>NW_020455528.1:196736-311139 GCF_003342845.1 Nothoprocta perdicaria | reverse complement strand
AAAAAAAAAAAAAAAAAACTATGGAAGTTCTCTGGGTCAGTAGAGCTGAGCTTTCAATGAGTTCGCTCACTCTAGAAAAAAGGCACTTCCACTGCCTCTCGCTTTTCAGTTGTAGACTTAATCCTTGGAATAATGTATATTATTTTGGAGGACTTCCCCAAAATCTGCCTTTCCAGACATGTCAAAAGGAGCAAATGAAAACACGATTAGTCAGTCAATACGTTGCGGGGAGAATCAGCCACTACGTAACTCTGCAAAAAAGCAGAATTGATTTTGCTCAGCCTGTCAGGTTGTATGGATGTCAGAGAGGTAATGAGCAAACCAAGCTTCGTGGAAATTACTGTCACTAATCCTAGAGAGGCAAGAGTTGTTTGTTTGCTTTCTTTTTAAACTGTGAGCGCTGGATAGATTTTCTGTGACAGCTGCAGGTTTTTGCACATTTAAGGGGCCTGACTTGGATGTTGAGTAGGATGTTGGCTTTATTTAATCAATCAGGGATTTATTTGTTCTTAATTTCTAGGGACCTTGAAAACATAAGGAACAGGAGTCCTAAGCAGCAACTTTAATTGGGTGTTGATATTTTTGAAAATCTCCAGTATTTTTTTTTAATTTTTAGTAATTACCAGAGTTTTGAGAAGGCAAGGGAAGCACAACCAAGCACATAATTCCTGCAAATATTGGGAATAAAAATATCCTTTCTATTTCTTGAACCACTGTGAAACTCCCACAGACAGCTGCTGCCACATGTAGAATCTTTTGAGTTGTGCAGCATTTAAAATTCAGACTGATGTTCTGCTCTCTCCAGTCATGAGGCCATGGCTGTACGCACCAGCAGCACCGGCATTTCAGATTCCTAGAGCTATTCTGCTTCTGCTTGTTTAATATTTCATAATCATACACTGGACATCTGCAGGCAATTTACCTTTGATAGATAACAGCCAGCCAGAAGAGGGTTTTCAGCAGAGAAGCCAGAATGTAATGTTCAGTATTTGTAACTCGAATAAAAAGTGAAGTCAATTGCTAAAATGGACCAAAATGAAAAGGATCAGGAGCTTAGCAAGGGTGAGATTCCATGTTAGACACGCCAGGAAGCTTGTGACCAGTTACAAAGCAGAGGGCTTTGTGTTTTATGACCCTGCATATGCTGTCTCTGGATACCAGAGGCTCTTTGGATGTTTCTCTGAGGGCTGAGTGCCCACACGGTGAAAGCTGTTGCATAAACCATCTGTCATGAGCGGGGACGGTAGATGAGCTCAGGTTCAGACAGGGTAAAAACTGCAGAGTTGTAACTTGAGCAGTGAGCAAAGCGGGGCTTTCTGCATGGGGAAATGCTCGTTCCTGGCCTATGAAGCCCGTGCAAAGTGTGCTCCGTCCCTACTCACAAACATAACTTCAAAAGGCTGACAAACACCCGGAGATGGCAAGCGGTCGCTGACATGCTTAGATCTCTCACCAGAGCAGAAGTTATGGTCACGGAGGGTTTTCATTCATCCTGTATTGTAGATGGATTGGAAAAGAAAACCTTAATAAAACTTAAAAGCAGAGACTTTGGATAACTTGGTGTTGCCGATAGAATTGGCACACAACATAGACATGAAGGATTTCCCCTGCAAGAGAAGAGTGCCACAGAGAAAACTCAGAGACCTATCTTCCTGGCACACCTCCTCTTCCAGATAAGGCAAACTTTGGATTAACGCTGTTAGTTTCTAATTCATATTCTCAAAAGCATGATGTTTTGTCCTTTTTTTTTTTCTCCTGTCAGAGCGCTGTATGCACACAGAGCAAGGCTTGGGACCTGTCAGGTTTTCTGATATGCGGGTCTTCTAGTGGAGCTGCTGCTTTGGAGGGGAGGGGTTGCTTCTGCTTTCTTCTTTTTTTAATTTGCCACGGGGGAGTTTGCATTATCATCTGTGTGGGGTTATATAAACCGTGCTCTTCGTGTACCACTTGGGTTGAACACAAACACAAGGCACGTGCCATTCTGCAGCCTCAAGTGTGAAGATTACCCTTCCTTTTGCTGCCTGGCACTCAAAGCAAGCGAGGGTGTCACTGTGACTGCTGAAGGACTCACGGCCAGACGTGGTGACAGTGGCACCCTGTGAGTCATCCCTCTCTTTGAAAGGAGCTCTGCTGTGTCTTGTTTTGGAAAGATGTGGAGCTGTGTGTCCTTGGAGAGTGTGATTCAGGTCTGTCAGGCAGAATTTATTTCTCTGTATGTAAATTTATCTGATATTGACTCTCCTCTGCCTATCTTCTCTGTTTTCCTAGCACATAATTTTTAAGAGACTGTAGTCCAGCAGCTGAATATCTACTAATGAGTACTATGGGTCTGGATCTTTATTCTTTCACCTGGATCTTCCTCTGCCTGGAAGGGATTTTTAAATATTGATTACTGATTGAAACACACTCTGTTGCTCATTGAGAGGAGCTACCTGGGGTTTCATCCAGAGCTGTCTCCAGCATTGGAACCTTTACCCATTCAAAGGGTCCCAGAGAGTCTCCTTTTCTGCATCATCACAGATGGGTGCCCATATTTTGGGGGACTTGGCTAGTGGGTGGGCAACTAGGCTGTAATACAGGGACCACGGGTGAGGAGGTGATGACACACAGAGGCAGCTTATCTCTTGAAGCCATGCATGTCAAAGCAAGTGTTCTTTGCTGAGAAAAGTCATGTTTTGCCTTTATCTGTGAGCCTCCCAAGAAATCTATCTGATAACAGAGCTATATTCAGAAGTCTGTGACAGTGCTATTCTTAACATTCCCTTTTTACAGATCACCCATAGAAGAAAAGGAGCAGGAGGGGAAATAAAAAAAAGCAAGGAGATGTCACAAACACACACTCTTCCCTGAGCCTGTGAATTAATCAGTAAAAGCACCGTTTTGTTCCAAGCATCAACAAGTTGCCATTATAATTCCAAGTGCATCTCAACAGCCCTACACCAATTATATCTCCGAGTAGAGGGTCTTGTGACTTGTTCACTGGAAAACTGCACCACATGCACAACTGTTCTGCTTTTACAAGATAACGAGGCATCAAAAGGTGCCAGGGCACCCAGCCAGGCAGCTGAGCTGATAGACCAAGGCGACTACAGCACTTGTCCCTAAATGTCTCTGCTTGCTCCAAAACCAACAAGTGGTCACAGAGCAGCCTGTGAACTGCACAGGTGATCTGGAGCTGCCTTGAGATTTGTTCAGAAGGAGCCGTTATCTGTTGTGGCAACAAAATAATGTCAAGGAATTGCAGGCTATGACCCTAATCATCTGATATGGAAAAAAATATAGGCATCATATTATGAAGGGTAAGTCTAGAGAAGAAAGGATAGAAGAAGGTGTCTCCTTCAGTGGTATATCAGTGGTATACCACTGCTCCTTCAGTGGTATATTAGAATTTACAGATACATATTTTGATGCTCTTAAAGTAAGTACAGATACATCAGCCTGCTGTCAGCAGAGCATTAATTGGTGGTCAATGCAGTAGGCTCTTTTCATGGTGAAAATATTTCTTTTTCCTTTTCACCTTCCCTACAATTTCAAGCAAATTTTTGGTGAGTGCATTTACATGACATTATTTAGTGTTGGAAAAAAATACATACCTTTATTAACTCAGAGGGTAGCATAATTTGTTTTGCTTTATTTTGCTTTGTTTTTCTCATTTCTTGGGAACGTAAGAAGGCTATTCCAAGTCCATTTCATCTGGAGGCACTTTAAAGACCAGGTAAGTCCTTGCCGTAAAAAAAGAGTGAGAAATGGGCTTGCAAATCCCAGCCTGTGTGCATGCATGACAGGGAGTGAGAAATCACAGCATGAAGTCTGATCCTTTGAGAAGACGACAGTGAACATACACAAAACAATTACTTGTGAAGCCAGTAAAGGGAAAAGGGGAGAATTGGACTTTCTTTCCAGAATAAAAAACGTGAAAGATCTTAAATATCTTCACTTTCTCCCCACTTTGCATTACTTTGCTGCCATCCTGCTCTGTCACAGCTGCACAGAAGCACTATGCAGCTGCAAAAAGCGGGTTTATTAAATCAGTGGTTCCATCTCAGCTACCTCTGCAACACGTGGGTACAGCTGCCCCTGTGCACAGCGGAATATTCATAGAGCACAAGTGCAAGGTTACACTTGGATAGAGAAAATTGATTCCAAGCTCAGTACCTGTCACTGGCACCTGACCTCTGCTCTAGGCAGGTTTGTTGCTGTGCTTGCTGGCATCAGGGTGGGTGATGTTACTGACACAGAGTTGGGCTAGTAAGTGTGAAATTTTAAATTGCTATAACTGAGAACCATAATGCAATAGATGATGGTTTTTGCATTTATTTAAAAGCTTTAATCTTGGGTTTATGGTCTTTTCACAGAGCTGAGTGGTTTTTTAAGATCAATTTTCTGGGTTTGCAGTTTTAAACTCTGCTTTAAATTTCACTTCTAAGTGAAATGGATTGCATGGTCTCTGCTTAGCCCAAGAAGACCAAAGCTATTGGACGGCCTAATAAGTGGGTAGGTGTTGCCTTAAGGACAGATGATAGGATCCAGCATCATGCAGCAAGTACCATAACTTATATTTACAGAGGGAATGCACCATAGTTACATCAGTTCATTAACTTTCCTAAGCAAAATAATTGTTTAAAGAAGTCTCCAAATCTGAGAGTGGTATTAAATATATTTCTTTATCTCCTAAGCAAATGTCATGCACTAATTCCCAGGCAGGCTGAGAAGCCAGCAAGCTCAGAGGGAATCATTTGGGATATTCTTCGTACCTGGCCGTTCCCTTTTTTAAGGTGTGTGAGGTGAGGAAAAACCAGCCATTTTTCAGGCAAGCCTTCTTTGCACCTCAGAAAGGTTTGTAGCCTCCTGGCTGTTCCTTCTATGAGTCCACCTCTGGGCAAGTTAACCTTCCTTACCCTTTCTGAGAGCTAACAATGTTGTATCCTTCCTGCGTGCCCGAAGGCATGGGAGCTGCGTGCACTTGCCCAGTGCCTGCATCTTCACCCTGGCTGCAGCATGTGATGCAGGGACAGCTCCTACACTTGCAAATTTGAAAGGCTTTGAGCTGGTCAAATGCTCACCCTGAGGAAGATGAGAGAACAAGGCCGAAGCTCATGTGAGAGAATATTCCAGATGGGCATGCAGCAAGATTAAACACGTGTAGTATTGCAAGGAAGAAAGAGAAAAGCCGTGGTTGTTCATGAGGAGAGCACAGCACATATTAGCATGTCTCTCCTAGCCCATGAAGATTAAGCTGTGAGACTATACAGATCACAGAAATTAGAATTATGACTTCTGATCATCCTGTAAGAAAATGCTTTGGCAGATGGCCAGGAAGACAAACCATTGCAGTACACAGGCTAAAGGAGGCTGCTCTAAGCTGTGGGTTGAGTCACCTTCTGTCCTGGTAGAAAAATAGCTTTCAGTGCACTTGAAAACTTCTCTCTTGCCCTCCTCTAGGAGCCAACTCATTCTAGGAGGCATTGAAGGGACTTTCATGGGACACTGCTGGTATCCCATCTTTGTAAAGTGATGTAGCTGAGGACTCAGACTGATTGCTGTATTTCTTACCCATGCTAATGTTCTGCTATATATTATGATTTCCATTCATGACTGAAAATAAATCTCATTTCTTAGTCACTCATTGAGTAGCTTCCAAGGGCAAGTTCTTCACCAAGCCTCTTTGGGACAAAGTGTACCCTAAAATCTGAGTTTGGGTGTGTATGTTTAAAAGCATGACTACATTAAAAATAAGGGTAGAAAAATGTAAATATCACACAGATTTGAATCAATAAAGAGCCAGAGCCAAAAAAAGCATAAGAACAAATCTCCACTACCCGTGCACAGTGACTTTTGTCTAAAATATCCCTGGAGTGTAGGACAAACAACCTAAGCTTATTTTCAAAAAACTACATTGCATATGAAAAATAAGATGCAATAGCAACTGGATGATCTGGAGTTAAGCAAATCTTCCTAGAGTCTTATCCTGTTTCATTTGTGTCTCGAGCAGAGCTGTGATGCATAAGGATGCATAACCTTGACAGAGCAATGAACTTGCCAGCCACTCAGGACATGGAGAGGATGTGGCACAGCACTAATGGCAGCAGTTCCCAGGGCATGGCAGGGAATTCCAATTCCATTTAAATTGAGGCGTGGGCGGACCAAGAGGTAGCCGGTGCTCTCCTCTTCCTCTGTGAGAGGCCGATGCCAGGCTCAGAAAATAGCTACCTAGTGAGAGGAAAGCTGAGGGAGCCCCTCTGCAAACAGCTATTGCTGGGGAGAGGGGCAGCTTAACTGCAATTTTCTCGTGTGTTAAGGAAGAGGTGATTACTAGATGTGAAATTCCAGGGCAAGATCGTGTTCCTGTTTTGCCGAGCATTGTCTTGTAACATCCTGCACTCGCAGGGAAGCTAATGTACAAAGGCAGGATACCGCAGCTTGTTTTATATTACTTAAATGCTGGTACTTGCTGTGCTTTCCAAATGCTGATCCAATTTATGAGAGATTTAAAGAAACCGTGTGGGTGGCTAATCAGTATGATGTTTCTGTTCTCTCTGAAAAGATGCTGTCCTTTATTGGAAAAAAAAAAAAAGAGTGAATCCACATATTTGGTACTTTGATCTTTTCTTTTTTTAAAAAGCAACTAAGATGTGTAAGTTGAGATGACTAAAGAAATAGGCTAATATATTGCTATTTACCATTATTTATTTAAAAACTTCCTACATTTGTACTGACAGAAAATTTTTGAAATCTAGATTTCTTCATTGACTTGTTTACAAAACAAATTAAAGGTTCAAGCTAGTCTTTCATGACAGAACTATCATATCACAAAATGTTACAAGCACCAAGGCGCTCCAAGCATCTCAGAGAGGCTGAAGACGGAGGCTTTAATTCAGCCAGATGCATAACTATACACTTAAGTTTAAACCTCTGCATAGTCCTGCCTCTAATTAATGGATCTTTAAGCATCTTATAGTCACAGAAATTGAGTTAAGCCTTTTTTTTCCTTTTTCTTTTCCCCTAGTAATAGTCTCTAATTAGTTACTTGGGTGTCCATAATGGTTTTTCTTTTCCTAATTTTGAGAAAATGTAGGATATGAGCCCCAAGAAATCACCGAAGAGAATAGATTGGAAGTAGAAGCACCACTGTCAGGAGGGTGAGCATGAGAGCTCCATCTCCGCAGAGACTTGATCAATGTTCTTCTTGGTTAGAGAAGTATAGATACTTCTCATTTTGCCCTCAAGTCTTCTGTTTCTGGTCACTAACGCAGTGTCTCAGCTAAGGAAGCAACTGAACAGTTGGGACTGGGAGAAGACCCTATGCCCATTGTGTTTTAGGTAGGAACATCATTATGTCCTTCCAAACAGCTCTAAAAAAAGGTGTATTTGCAAAACAAAAATTAAGAAAACAAAGAAAAATACCATGGACTTTAGTGTGCCTGCCAGGCTGTTGCGATTACTTTACAGGAAATTGATGTCCATCTATTCTGATGTTTAATGGCAAATTCATTTTAAAGGCATCATAACTTGGTGTCAGCTCAGATCTCCATCCCTGGCCCTGATACCAGATTTGGCAGTGCCTGGTCACGGCTGCCATAGGGCTGCTTCACATCTCACCTCTGCTTTGCTGCTACAGTGCTACATTAGATAGCACCTCGTTAGTGTAAACCCTGCATCTCCCTCAAAAGAGGAGCTCTGAATGAAATTAAAGGTGGATGTTATTTTGAAATCCATGCTCAAAATGGTGGAGGTCATTTGGGTGCTCATGTGCACAAACTTCTTGTGTTTTTCCTGCTGGTGTCCTAGGCTTAGTGTTTGTGTTCAGTTTATTCCCATAGTAACAATTCTGTCACACCATGGTCACTTCTGTTGCTAGTCTGCGTGATCAGGTCATCCCTGGGCTCAGCTGTCACAAGGAAGAGAAATTACGGAAACCTGTCAGGTATTGACTGCTAATTGCTGCTCTGTTTGAGACTGACAATGTTCCTGCCATCTTAGGTCAAATTCTTAGAAGTGCTTCAGCTGTGGATATGACCTTAACTGATAACCCATTTTCTGTTTTCACTTGGATGAGATAATTTGCAATGGGTGCTATCAGAGTAGCTCTGAATCTGTGTGAACTAATGGTTTTATTTGCTGTATTTTGATTTCCTCCTGGTTGTGAATATCTTTGCTTTTTATTTCTGTTTTTTTCCCACTCCCCTCCTTCAGACAAAGATGATCTTCAGTCCTTTAAAACTGAATTCACAGTACAAGTCCAAATGGAAAAGAGAGTATTGGAGATGGTAAGTGTAATCTTCTGGTGTGTAAAGCACATCACTATAATGCAGCAAGTAAATATTGAGTCAGTTTGTGTCTGGATATATGCCCGAACAGTACAGAGACACAACTGAGATACTAGCAGCTTGTAAATATGCAAGTGCCTGACTAAAGCAATTTAACAATAAGAAAGAGGACAAGAAGATGAGTAGCAATGGCATTTAGTGAAGCTGAAAACAAAAAGAAAAAGCAATCAGGTTGTTGGTTGCTGCATTCTTATTCTTATTTTCAAGGGAAGACATTTACAAAAGAATAACAAAGAATGTCTTCCCAACCCCAAAACAATGTCACAATATTTTGTCTGTGTGATTTCCCTTTTGTAGATGCAGATGTTTCACCTATATGCTGACCTTGCTGTGGTGATATGAGGGTTTAATGTTTGTTCTGAATAACAGTAATTTCTATTAAAATCTTCTTGATTTTTCTATGGTTCTTCTACTACATGAGTCCTTCCATTTATGTTTCTCCTCCTAGGAACACTAGGTACTACTTGTGTTTTGGTGACATCTTCTGGATGTCTGGATAAGGTTGCTACTGGAAGGAGTAGTTAATATACATTGCCTTCTAGCTTTGTCTGTTGCTGAACCATTTTAGGAAAAAAATGCACCTTTACCTGGTTCCAGTGACTCAATGTCCTACTTGAAATGCGGTAACAAATTCAATACTGCATGCTGTGAAATGAAAGCAGATCTGATTTAAGATACAAACAAAAGCCACATACACATTTCATGCAGAGATACTATGACATCTTCTGTCTTGTACTGGGATAATAAACTTCTTTAATTGCATTCTGAATGTTGTCAGGCCTGCTCTGTGCTTCCTGGGCGCTTGCTTAATCAGAATGTAGGATGAGGAAGATCTTGCTGGGACACAGCAAAGATACTTGTAGCTCAGTTTTCTGCCTTTGGTAACAGATGCCTCAAGAGAGGATGAGGACAAGGCAAGCCGGGAGTGATAATTCCCCAGAACACATTTCTAGCCACAGGCAGAAATGTTGTTCGGGGATTTTGAGCCAGAAGTGATGATTTTTTGCATTAGTTTTTCCAGGTGCCCTTTTGAGTCTAGGGATCTTATCAGCATCTGTAATGTCACTCATCAAGAAGTTTCACATTTTGTCTCCATGCTGTGTGACTATTCACCTTCATTTTAAAAAATGCTTTTTATTCTTGACCTGGATACTTGCTGGTGTCACTTGATGTGCCTACTGCTTGTACTGGAAAAGGCAGTGAATATCTCTACTTGTCTACTCTACAGCATTTGCAATTTTATAGACCATATCACTCTCTTTTTAGTTGCAATTTTGTGAGACTGAGGAGTCTTAATCATTTTAGTTATTCCTCATCTGAAAGCTCTGTTTTTCTCTGAGATTTGTCCAGTTCCATGTTATCATCTCTGAGATGGGAGGAACTTTTCATGGTTCTCAAGGTATAGACACAGCGAGTGTCCAGCTTTGTTCCGTTTTGCTTCCTGCTTCGAAGAACTACCCTTTCCTTGATTTGTTTTCTTTTGTTTCATAAGCCCCTTGCCCACTAATCCCAAAGTCCCCTAGAGTTCCTCCCCTAGCCCTTATCTTTAGTATCTTGACTCAGCAAACCTTGTCTCCTTGCTTTCTATACTTTTCTCTAGATCATTTGCAGAAATGTTGAATAGTATCAGCTTTGGCACAGATTCCTGTGAGCTCTCTCTCCACAACGAAAATTAACCTTCAGTTCTGTCCTGTTTCCTACCTTCTGACCATCTACAAACCCATATGAAGCCATCTCCCTTTACTCAGGGATTGCATAATTTCTTAAGGAGCTTTGAGGGACTTACAGAGCCTCTGGAAAAGAAATTAAAGGTAATAAAATGCACAAGCATGTGGGCAAAGAGGTCCAGGCTGTTGCCTTCTTGAAAGTGCCAGTATTCATCTATTGTGGCTTCTCCTTTCAAAATCCGGACTGACTTTCTCCAAAATGCTGTGTTGATCCATGTGCTCACCAGGGCTGTTCTTTGCAGTTCTTCACCTTATTTTCATGAGTTTGGAATTACTGATCTGTGGTAGCACAATCACAAATTTTGTCATCACATTTCTACTTTCCACTTCCCTCTGATACCAAGGCACTTTTAAGTGAAAGGTCACACAACATTCTCAACAGTTCAGCTGTTTTATCTCAAATCTTTTTTGAACACCAGCATGTATGTAAGCTGGTCCTGGCTACTCTGTACTGTTCACTTACTCCATTATCCCATAGACTTTTAAACAATATTTTCTCCAGGAGAGAGATCCTCTCTCTCTCTTTTTTTTTTTTTTTTTTTTGTGTGTGTGTGTGTAAAAAATATTGGGAGTAGGTTTACCACTGGAACTTCATCAAGCTACTTAAGTTTACTTAAGTTTACTTCAAGTTTACAAGTGTGAAAAGCTTCACATAGGTTTTCACCATGATATAATTTCTCTGGGAATTTGGTCATATTTGGATCTTCTATATGCCCTTTAAATCCTATTGCAGGTCTCCTGAACTTTGAGAGTTTGAAAAAGGTTTTTATATTTTATTTTGATTTTTTTCAAGTTGTTCTCAGATATTTTTGGCCTGTATTTCTGTGTGTTTAACCTGCCAGAGTTATGATTTTCTTCAGGTAGATATTGTGCTTTTTTGTTTGCTTGTTCTTTAAGGATATTTTCTTGCCTGTAAAAATATCTTTTACTTTGGTACAGAGTCGTGCTGGTTTCCTTTTGGTGTTCCTGAGTCTTTTCAATTATTTTCTGATTTTGTATTTCTTCTATGCTCTCAAATTGGTAAATATAAATTGTCTTTATGCCCCTTAACGATTTACTTCTTGCAGCTACCCATTCTGGCTTATTTTATTAACAATTTTCCTCTTTGTGTGAGCATTTTCTAATCTTCTAAACTAAGCAAAATAATAGAGTTTTGTAATGTATGACTCTACAGCATGTGCGCTCTGCAAAACCGATGGGTAGTCTTCATAGAAAAGGCAAGGTGGTTACTGTTAAGGACTCTCCTGTTTTGCACTGGGCACTTGTAATGAAATATGTAGCATAGTGCAAATCTGTGACGGCATTACCACCCAGCAGTGTGTTCACACAAATGCATGTCTAGTCTTCTGTGGGATAGAATGAGTACCTTTAATGACAAAAGACAAACAGTTAAATTTGATTTGGAAAAGGAGCTGCGGAAAACAGGGTTACAGGTTTTCCTAGCCAATAAGAGCAAGATGGGCAGTGGTTCAATAAGGTGCTAAAGGCAGGAATTTTATCAAAATTTTGTAAGTTTTTCATTGTCTTCACTGCATATTAGAGCATGTTCTTGGGTAAAGTTTGGAGTACAGACTCCGTGTATTTTCCTCACCCTGACAATTGCTAATGAATGATGCAAAGAAGGTGGTCCTCATCCAGATCACATTGAAGAAATGTATCACTAAAGCTAAAGGAGTATTTACATTTCCTTTCTACCTGTGGCACCCACTGGGCATTATAGTCAGACCCACTGGATGGAGAGAGGAAAAAGGTTTAATGTTGGGGTAGAAGACATGGAAGCCACAAGAGCCTTGTCCCATAGCTCTACCTGGAACATTGCTGGGCACAGCAGGGCTTGTTCCAGAAAGCAAATAACTGCTCCAGCGAAGACAAAGGGCCCAACTGTCTTATCCCACTATAATGAAATTTGGCCACTTCTGCCAATCTCAGGGAGATAAAGTATGATACTTAAAAGGCTGCTCTGTCAAAGTCCCTGTAACTTGATAAGCTTCTGGTTGAAGAATTTAATGATTTTCTTTCATGAAGATGGATGGCTATTCTTAAAATAGCTCAATAGCACAGACTGGCTGCGCACGTGCGCAGGAGCGATCATCTTTCTGAAGCTTGACAGTGACATTTAAAATCTCAGCACAAAAAAATTTCAAGTCTAATCTAAATCTGATGAATTAACCAGGCTTATAACATGGGCAGATTTGCCATTCAGATTTCAAATAAGTCCCAGAGGTGGGACTTAGGATGCAGAGATACAAAAATCTCTCAGTCAGAAGAGGACAAGTGTCTTGCTTCTTTTCCAGAGTACATAGCTTTGGGAGGGAAGTCTAGAGGAGCATTTCCTTTGATCTTGGTGTAAGGACTCTCTTTGTACAAATTTAACATTTTTTTTCAGGGGAGTAAGGGTTTGATACACAAGATCTCTGCCACGGTGACATCCTTTTTCCAAAGATCAGGAGAGCTGTTTTCTCTTTACTTCTTTTCTGCTATCACAAAGAAGTAACTGAAGAGCATCAGACCATCTAGGCTAGCTACTAATAGAAAATAAAACTTCCTAATGCTTTAATGTCTTATTGAAAATCAGCACCTTATACTTGAACAATGCAATGCCTATCTTTTTTTCCAAATGGATATTTCTGCATCATTTACATTTTTAATTGCCTTTTTCTTCTGCTTCTTTTTCTGGTCCCAACCATAAACTCAAGGTCTTCCTTGTTGTCACGAAGTACATTCTAAATTTTTGTATGAGTTCTACCTTTTCACCTACAGCACCTCCAGTGCTGTGTGAGAGCTAATTACCTCTGGTTTCAAGGGTATCCTTCACAAAATGCCCTAGCTGTTGGTCAGTACCAGGCAGGCCAGGAAGATGATTTCACAGAAAGGTTAAGACTCTAGATTTTCACTAAGCAACATTTAGATTGAGTTGCCCGTTTGCCTTTGAGATCTCATAGGCACTTTAGGTACTGACTAACACAAGAAAATGTGTATAACCCTATAAATTATATAACAATCCTCCATCCAGATGGGTTATGGTTTTGTACAGGAGATCAAACATCTTTATATACTTTGCCAAGAATTTCTGAATATCACAAGTTTGAGGTTTACTTAATTAAGCATTATTGTGTAGATATAATTATCACAGTATGTGTGCACACATATTAAATGCAGGTGTTTTGTATATGTGTAAAATCCATATATATTTTTTTCCATAATATGGCAGAAATTTGCTAGATCTTTTCTAGTCTTGTTTCCAGAAAGCTCTTTGAAATGCTAATATTTAATGATTCAGATACTTCAACGTTTTGAGTTCAAAAACAAAATTTGGACTTAATTTTCTGCTTCTAGTTCTATTTAGGCTGGAAGGCTCATTTAAAATGACTTCTTTCTGCAAATTCTCTATGGTCCAGCACACTGCTTCAACTACGGTGCCTCTTTTCTGAATTTCTTGGAAGTGCTTGAGGTACAAAAGGTGTTTCCACAATTATGCCCCATGTAAAAATCCATGAGATGAGTAATGCATATTAATCTGAAAGTTGTACATTTTAAAGAGAGTACATCAGACAAGTGCTGCTGTAAGCAGCAATTAATTTCTTATGTTTTCAGGTGGCAAACTTTATCATTCAGAAAATTAATTGCTGGTAGATTTTGAGGTCTCCAGAGCCTGTGTGCTTTGTCTCAAGCAAATTGTTCTATAAGAATGGCATTTCTCTATGATTGAAAGAGAAACTCATTAGTTCAGCCAAGATGTTTTGTTGAGATTTGCATTTCAATTACACTGAGGTAAGTAGACTTAAAATTACTGTTTTTTTTTTTTCTTTGTGGCTTTTTTGACCATCAGGATGGGCCTCAGAGTAACTGGACTTAGACCTTTTGAGATGCATTTTCCTGTTCAAAGTTCCTTTCTCCATGTATTAAACAATGTAGAGGTGGCCCAAGTAATGTGTATAATCAGGGAAAATATCTAAGAGTTCCTGGAAGATTTTAGGAGTGCAGGAAAGCATTTCTCTCTAGAGCACAGTTGGAGTGAGTGTCACAAACTGATGTAATTCAAAGTGATTTCGTAGATGCCTTCTGCTAACCTTGACCCAAGCACAGAAGTGGAACAGTCACCTGAACAGTCACCTCACAACAGACATCTCTACTAGTCTTAGTCTTCAAAGTAACGCCACAGCAAGGTAGCAAGGGCAAGGATTTTTGGTTCTTACACTGTCTTGCAGTGAGGACACTTGTCTGGGAGCAGAGACCTGGGCTCTGCCTTTTGTGGTATCTCCAGGCTTGGTACTTGCTGAGGTAGCTGGTGACTTTGTTAATCTCCAGTCAGGAGGGCCCAGGGAAAACCATGAGTGCAGCCTACAGGTTGGACACTCAGTTGTCCCTGCTGCAAGACCATATAGACACAGGCTGAAAAAAGATGTGGACATCATGGATTGAAAGAACTAGATTATATTTTTCCATTGTCCTGCGGTGTGAAGGCTTTGGTACTTACCACAAAGTTGTTTGTACTCTTGTTTCATGCTACCTTTTTTTTTTTTTTTTTCTTAGCATCTTTTTGCCTTGGAGGGGAAAAAAAAGATTGTGAAATCACGTATAAATTTCTCTGCTAACTTAATTTCTGTTTTGTAGGGATTGCTCTTTGTAGTGACAGCTGTCTTTGGTGTGTGAAATATTTTATGAATACCTTTGAAGGAAATGGACTGAGTGTCTGTCAGGGTATAGACATCTCCTTTGCTCTGAATTTAAATGATATGTTGGGGAAAAAAAATGATTAAAGCTTCATCCATATTTTCAAAGAGAAATTTGGGTCAACTAACACAAATACTGGATTTTTTTTTCTCTCTCTCTCAAAGAACAGGGCATTGTGCTCCGTCCCATGGGAGAAGCACCTTTTGCCTTTCATGATTTCTCTTTATATTCCATGCCTGCTCAAGAGAGAAGAAAGGGTGTCAAAAATTTGGTGAGGAAGAAGTGTAGGCTGTGATATAGGCATGTACAAGCCATGCACAATGCTGCACAAGTTGTTTTTTTTGGCCCTACTTCCCCAGTGTCCCCAGGAAAAAAGAAGAAAGAGGCTCATATTCTCAGAGCTGGGACTCTTGCATCCCCTGTGCCTGTGTCACCTGCTTTCCAGAGCCACATATCTTCATCTCCAGAAGGTTAATGAAAGAGGGATGGACCCTCTGCAGACACAAGCAGTGGCCCCTTCTCTTGTTCTCTTGTGCAGTTTGGATGTAGGCAATTCTCTGTTCTTTCTTTTTTAAAAAAAAATAATAGCAGTCCCTGCAAGGAAGGGCCCTAGAGTGGGTTGGGTGGTAATGCAACACCACAACTGCACGTCCTTATGAAGAACTTACTTAAGTGTCATTATTCCTCTTGGCACATTTTGCTAAGCCTTAGGTGATACCCTAAACCTCTGTGTCTCCTGTCTAGAGACAGTAGAATTCCTGATGTTGATCCCGGTAGAAACCAGGTGCCACTTCCTTTAAGTTTTGTACTCTTCTGAAGTGATGCTGCTGATGGCAGTCTAACCTGGCATCAGAAATCAGTGGTGAGATGGTTGAGTGGTACCACATAGATGAGCCTGGCCAATGGACTGAGCTGTCCATGGGTGTTTAGTGCCAGGACAAATAAATCTGCAGCTGTTGTTATGGAGATAAATTAGCATACAGAAGGCTATATTTAAACATAGTTCCCCCCCCCCCCCAACCCCAAGGGAAACAGAACAACTAATGGAACAACAGAACACACCTCCCTTCTCTTCCTTATGGCCTTAATAGCTTAGCTGCCAGCTATGCCCACTGCTAGAGTAAGTGTGCCTGGTGATTATATAACAATTGGTAATAAATCCCCAATAAAGATAAATGTTCATCTAAGATAAATGGTGATCCAAGCCCTCTTTTTCTTACTATAAACTGCAGGCATCTAGACAGCTTTTCTAGGTGTTCAGGGAAAACTGTAGAGCAGAAATAAAATTGGCAGAATGCAAAGGAAATCCTTAACAATATCAGGTATTTGGAAAGAGAGTATAGTGCATGAACAGTAAATTCTCTTTGAGGAAACCAGTTGGACCTGAAAGGGATCTCAGTGGACTAAGGAGAGTGGTTGCAGCCCGAGGCAGGCGCGTGAGGAGGCAAGGCCTCTTGCAGGCTCCCGAGGACCTGCAAACAGATTTCCACAGCAGGAAGTTGTCCTTTGGGAAAAATGCTGCTCTAGGCTCATCTGGGCTAAATCAGAAACACCCTGAGAGTTTCCAGTTTCCTGTGCGGGGTTTTGCTCACAGAGGAAGCCAGATGAGAGCCTGAACCTGGATGACTAACACAGCTCTGCAGCAAGAAGGAGAGCCCGAGGGACAAAGACTGTCCTGGAAGGGGAGCACCTTTTGCTCTGCTGTGTCTTTCAAACAGGCCGCAGGGTGAAAATCCCTTCTTAAGGTTTTTCTTCGTTTTTCAATTGCATTGGTGCTCTCTGTAGCTATCTTTTATAGCAGGACTCAAAGAAATGTAAAAAAGGAGCCTTCTCAGTTGCTACTCAGCAATAGCTGATGGCTGGTGCTGGCACTGGGAATGAGCATGTCCAGGGGGCAGGAGCTGCCACCTCTCCCTGGGGTGAGACGGGCCCAGCTTCCTTACATTCATAGCCCCTACAGCTGGTTTGGGGGTGACAATTCCCTGACCGACAGGCTGCATCTCAGGTAGGTCCCTTCTGCTTTGAAGCCTCCTCTGGGCCTTAGTGCAGCATGAGGGAATGAGCAGGTCTGACACAGACTCACCGGGTTATCTCAGGATTAGTGGTGCTTTTGATGAAGCCTCTGCAGTCTTTCCCATTCTCCCTTTGGGATAAGAATCGGTGCTGCTTATTAGAAAGCCTTTGATGGCGTATGCTGTCTGCGCGTTGAATTAGGAGCTGTGTTGCAAAGGCTTCCTTGGCACAGATCGGCAGTCTTCATTCCTCAGCTGAGCTGCCTTTATTTCTGCTCAAATTCATTCTGGTATTTTATTAGCTGTGCTGTTGGACAGCCTTCCCAATTTAATTTTTGTTTTACTTCAAGTAAATAGTTTGTAATAGTGGTGAAATTGTGGTGCCAACAGTTTACCTGTTTAACTCTCCACTTGACAGCACTACTGATCATTAATGATGCCTGCACACTGCCAAATTAACCAAACCTCAGAGGTGATAATCAGCTCTCCAGCTTTTCTTTTGAATTAACTTGCAGAGGAGGTTCTCTCCTTCCCGGTCAGTATTTAAATGCCCAACCCACATTTATTAAGTGATGGTATGAGCACAGGCGGTGGCAAGGACAGTGCCCTTCACGTTGCCTCCCAGCACCTCACATGCAGTAAATACACTGAATAAGCTGGTATGTGCATTGAGTCTATGTACAGACACTGTCCGTGTGCCCCTGCTTCACTGCACTTTTTTTACTGCAAAGATGGTGAATGAGAGGAGGGTTGTTAACACCCGGGCTCAAGTTTTAAAGCATTGCTAAGTGGTAACTCAAATTCTGAGCCATGGCTGAAGACTATCTTTATTGAGGTTGCTGGATCATGCGTGCTGTCTGGCTGCACCTGGAGAGAAACCTGGTTCGGCATAAGGATGGGGTGCAGCAAGGCCTTGCCTGTGTTTGGAAACATCTGCTGCTTCGGGTATGTTGCCAGCATTTATTTTGGGAGGGGTGGAAATGTCATTTATAGCGGGGAGATAATTCTTTATCTGCTATAGTTAAAAAATATTTCCCAAAATAGAGTAAGAAAGAAATGCCGGTCAAAGGAGGTCTTGGTGGGTCTCCTGCTCCCATGAGAGTGTGAAAGCTGCTGGAGCTCCCTTTTGGAGCAAGAGGGCAAAGTCATTTGTTTTTGGTTTTGTTTTTTTCATCTATCTAGAGAGAAAAAAAAGACCGCAGTAAATATAGCACTTGCAAACATCAGCATCCTGGGATCTATCCACTTAAATTAATCCTGTACATTTTGTTCTGTACATTTCATCCTAATCAGGGGTGCAAATCTCTGCTTGCTTGGCCAGGACTGTTCCTTGCCAGCCCACGTCACTTCGTGAGCCTGCTGTTCCCCTCACTGCCCCACAGGAAACACGGCCGTGCAGTCGCTCTGCTCTTCGTCGGGGGAGCAAACAGCGCTGCCTCATTTTCCTAACATTTTCTTATTGTTTTTTTGTCTTTAATATTGCACATACAGAGCCTGAAGCACCAAGGCTGCTGCCCACTCACCCCCAAGTGAGGTCTTTCCATTACATGAATTAAATAGCAGAGCAGTGCTGATGGATGGGGTGGTGTTCGGAGCCAGGTCCTGTGCTTCAGCTGTGCCCGCAGGTGTAGGGGAACTGCAGGGGTCGGCTGACTCTAATGTGGGGAATTCAGCAAGCCCAGGGAGTCTAGCAAACTGCTCTGGTGCCAGAGCTGCAGGAGGGAAAAGTAGTTTGAATCTTCAGGCAGCAGTACCTGTGTATCCTGAAACGTGTGCTGTTGGTAAAGGAAATGGTCACTATTCACTATAATGGCTTCTTTCGGTGCTCACTGTGAAAATTTCTAATTCTTGCTTTGTTTGGGCAATCTTGGGGCTGCAGAAACAGGGGCCCAGGCTTGCAAAGCAGACTGAAAACCAGTGATTCTTAGTATCAGACAGACTGACGTGTAGTATCTAACTCCACGCGCAGAGTCTATGTATAAACACTGTTTAATTCTCTTTTCCTCAAAACACTTTCCAAAGGAGGCTGTGTGGCTCCTATTTGATGTACACATACAAACAGGCATGGGGGTGAAGTAGCTTGCCCTGGAAATACAACAGGGAGCTCTGCATTGGAGCATATTGTTCCTTACCGAAGTGTTCTTATTTTTGAGGACATGCTGCCTCTGGAAAGATGGCACGCCATGGATAGTGTTGAACCCTTCTATTTGGTTCATTTATGTCAGGAAGAAATACATTATTTGCACTGCACACTAAAACAATTCAAAGCATTTAAAAATCAGATGGGAATGTGCCTAGGAAGGGTAATTAATTATTCCTACTAAAGGTCAGCTTACATAGTAGATTTTTTGCTTTAATTAAACAGCAAACACACTGTGTTCTTGTATTATTATACATATAAATAACAGTAGTGTGTTGCTAGGATAGTGTTAGAAGTTCTTTATGGCTATCGGCATGAAGCCCTAAACTTAAGACACAGAAAAAGTCCCCGTTGTTACTTTCACAGAATCACAGAATATTTAAGGTTGGAAGGGACCTCTACAGATCATCTAGTCCAACCCTCCTGCTCAAGCAGGCACACCTACAGCATGTGGCACAGGGTGGCATCCAGGCGGGTTTTGAAGACCTCCAGAGTAGGAGACTCCACAACCTCCCTGGGCAGCCTGTTCCACTGCTCTGTCACCCTAACAGTAAAGAAGTTCCTCCTCACCTGGAGACGGAACTTCTTATGCTTCAGCTTGTGGCCATTACCCCTCGTCCTGTCGCTGGCCACCAGTGAAAACAGCCTGTCCCCTTCCTCCCTGCATTCTCCCTTCCTGAACTTATACATATTAATCATATCCCCTCTGAGCCKTCTCTTCTCCAGAGAAAACAGGCCCAGCTCACTCAGCCTCTCCTCGTACGAGAGATGTTCCCTTCCCTTAATCATCTTGGACTGAACTGAACACACTACTCCAGGTGCGGCCTCACCAGAGCTGAGTAGAGGGGCAGAATCACCTCCCTTGACCTGCTGGCAACACTCCTCCTGATGCAGGCCAGGATCCCATTGGCTTTCTTGGCCACGAGAGCACACTGCTGACTCATGGTTAACTTAGTGTCAACCAGGACTTCCAGGTCCCTCACCGTGGAGGTGCTTTCAAGCAGGTCGACCCCTAAAAGCAGGTTGACTCTACTTTAAGCTGCCTCACAACGAAACTTCCCTTTACCTCTACTTCAGTCATTTGGGATTGAGTTACCATATAAACAATTTGTGTCTAGATGTCCAAGGAGGAGCTCAGTTTTGACTGCTTGACATGATCCTCTAATGCAATCCGTTTATCTCCCTCAATGGGCTCCTGCTCTCTGTCACGCGTGTGTGAGGGACTCCTACCCAACACTTTTCCACTTTGACCGCTCTATAAACTACATTTCACACCTCAGAGATGGCAGCCTAGGAGGATCAGCCCCTTTCTTTAGTTCATCACGCAGAGCTGGCACCATCTGCCACAGGGTTTCAGTCTTGGAAGGAATATCTGTGTCCTAGGAAAGACCTCAGCTTGCTCCTGTTCCAGCAGCAAGGCCACTGTCCTGCTCCCAGCACAGCCTGCGACCCTCAAATGTTTTTATGGTATGGCCCAGGTATGTTCCACAAGGCCATGTTCCCTGATGTGGGTCAGCTATCAGCACCTGCAGAGCTTTCTCACGGCTGCTTTGAGCAAGCGAAGACAAACAGCCTTGTGCGATGCCCCCTCACTCTGCCGGGCGCTGCAGGGTGCTGGAATCCAACCACGAGGAGCGACACGCAAATGTGGAGAAAAACAGCAGCGAGCGGATGGAGCTGCTTGCAGAAACGCAGCAATTGTTTCCTTCTTACTAGCTCCACCAGAAGCTCCTTTCCAGGCCTGCTAATGGATGCACTAAGCGGTGTGCACATCCCAAGCAGAGTGAAATAGCCACGAAATAGCCCCTTCCTCCAAAAATGGAAAAGAAATCAGTTAAAATTGCTGCTTATACCTTGTCAGAGGAAGCATTTCTGCTTCAAACATGCCGAAAAGAGCTTAATTCCCAAATGATGTATTTTAAAGGACAAAATCTCCCTTTGTTTCCTCAGGTTGGTATCTGTGATGAGTTTTGTGAAGGCCAAAGCAAAACTTCTTATATTTTTAAAGGGGTTTATTCCTATATTTTTAAAGGATTTGTATTTATTACTGCATTCTGAATGTATTTTTAAATCAGGCCTCCTGCAGCTGGCTTGAAGGTGTCTAGGTCCGCTGAGCTGTTCTCCCAGCTATGGGGCAAGGGGTCATTTGTGTGCAGCACTTGCTGCAGTGGCAGCATAAATCTGCAGGACCTTGCTGCTTGCCGTGGTCTTTAGGTTCTCTCCCCAAACTGGCAAGCTCCTGCAATTCCACTGATGGGCCTGTGTTTCCCCATTTTGGAAAGCCTTGGAAAAGCAAGGCTGCACGTGCCTGAGGTTCTTCAGATTATTATTCTAATACTTCACCATTTGTTTCTGTGAGGTGGCTGTTTTGTGGGTATAACCCACATATTTAGTGTGTTTACTATATAACAGGGCTACTGATTAAAGAAGGTTCCCAAGACTGGCTCCTGCCACTCCAGGCTCCAACACAAGGAGGATAAGGAGATGTGTCTGCACAAATGTCCTCAGAGTAGCAGGTATGAGGGTAAGCACCAAAGGTAACGACCAGATCTGGACGGCAGAAGTGCTGTAAGGGGCAAAGGGGAAGAGGATTGCTATAGATCAAGTGCCAAGATTATGAAATCTGTGATTTTGTTGGGAAACAAGAGGCAGTGATTATAGACAGAGTAGCAGCTAAGTGTGCTGCAGTTCTTGCTCAGACAGACTGCTCTTCCATTTTATTAGCAGGATATCTTTAGGCAGCTCCCAAAAGCTAGGATCTATGCCACTGAAAATGTTGCCTTCTTACTCTATGCCTTCCTCTAGGGATTACTGCATTAGGGTGAAATCCCGGCCTCCATTCCCCCTTCCTTAGGGAGGTTTATGGTGAACTTCAGCAGCTGTTGTCCCCTGTGCTAAAGGCACTTCTCTGGTAAAGAAGCACAAGTGTGGCGTGCCCAGGTGGCCTGGAGGTTCAGGTAAGCTTAGCACCTTTATCTAGAAAAAAATCTGCTGCCTCATACTACTTAACCTGAGATTAGCACATGCATTTTTTAACACCGAACTTGACCTGTTAATTACTCAAATATATAAATTGGAATAGCGACGAATACTCATTACCAGCACTGGAGATGAGACGTGCCGCCACAGCGACATATCGGGAGGCAATGTCTGCTCCCAGAGGCGCTGCCTCCGCACCAGCCTTGCTCAGGGCTGGAACATGATCTAGACTATTAATAGTTGAGGGAGTGAATGCCAGGCATCAGGGCTAATGTTTTGTGCTTTAACCTCTTGGTTTTATTCACCTATGCCAGAGTGCTTGTGAGTTTCTCAAATACTTCAGTGATGGCAAGTGAGTAGCCATCCCTTGTCAAGATGCAGTAAAAGGAGGGCCTGACACCATTTTGCACCAGTTAGTGTTGCGGTTGATGCCAAGGGAGCATTTAGGCCAACAGCCTCTAAAGGTGATGATGGGAGCTCCTAAGGAGGGATTGGGATGATGGCTGTGTGAGGAGCCTACATCCAACACCACAAACTAGTGCAGCTGAACTCAAATCCTAATCCAAATAGGATCCTGGCTGCATCAGGAGGAGAGTTGCCAGGAGGGCAAGGAAGGGATTCTGCCCCTCTACTCAGCTCTGGTGAGGCCGCCTCTGGAGTATTAGGTGCAGTTCTGGGCTCCCCAGTATAAGAGGGACGTGGAGCTTCTACAGAGGGTCCAGTGGAGAGCGACAAAGATGATTAAGGGACTGGAGCATCTATCGTACAAGGAAGGACTAAGCGAGCTGAGCCTGTTTAGCCTGGAGAAGACTGAGAGGGGATCTGATCAATACGTATAAGTACCTGATGGGAGAATGTAAAGAGGAGAGGGTCAAACTCAGGAGTCAGGAGGGTGAAAACCAAGGCAAAACCCAGCCCCTTGCTCAGCAGGGGAGACCTACACGATGCTCCCATCTGCAGAGTGCTGGGAGCACAAGCGGCTGCGTAACACAGCCCTGGGCTCTTGTGCGGCTGAAACTGCCTCAGAGCAGGGCAGTCTCCTTCAGTGACAGCTGAAAGGAGGGACGAGCGACCTGCGTGCTGTGAGGGTGAGGCACCTGCGGCCGCTTCACAGCTGCTCTCTGCCAACGTCAATAAAGTCCAGCACAAGAGACCTGCCAGCATCTTTCTGGCACCATCTTCCTGGCACCATTTTCTCAGTTTTTAACGCACAGAGAGATGCTTTTGTGGTATCAAATTCAACTCAGTTCTGTCTTGAGGGGAAACTTCAGCATCAGAGAACGCCCTCTCTGCAACCTTTTACATTTTGCATTACAATTTGCTCAGCAAAACCACCTTTTTTAAAAAACAGAGCTTGACAATGATGCCCTTTGTCCTTCCTCTAGGCAGATGCTTTGACAGGTACACACTAGTAAATCAGTTTTCTGGTCTATTAATATATGTGTTTAAGTTGTGCAGCATAGCTGCCAAACTGTTCATAAAAGCTCCTGGAAGGCATTAGCTGAACGTATCAAGTTCCCTCCGAACTATCTGGGTGGATGTTAACTCCATGACTTGAGGCATGTCTTTACCTCCATGAAATCAGCACCTCCGACATCAAGAGGCAGCAGCAGAAAAGCAGCAGGCCCCCAAGAGAGAGTATCTCACATAGAGCAAGAAGAGCAATATGCATATTTTATAATTAAATATTAGAATTCACAATATATGCTTTTCTGTGGGAATTCTCCAAGTGTATATAATCCATTCATTTAGAAAACAAATGACCCAGTGTCCATAGCAAATCCAGCAGAACTGTTTAATTTCCAAACAGCAGGTAGGCCCTGCAGGTTTTGTTCTTCCAAACTGTCCTTATTCGAGATGCTGCTACGTACAGTGTTGTTGCTTAAAGTTTATTTTTTAGCCACATTTGGAATTGTATTTTGCTTGTGGCATAAAAGCATCAGAACATTTTCTCCCATTACTATTGTTAGCAGTGCTTTAATCATGACACTTTGAAACCTAAACCTGACTTTGAAAAAGGTCACCCTCAGAAATCTTGTGGAAAGTTGGCACCTGTGCAGCCCGTTACACACATTTACACAGAGCACAGAATGTTTTTAATTGAATTAGAAGCACATCACTCAACAGCCAGCCTCTGTTGGGGGCTCTGAATTGGCAGATCTGAAACCAGTTATCAGAAGTTTCCCCTGTTGCTTTGTGCCAAGTTAGTCTGTTAGAGTCCTACCTACGTCCAGCGAGACATGCAGACCTACAGGAGCTGGAACGACACGCGAGTCACTGCTGTCGCCTCCTTTTCTGCAAAGATCCAGACCCATATCCACATTTCTTCCAGATCAAGATATCAAGAGGCAAACGTTTCATCCTTCTCCCCACTACGATCTCCGAAAGAGCTCCGGGTGCCTCATTTTTCTCTTTCCTCTGCCAGCAGGCAGGAGCCTAGGACTGAGCTTAGGAGCAAGCCCAGGCTTTAGCCTCAGGGCTTGAGCTCCAGGTTACCCAGACCCGCTGCTCTGCCCAAGATGACCATTCTGGTAGAGAAGCGCTGCCCAGTTTCGAGACAGGAGTTTGCTTATGTGCCTGGCTGCAAGCTGCAGGGAAAACGCCGCATACTTCTTTAGACTAGATGTCATTAACACGTCCACGCCGGGGACTGGACAAAGGGGACAACGGGAAAAAAAAAATCAGTTTTGTAGCAAAATTTATTTTTTCCTCTGTGGATACAAATCCCAAACATCAACAAACAAATTCCAGTGGAAAAATACCAGTCATTAACAATGAAAACTTTTATTATTATTTAATAAATAGAACTTTGGCATTCAAAATTCTAGCTGTAAACCCTACTTTAAAAAAAATTACAAAAAGAGGCAAGAACAACAAGCCTAGAGCTGAGCCAGCCAGTGGCTCCTTCACTTTTTACAATGAACACGTTTTGATTAAGTCATGACAACTCTATTTACATATGAGGTATTCTGAGCGGTTCAAAAACTGAACCCAATTTACAAAACTACCAGTCTCTAGGGACTGATCCAGTACATATGTCAGCTGTGCTTTTAAAAGCTAGCTCTGAACACTCCTCCCTAATGAAATACTGTCATTAAAATACACAAAATCAACACACTATGATTTCAGTTTCCTGCTCACGCTTCATATTCAAAAAAAAGAAAAAAAAAAAAAAGCTGCACACTACAAGCAGCCTGGCATCGGAAGGTATACCTGGTACCTGTTTTAAGTACTTGCATTTCTGGATGTTACGCAGGAGTCCTTACTACAGAGGCCTATAAACAAAATATTGTCAAGCAAGGGGGAAACAAGGTGCAGTCACTGACGCTCTAGCAACTTCTCTGAAGTTCACAGGGAACAAACACTTGCTTGGGGCAAAAAAAGGCACAGAGGTTTGCAGCCGTGGGACTAATATTGCTAGGGAGCTACCGGAATCAACCACCTCCTTACATAACATCCACGGGCTTCTTCCCAGTCTAAGGACGTGAGGCCTTTTCCCCGCTCAGCACAGGGCCGGCTGTCCGGCCACAGGAGCCCATGAGGGCCGAGGAAGGGGAGACACCTTTCCAGGAGAGAAGGGATAAAGCCCCCTCGGCGCCTGCATGACCGTGGGCAGCTGTGAAAAGCCCAGGTGAGAGCGGGTGGTCACAGCAATGCCAGTAACGCCGCAGATGAGCGGGTGCCAAAGGAGCGCGGCTGGGCCGGGAGCGACACCGCGCGCACAGCCGCACCGCGTCACAGCCCACACACGGCATCACCTACAGCCGCCAGAGACAGTCGCTCTCCGAGTCGTCCTCTAAATACATTCTCGAGTACAGTAGTTAGTTACCGTGGGCATCCTCTAAAGGGTTACAAGGATTTCCTGCACGAACGGGCTGCAGGGCCCGCTCCTTAGGGGTTGCTCCGCAGCCCTTGAGATTGTCTAACAGCTACAGCAAAAAGTTGTCATGACTAAATCCAAGCAATTCCAATGCTAACATTCATTAACCAACTGTGTATTAAATATGCTGAATGAGGCCACACACACACGCTACTTTTTACCCAGTTAAACAATCATGCATATCCTAGACAAAGCTTATTCTGTTTAGAGGCATCTGTAAAACTGATGAGTATGGAGCAGTTGCTACTACTACTACAACAGGCCAAATTTTAAGAAATCCAATAAAATATTGTATCGCTGAATATATTCAGTTGGTAATCGGCATCTTTGGCTCATGCATCCATCATTTACCTCCTGACTCTAAACATGACTTAGGCAGATAAACTCAGGGTGCTTTAAAATCAAGTGCTTTAAAGTCAACATAAATATTACAGATTCTGTAATACAAATTTAAAAACGCAACAAGATTGTAGCATTGCAATCCAAGTATTACAACTGAAATGGGACCTCTTTCCTGAGGGAAGTTCAGCTAAGTTTTAAAGAGCGCACAAGCTCCTGAAGTGCTTTACAAATATTAACTTACTAATGTCAACTGTGCCATACGGTGTCACCATTCCAGGGGCAGCTGGAGGCACAGCAGTCAAATGAACAGCTTAATAAAACAAAGGGATGGAAAGGGACTCAAAATATTTCCTGTTCCTTTCTAATACTCTGTTGGACTTGCTATTTCCACCAAATTCAGAAGGATGTGTTTCTCGGTAAGTTTTCATAGACAGAACATTTCCATCAAGGAAATTATGTGCGGCTTCGGTATTTCCTTCCTGCCTAACACTGCCAGGCCACTGTCTGAAATCTGGTTGTTGAATTTCTGCTGCCAGATGAAGGTGCCAAGGGGAAGGTGCCGTGACCGGCACCTCCTACTGAACCAAGAACACGGAGCTGCATCCAAGGAACGAAACAGGCTCCTGCAAAACACCGACGCTCCAGTCCCAAAGGGCAGCGCTGCTCGTGGGGCAGGGAATAGGGAGGCTCCGCACAGGCAAAGAGCCTGGATTTCTGCCTCGCACAAGCACGAAGGGATATCCTCAACGCTACAGGAAGAGCAGTGCTCACACATTAAAAATAAACGGTCTCTTTTTCCCCCTCCTGAATGCAGACACCATGCAATTTCACTTGAAATTTCATTCAGACACTGGTTTTAGTGCTTGCAAGGAGGTGGTTCAGTCGTGTTTGTCTACCTGAAAATATCATGAAGCAATAATATAAATAGTTAACACTATTTTTCACAGATTAGTCCAGGTGTAGGTTCATGATGGAGAATACTGTCAAATAAATAAGTCCACATAGTTAAAACAAACAAACAAAACCGCTAATTTTTAAATCACTAAAATATAAAAACATTAACAGTAACTATTAAACACAGAACAGAAAGTGAAATACGGCCAAGTGAAACACCGGCAACTTTAGCATACATTACTTTGTGCTTTTTTTCCCCTATTAGTTCAGCTATCAGCAGAAAACTGAGATACTAACTCGCTTGTTACAAGAATTTCCTCTCTGTTTACTTAGTCCTAACCGCCTGGCTTCGTAATGGAGCTTTCTGCTGGTGCCAGCTCTGCAGGACAGCTGACCACTGAGCAGCACCTCAGCCCCTCCAGCCTGTCTCCAAACATCACAGGGAGTCGATGCCCATGGCTTTTCATGGCTTTTCCTTGGCTTAAGGGTGGTTTTGCTCCTTGTGGCCCTTTGTTTCCTCCAGGGAAGCGCTGCTGTGGGGCCCACGGCCGGCGCTGTGGGGCGCGCAGAGGGGCTGCTGCTCCCCACAGGAGCGAGGGGCACCGCGGAGCGACGCTCGCGCAATGCGCTGCGGATACGTTCCCACCTCCTTTTAAACTGTGATCTCTGCCCACAAACACAGAAGAAGTGAAAAATCCCAAATAACGTGGGAAACTTGCAGTCTTCGGATAACAGAGCATTCAACACTGGTCAGCGGAAACATTCTGCTCTAAGCCCGGATTTTGCCAGGTGTCGAACACCCATTTCACAGCTCACGTGAAAAGCAGTGGAGGCTGCTCCACCTCAGCAGAGGCCTTTGGGCACAGAGCCTTGCATAGACAGACTAGCCACAGCTTAAAATGCATACAAATAAGACAAAGAAGAGAAAGCAAGCAAGCATGGTATACATAAAGAAGAGAATGCATGGTATGAACACTAAGACACAATCTACTCCTTTTCTGATGGCCACATCCTATGCCATGATTTTTTCTCCTCCCAGCTTCTCTGGGGTTGTGACAGACTCCGTACTTCTGAAACTCCTTAAAGCAGGACGCAGATTTGTCTGTCCTGCATGTGATGAACTTCATGCACATAAAGAAGTTAAAACCTGCTTTCGCTTCAGCTACTGGTGCTGAAAGACAGCTTTCCTCTAGCAAGGTCTTTAGGCGATTTAAAGAATAACTACTGCTTGCAGTGCTCTAGGATTATTCCAATTGCAATTCCTAGCATGAAGTGCAGTCGCTGAAGCCTCTGGCTTCACCTCATACAGCTCTAGGTCCTTTGACCCTTTCCTCATATTTCAGGATACAGGTGATTCCTCCAATCAAGGTTTGAAATGTAAGGACAGAGTAGTGGCAAACTGGCGATTTCAACACTCTTTCCAGGAAACAGTGAAGCAATAAAATCAGTCCTAGGGACGGAAACAAAATGTCCCACTGAAACATTCTTCACAGCTTGTTCCTACATTCAGTAGTTTGCAGAGAGACTCCTTGTAGCTTGCACCACTCCATTCAAACGCTGCCTCTCCCCTCCCGCCCGGCTCCCCACACTCCCCACGGGCACAGGCCTCAGAGACGTGCACGAGCAGCAGCTCTGCTTGCAGTCCTCCAATATGGCTCCTTAATAGAAATGCAAAGACCTGTGACACAGCAACCTTTAATAAGTCATTTGCTGCCAGCTGAAATGCTGTCATTGAGTAATGCAGTTGTCCCCCATGTCCTGAGCGTAGCGGTCCGACATCATAGTCCTTAACTCATCGATGTCCTTGCGCAACTGACAGACATCCAAGAGCTTCTTCGAAAGGGTTTCGGTGCTGTGGTAGTTTTCATTCTCTTCAGCTGAACAGTTCAGGGCTGGGAAAAACAAACCCCACGGTTAAAGCCTGCTCTCACCAACCGCTCTCAGGGATTGCTTACACTGGGCAGCCCGTTTAAAATGCCTGGAGGGTGTATGACATTTTAATTTAGCTACATGAGGACAAACTACGCTTCAGCATGATGAAGAAACAAAGAAGTGAGGTACTGTGTGGACTGAAGCCAATGCAGAGCCTATCTTTGTTTCTCTGAAAGACGGGCTTTGCTGTTTGCACTAAGGTCTGGGCTTTAGGACAAGCTCTACATCTCTGGGCAAGCTTGAGAGCTGAGCAAGCCCGAAGGACCAGACGTGCATCAGCAGTAGTGAAAATGGAGCCTCTTGGCAGTGGGATTTAACATGTGCAGATCCAGACCCAAACAACCCCCCCAGATGTATACACTCCCCGACCTGAGCCCCAGGGCCTTCCTGGACATCCCCATGAGGCCCTCCTGGCACTTGGCAGGAAACAGCCCTTAGCCTTGAGGTGACCACGCATGTCTCGGCAGGGACAGGCAGCCAAGGGGGGCTCCAACAGGGCGAGCAGATGTATCCCAGAGGAGGCCACAGGAAGAACCAGCTCTATCCTTGGGACTGGCAAGTGCCCGCACGCCCCTACCCACCCAGCAGGCCAGTGTTTGAAGAGAGCCATCCAGGCAGCACCTCTGAGCTACGCTTAGCTCCGAGCTTAGCCTAGCCTAGCTTTCCCTCTCGCGCGCCGCGCCGGGAGGAGCGCCCCACTTACATCTGATTCCCAGCAGCAAGGAAAGGTTGGGCTCCTTGCCCTGCGCTCGCTGCGTGAGGATGCTGCAGAGTGCCTTCAGGTCGTGCAGGCAGTGGGACATCTCCTGGAAGAGCTGCTCGGCCACGGGCAGCCTCTCGGCACCCGGCTGCCGGGGCTGCTCCGCCTGCCGCACGCGCTCCCGCAGAGCCGCGTTCTCCTCCGCCAGGCCCCGGAGCTGCGCCGGGCACAGAGCAGAGGGCCGCACGTGAGCTCGGGAGCAGCACGCGCATCGCGGGCTCCCGTTCAAGCCACAACCAGCAGCAAGTAAAATTAATTTTACCATCAAATATGCATGATATTTAATGCTCCAGAGCATGATAATTAAAGCTAACAGATGAACTTTAACCCAACTGTCTATTCAATGAGACCATTATTTACTGACCTTAACACTAAAACGATACTTTCTGAGGTAGAAGTGCTATATCAACCAAGCATCTAGCATGATGAACATGTATTAATCCCATAAAACCCTTCCACGAGCTATCATAATTACAGCACCGCTTTGTAATTTTCCCCTGCTGGTTTGGTGTGGGCCTTTGAAGGGGTTTTACTTACTTCAAAGAGAGTTTTATTTAATCGCTCAATGTTCGTTTCTTTTTCTTCAAGTTCATCTGTCATCTTCTGAACTGCCAGCTTTTCTTGCAAAAGTTTCTCTTGCGTAGACTAAATCACAGGAAAACAGAGGCAAAGAGTTTAAATTTTCATGGTGTATGTTAGCACTGACACAAATTCAGCCTCAATAAATTGTTATTTATTTATTTATTTATTGTCTTTGCATTATTTCCTCATCTATTATTTTCGGTCATGTTCCACCCAGTAAGTATTCAGCTGGAGCAACAGCTAACATTACACTCTAAATACCACCAAACCCTTTAATTGAAGGGTGTCAGTTTGTAAACAAAAACACTCAGGCAAAACTTTAACAAGGCAGACATGCAGTCTAAAATAACCACGCATATGTTTATTCTAGTCACATAATTTCACTTAAAATAAGGACATAAGTGACAACTAAGCTCCATTTGTGTAACTACTGTTTCATAACTAAGATCTGTATTTTTTTGTATCCCTACTTTTCATGAATACTGTGTGGGGGATTCTATAACCTTTCCCAACACAGAATTGATCTGCTGAATTTGCTATACAACTGAGAAGAAAGTCCCTGACAGCTGATAGCAGAGCAGTGACTTCTGCTTAAAATCATTCATACACAAGATCCATCACAATGCTTGACATCTCTCTACTGCATTCAGCAACAATTGTAGGTGATTTATTTGTATTTTACAGTATAATTTCAGCAGAAAGAATGATTATTGTCAGTAATAAAGCTAACAGAATGTTTACAGGACTTGGTTGTATTTAAGTCTTGGAGCTTTCCCTGTTTGACTTCCAGACCGACCTCAAGCAGCAATAAACTGTCATCAGCTGCTGCCGATTCCCCTCTTCCAGACTTTGTGTTGCAACTCACTGAGTCCCCATATAGCTGTGCAAAGCCCAGCTATAAAACATTTTAACACCAGATACATTAGGTTTGGAAGTACCACACAGCTCACCTGAGGCACATGCTCTGAAAGAATCACAGTGCTCATCAATTTATTACTTTGAATAACATTATGGAACCGCTACACCTAAAGTCTCACATTCTTACCTTATTCCAATGTCATTTAACTTGTATTTAACTTTTTAGTACGATAACGATACTCCTATTTCTCACAGATATGGAATCTATTAAATTATATTCAGTGTTACAGCCTTAAGCATTGAATTGCAGCAGAGTTTGACTATTCCAGATTAAACAAGTGAACTGTATCTTATTCTTACCATGGATTTCTGATTTTCACCCCACAGAGTTGAAGCTCAGAAAGGATTATATATTTCCACTTGGATTTTCGGTGTGAATTCAGTCTGACCATATTTTACCTTATGTCAAAAGCATGCAGATTTATTTTGCTACTTGGCTTTTATAACTGAATATATACCTTTCAAGGTCATTTGACAAAATTCATGAAAAGGAGTATTCAACTACCAATATGAGTACTAGTGGCAATGAATCTCGATTACACAAATTCCTGATGCTTTATGCCACAGAGCTATGTTCAACTTTCATGCAGAGATAACAAAAACCCCTCCTTTACGGTGTCACTCAGAAATCTGCTGCTGTACTACCATAATACATCAAAAGTCCTCCACCACCCTAACTCAGCAGCACATTAATATGTAAAACCTGTTATGCAATTTCAATTACAAGATGCAAATTCAATCTTATCGTGCACAAAATACAGCTAGAGCACTAATGCCAAAGCTGCCAAGGCTGCCCGCTTTGGCACAATTTTGCTTCTAACCCTCCATACAGTGGAACTGGAGATGGTGCTTTGGGAGGTGGAGGTGAAGCAGCACTTCACAAACCAGCAGAATTTATTTTACAGCATGACCTTGTGTGGTACAAATATTTTTCTTGAATTCCTGCAGATAACCTAGAGACTGATCTTCCAAAGCTGAAAATTTGCAGGGAGATTTCTCTTTACTTTTTGAATAAAATGCTCCTGTAAGTTCAAGTCACTCCTTAGTACAAGATATGCTTGAGGTGCTGCATGTTCCTTCTGCAACATCATCTGAAGCAGGTTAGATGGTGTGTACATAGGTGTGCATGGCGTGTGTACGTATACACACATATAAAATAACGTATCAGCTTCTATAGACACATCCTACCAGCTCTATCTAAGAAGTGCTAGTGTTGACAGGAAGGCTGAGTATTGAAAAGGAAGACGGGGTAAACACTGAGTGAAGGTTTTAATGGCCTGGCCACACACCGGAGGTGTGAAACCTTCACAAACAATTCCCTAACACTCCCAGCGAAACACCACTAATGTGGCAAAAAAGTCATTATTTTTTCATACCCTTTGCAAAATTGGAAGACAAAGGTGTTAAAATCTAGGCACTTAATCTGGATGAAAAGGTTTATTTTCACGTGAGCAATAAAAATCACCGGGTCGAGCTCAGAAATCACTACTTGTTTTTCAACAACTTTCGTGCACTTGACACGCTTCTCAGCTCACCCAGAGCAACCACCTAGAAGGGAAGCGTCCAGACAATCTGTATCCTAAAGATAGGCTGCTGCAGGGAACACAACTCCCTGCTGGAGTGCAAGGAAGGGAAGGAAGAAACCGGGCCCTGTTCTGTGTCAAAGGAAACCTGTTGTGCCAGGAGAGGCCAGGAAACAGCTCTGCTTGACGCATTTCCTTTGTAGTGCTGGTAGGTGAGTATGATCTGCAGTGATGCTGAATAGTCTTTTAAAATTTTCTCATCAACAGTGGCTGCTGGGAAAAAAAAAATGGTCATACTGGATCAGACTGAGAGTCCATCTAGCTCAGTATCACCTGCCTGTGACAATAGCCAAAAAGAAAATATTTAGGGAGGAAGAGGAGTACAGACCCCCAAAAGACTTGCCTAGTTTCTTGGCATCTTTGAATTGTCATAGTTCTTCATGCATTTCTCCTTCATGAAGGAGTCCAGTAATGTCCTGATCACACAGTCCTTCTCTAGGGTGGGTAGGTGGTGGGGAAGAGGTTTACACAGTTTATAACTACGTCCCTTCCCCTGTGTATTCTCAGAATTACATTTACCACTAAATTCATATTTACTACTCCAAAAACATCCTCCAGGACATTCCAAATAATACGAACATACTCAGCCTATGAGTAGCATCATTTAAAAGTTACTACTGAAAGTGAAAATCAATGTTTATTTCCAAAAGACAGATCTATATATGCTACCCTAAGCTTCAAGCTCAGAAGCAGCAGTACCAAAACAGCTGTCTGTATAAATGCATACAAAATTGGCTAATGTTTTAAAAAAACCTCAATATAAACATGATGGAAAGCAAGAGATCACAAATTCAGGAAATAGGAAAAAAGTGAGAATGGAGGAGATATGTGTAGGCGAGCTGTATATATTTCAACACAAACAGTAACAGAGAAGAGAATCTCAGAAAGTCTATGGTGCTCAATTTGCTACTTTTAAAGTTGCATTATTAAAATTATAGCATGAGGCCAGAATCTCTTTGTTAGCAGGGTTCCAGTCTCAGAAGGGGTAGCCACCGGGACTGGTTGACCACTGTTTTGCTGCTTGCCCAAACCTGCAGTGCAACCTGCAGTGCAGGCAGCCAAAGTAGAAGCACTTTCTTCACCCTTTCCTCACCAAGGCGCAAACCTATAACTGTAATTTTGCTGTATTGCACAAAAGCAAGAAAATAAGAGACAAATGCTAGCCTTGTAGTAGTAGCATGTGGAAATCAAAATATATCGTATCTGACTTGGATAACGGCTGAACAACTCACTGGGTTCTACTACCAGTAGTTTCTTTTTCAAATGCTCAGCTTCTGCCAGCACAAGACATACCTTCTTCCCTACAACCTGTATAATGTTTCCTTTTCTCCACAACAAACACTGGTCACCGAGGTTCCTGTCAAGGATCAGGAGTTTGACGTGTTAATCCAATCCACAGAGCCAAGCTGACTCCTAGTAACCTCTGCTGTCTTGAGAAATCCTTGGCTCCAAGCGAGGCACCCAAGAACCACCCAGAGAGTTAAAGTACCTAAATGAGGAACTGTCAAGAAGCTGCTGGAGAGGGACCTCCCAAAGCTGTGTGAGAATAAGGATGCTGCGTGACACCATTCTTCCATTTTATTCTCAGCATCTGCAAAGTGCTAAACCATACCAATGTCAGTCACAAATACAAAAACCTGAACCTTTCCTGAACGTGCAGGAAAGTGGAAGTCAACTATAGACCATAAAATTAAGTTCTTGGCATTTCTAGCCTTACCTCCTACTTGCAGAGGTAAAAGGAGGTAATTCAAATTTAATAATGTAATCTTTCTGAACAGAATCATTTCTCAGAATAAATGTCAAAATATATGCTTTTCCTTACCTGCAAGTCTAAAATCAGCCCAGCTATCTGATTCTGTTGATTGTCTATGATCTGGAAAATAAAATGGAGTAAGTTAAAAGGTTTGAAGCTGAATGTCTTCAGCTGACTATCTTCAGCTTCCTTTTTAAATCGTTATATATATATATATATATATATATATATATGTATATATGTATGTAGCCATGAGTTTCAAATGGCCAATCTTTGAAAATGTAAGTGAAAATGACAAGACATATATTCACATAACTGGAAATTCATGGAAAATAGACGCACAGACCATGAACAGACAGGTATTCAAAAAAATCTGCATTGGCAACAAAAGTGAAATTCCTTAGTGAGACCTATTTCTAAAACAAAAAGGAAGAAATGCAGTTCTGAAGGCTGAAGATGCCACTAAAGGTCAGCTTGCAGACTAACCTTACTGGCTTTCTCATTCTTTTCCTTGAGACTTTGGTTCTCATCCTGCAGCTGCTTTGTGTCCAGCATGGGGAGGCGAATTCCATCTTCCAGGCATTTCTCCACCTTCTGCTGCAAGCTGTTAAGCAGGAAAGCAGGCAGTGAGGGTCCCGAGAGCAAGGCCCGGTGTGTCCTAGGGACAGACCAGCAGCCCCCACCACCTTCTGACAGGCACCACAGAAGGACCAGGAACAAAACCCAGCCTCACCATGGAGCAAACCAAGAGCAGAGCAAGGACATAAAACCCCATCCCGGTGCAGCTCCCAGTGAGGAGCTCAAAGAGCAACAGGTCCCAGCTGCTCCCAGGAGCTGCTCGGCTCGGACCAGGCCTCTCTCTGCACGTGCACCGGAGCTCAGGGAGACGCTGGCAGTCGGGAAGCCCCAGGAGAGAATGGAGGCCCCATCCTGGTTCCTCCAGGGCCACGGCAGCGCCAGGGCCAGCAGGAAGCCTGGCCCTATGGGACCCCCAAGCTCTCTGTGTAGCCCCAGCTCCTGGGGCACACAGAGGGGTGCAGGAGAAGAGTATTTCAGGCTGTGCAGCACTTACTATGGGATGTTTCAGGGAAGGAACAAAGGTGGAAGAGGAAGGGAACTAGGTGGGCTCGGGAAGAACAAACACGGAATAACAGAGGGCTATTTGGATAAAAGGTGTGAATTTGTATAAGCAGGGCTGGTCACTATGTTCATCTGGCCATCCCCTGCAGCTCATTAGTGCGATCTGGCCAATCTTCCCATCCATATTCCCCCTTCCTGCTTCATCTCCTGTGTGGGGACAAACACACTCCCCGCCATGCACACAGCGGCCTGAGCAGCCGCATCCCAGGCGCGTGGGGCCGCTCGGAGCCGCCTGCACCAGCGGCCTCGCAGCGCCCTCGCGTATTCCCCGTGCCCCCCGGGGCGAGCGCTGAGGGGGCATGTGCCCCCCGGCTGCAGCTGCCCCACACGCAGCCTCGACCTTCACGCCGTGCGGGCTCCCAGGCGCAGGCAGGGCTGCCGCCCGCGCACCGCCTCGCAAAACGAAAATCCAATTCGCCGGTGCTAATCCTGCGGCCTGATTTAGAAACCAGCGGCCGCGGCAAGTATTCGCGGGCTGCCAGAAAGGACCGAGTGATCCCTCCAGATTACAGAGGCATCAAGAGAAACGGCCGTTCGCCTGTAAGATGGAAACAATGTGCCCAGTGACTGGGCTGGCAAGGTGTCCCCAGCAGCCTCTCATCATGGAAACACTTTCGGGCTGCCCTGGCACGCACATGCACGCAGCTGAGCGACGCTGCCCTGCTGCAACGTCCCCATAAATTACAGCGATTCCCTCCCCGATCTGATTTCTTTTTTTTAATGAAGCCTTTATGTAATTCCCTTAATTTAACATACACCTTTTTAACGTCTATCTGTCCCCCCCACATCACTTTCTTCTTAATAACTATTCAAGTTCAAGGATAGCACACCAGCTGCAGTTACATCTCCCTGTAAATATCCCCCAGCCTCAGTGCAAAGGTAAGAATTTATCTTTGACCCATAATTTATGTCTGACCCTTCCCCGGTTTCTCCATCACCTGATGCCCAGGGGGCTTTTCTACAGTTTGTGGCGGGATTAGTTACTAAGTATCAGTGCTGACAACCTCTGTGCAGGGCTATGCACCGCATGTGTATTCCACCTGTGAATTTCTGGCCCTAGTTTGTGAGGCCGTCGCAGCGGATCCTGGACCGGGAGCGGCTGCGAAGAGTTTCTAGGCAGACTTTCCTCTGTGGTGCTACCTGCAACTCAATTCAAATGGCACCTTGCTGGATTTCTTGCTGCATCACTCTGCCATTTCGCACGGTAATGTTATTTAATGCCGTGAAAAATCATTAGCACTATAATAGATTAAGACTGAAAAAAGAAGCGAGGTCTCGCCATGAGCTGGGGAAGCAGAGCCGCCTCCCGGAGAGTTCAAGGGGCCGCTCGTACCTCTGCACGGTGGTGACCAGCTCCTTCTCCTTCTTCTTCTGACAGACCAGCTGCAGCTCCCTCTCTCTGCACTGCGATCGGGCCTCTCCGAGCTTCTTTTCTAACTCGCTCAGGGTTTCCTGGAGTTGCTTGTTCTTCTCCTCTAGAATTTGCAGCTAGCACAGATTATTGTTAGTCAGACACGACGTTACATCAATAGAAGAGCAAGCCATGGCTTTGCAGTTACCTTCTGCACAACCTTAGGCCCTTCACCTATGTGTGTATGTTTATCCCTGGTACACCTATACAGAGCTTTCTAAAACATTCAGATACTTCTCTTCCTGAACAGATAAGAAAGAAAATATATGCTCTGAAAGAGCAAAACATTTGGCAGCAGGCACTGCATGGCATATATTTATTTGTAAAATGGAAACCCAACTCTTTCCACCTTACCTGCTTAGTCTGACCTTCTATATCGTCCAGCGTGGGCAGGTCAGCCAGGTATTTTTCTAAGGTTTCGATCCGCCTCTGTTTCTCTTTGTTTTGCTCAGACTCCTTCTGGCATTTCTTTTTTAAGCTATTAATATATCGGTCTCTAGTTTTAAGCTTAAAAAAAAAAAAAAAAAAAGGAAGAATATATATTTTATGGTTGCAATGGAAAATAAACTCGCTTTGCAGTCAGAGGCTGGTCACTCTGCAGCAACTGCACTCACAGCTGCACGTAAAAGTTGGTTATTGCAGAAAATAAAACCAAGGAATGATTCACTCTGCTTTATCTTAGCAGCTCCAAGCCACAGACCTGCACTGGGTCAGGCTCAAACCACAGTTCTGTCACTTCTGCTGAGTGCAGCACGTGTGAGAGCAGCCTTGGGAACTGAAAATATGCCAATTCCATGCCTAAAACATATGTAATTTTTCAAGAGTGTGGTTATTCATATGCAGCAAATGATCAGGGAATATCTCAGTCCAACCTCTTCCCCTGGCCTAACCAACAACATGAAAACACGGAGCCGTGAGAGCTTCACCCGACAGGAACCGCTGCCAAAAATCTGACCTTGCTGCCATCTGACACTCACATCAGAGGGCAGCACAGTGGAAATGTTCCCTTCTTGAACCAGCTGCCCTACAAGCATCTTAGCTGTGCACCAGCTTGCAGAGGAGATTTGCTATATTATATTATAAGCCCGTGACAACTGATCACAAAACACATTTGCATCCCTAGTAGTTACCTGCTTTATTATCTAGGACTGAAAAAGGTGAAGGGAGGCAGAAGGGAAATATATTCCAGTAACAATCTGATTTAATGGAAACCTGTATTTCTGTTTCTTCAAGCAACACGTAATAATTCACAGATAACAAATACTTGTCACCAGAGTAAATGTGAAATGTATTTTTATTTTGGTTGCTGGAGACGTGTATCTCACTGAGAAATGAATGCCTGGCACTGTCAGCATCAGAGCACAGTGATGGAGACTGCAGCAAGGCTTGAATTGATGATACCTGAAAAGGTTTGCCAGAAACAGCCCTCTGCACAGGCCAGGAAACTCAGGGCTGCCAAAACACTGGAAATCTCTGTATCTTCTATCTGGTCCTCAAAAGCTAACAAAGCTTTCAGGCAGCTCTAAAATCTTTCTGGTTAGACAAAGTTCTACTAAAACCCTCACCCCTGGAGGCAGTCAATGTTTTGCCACAGCACATCCTTCAGAAGCATTTGCTTCCCATTCCTGACAGAAGTCTTAAGAGAACGACATAAATAGAGGCACATGGGCCATGGGCTGCAGCACAGGAATTCCCAGGAATCTCATCCCAATGCTCCTTGAAGCCCTTCCCTCTGCTTCGCATGTATGGCTGAGGAGGGTGAGAGGGCATGTCCTCTCCCTTCTCACACCTCCACCACAGCTGTTTGTTCATTCCCTCTTGCTCGCCCTACTGAGAGGAAGGAAAGCGTCTCATGGGCCAAAAGCGAAGGTCTGCACGCTGGGTTAAGTGCTGCGTGCTCAAAACTGCAGGACAGGACAGGGCAGCGCTGCTGGCAAACATGGGGCAGCCGGAGAATTAAAAATTTATGCCAGCAACCTCCACCGGCACTCGCATGTGCTCTTTTACTCAAGCTCACACGGGCAGAGCTCACCTCACTGCTCATTTGCTTCAACTTTCTACCATTTCCCACTTGGCCAAACCTGGTTTGGGGCTGAGGAGCCTTGTGTCCCTCACCTGGGGACCACCCTAGTGCAGTTATCAGCAACACTCACCTTGACCAGGAGATAGGGAGCAGCTTTTGCCCCCTAGCATGAGCCAGGGCCACTGTGCCCTTCTGCCTTTGGGCTCATCTCCCTGACAGCCCAGGCTCACAGAGAGGTTGAGGTTGGAGGAGACCTCTAGAGATCATCTAGTCCAACCCCCCTGCTCCAGCAGGGACACCCAGAGCACGGGACACAGGGCGGCATCCAGGTTTGGATCAAGGAGAAGGCAACAACAAGGAGGTCTCCCCTAGTCCTTAGGGGGCACCGCTCAGCTGCATGTCCTTGCTACACAGGACGGCTGTCAGGGCCCTCAAATCTAACCTGGATTTTGCTTCCGCTCCTAACAAGGCCCTTGTCAAGACTCTTCCAGTGCAGAGCCATCTAAGATGGACCCTCCCCTTGGCTCAGACTAAATTCCACTTGGTGCACCCCAGAAAAGCTACAAGAGAATCTCACCCATGGAGCAGTCACATTTGGGCTATTAGACACAACACAGAGCACAAGGCCTGAATCTCCCATGCTGAAAACACAGATTCCATTTTCACACCTTTTTTTTTTTAATGCTATGTTATTTACTTTTCTTTTACACTTCTAACCATACAATTTTTTTTGGCTTGGAATTGAACAACTTTTTTTTGAAAGCAAGTTTAACTGATAAACTGTCAGCATTAGGTCTAGAACATCATTTCTCCTGGTATCACATTTTAGGATGTATTCACTTCAACTCAGATTTATCTGCTGCAACACCTACTATCAGTATCTACCAATTTTTCTATCACCTTTTGAAAGCTACCTTTCGAAATCTGTCAGCAACCCCCACACACTAAGTTGCTTCCTGGCAAGCAAAACATCTGTTAACAGCATCAAAGGAAATTTAAAATATGAAAGACACTTACTTTCTCTTCCATCTTCTTCTTCTCCTCACTAGATTTGTTTGAGATTTGCTTCAGAAATTCACTGAGCTGCAGCTCCTTATTCTCGGCTGCTGCCACCTTCCGCTCGAGCTCTTCCAGGTGTGACGCTGATCTCTCTGCAAACTGAGGTTGCAACGATGCACTCTCATACTGTGGTGGCTTATGGCAAAAAAAAAAAAAAAAAGGCATAAAATAAATATCACAAAAATACTATTGATTACTGGAGTAACACGTATTTTCTTTTTTCCACTGTCAGGCAGGGTGAGGTTTGATTTTCAGAGAGCACAATTTTCAGGAGCCTTTATTATCTGGAGAAGAAAGAAGCTGGAGGCCTCAGCATGGAGAGCACATGCAGGTGGACACTGGGGCCAACTCCCGCTCAGACTAAGGGGGACAGGGAGTTGTCTTCAAAAGAGGCTAGAAGGGATGCAGCGGCGGGCAAGCAAGGCAGATCTGATTATTAAAAAAATTGTTAAAAAAAGTTAAAAGTTAAAGTTAACCTAAGTAGGCAAATAAACCAAGCAGAACTACTTAGACCCATTATAAATTTCTTAAATTTTTAAAATGACGAATGATGAAAAGAAGCTCCTGTTTTATTTAGAGCGTTTTGTGGGATATTAAGGTATGCACACTAAAATTTCACCTTCTGCAACATTGTTTTAAAATCTTAATCTAGCCTGAATTTAAATATTTTATAGAAGAAATTCTGGAAGCACCAAAAGCCCAAATTCCTGGTCCTACGTGTCTGAGAAAATTCCTAAACACTTAACTTCATCCTGAGGCACCACTTGAGTTTCTCTCCTGCCCCACATGACCCAGAGTCTACCCTGGGGCACAGCTGTGCCCTTCGGAGGCCTTGATGAGCGCTACAGAATCACTACAGAATGGCTGCGGCTGAGGGTGCCTCGGGAGACCATCTAGTCCATCACCACACACACAGGCTAGCTCAGATTCCGGTGCAGCTCTTGTGACAAGATAAAAGGTAACAGAAGAGGGGCAGGTGAAGCATTTCTTCACACATCTCTCACGCACGTTCACTTTCTACACATCCTTTCATACGCTACAGGTATGCCTGGGGGCTCACGTGCACTTGTGTGCAGCAGCGAGGCCAGAGCCAGAGCACTAAGAGAGCTCGCTTGGATCTGCGCTTGGGGGCTGCAGCCTGTGCTGCCCCACCTGGGTATTCGCTGATATTTGTCTTAGCTAGGCTGAAACTAGGACAGACAGGCCCCCAATACCACCTCGTTCCTCCGGGAACGAGATGCTTCCTAGGAGTCCTCAACCACACCCTACTCAGGTGCCTCATGCAAGAGTACTCCAGCAGTGTCCATTTGAGTTGTCACATCTCTTCCATGTATTTTATGGATACTGTGTCCCTAGTATCCTTTAGAAAGTAACTCTCGTCTTCAGAGGACCTTTATCACACATTTTCCAGTACTCCCTTCCTGAAACACTTCCTCTCAAGATCTCCCTGTATGCCCAGGCTACATGCACATTGCTACAATCCCCCATTCCTACCTTATTTTTATTATGTTTCAAAGTTAATTTATTTTAATATTATGTACAGATTTGTCTTCTGCAAACATAAAGTATTTACCTGTGGGATAAACAATTTACAGCACTTCCAGAATACCCTTCTCTATGCAAGCTACAGTCACACAATTGTACACCCAGCAAATAAGGCACAAAAGCTTTGCATTTTGGCCTGCAGAAAACAGCAGATACTCTTTCAGATGCCATTTCCTGGGTTCCTGGGTACAGGAAAACTCCTTTAACAGCAAACAGCCACCTTACCTGCAAGTTTGTCATGTAGGGCTCTTCACAGTTCACAAGATGGCTCAGTCTTGCATGCTGAGCTCGTAATTCATTTTCCCTTATCTTCTGGTGTAAACTGTTAATTTGCTGCTTTTGCCTGTAATATGCAGATTTGAAAGGAAAGGGAAGGGAAGAGATTGGGATAACATAGATCTTAAGATGTATACTTGGGAATATTTTAACTATGCTGTTAACCTGCTTAATCTCCTCCACATTGTCAAATGAACCAGTAACAAATACTACATACATACATATGCATATGTATGTTTGTATATATCTATATAAGAGCATAGTTAGTAAACTGGGTAAAAATATGATTTGAAAAGTGGTTTTTGAAGGAAAGGGAGATTTGGTAATTGTGTCCTCACTTACTCCTGCGGCCAAATGTGCAAGCAGAAAAACGCTTGGGAGCACAAACAAAACACACCATTTTTCTGACTTCTGCTCTGCGCTGTTTCTCTTCATGAGAGCTGACTTCTGGCTTACAAAACAAGGGGAGCAAAAAGAAATTGAGACAAAAAGAGGCACTGCATAAGAAAGAGAGCATGGCTTTCCCATGAGCTCTTTTTACTCCCCTTATGTCCCTTTCAATCAATGCTGTGTGTGCGCAGTCTCCCCAAGCTAGGGCTAAGTGCCAGGGTGGAGACTAAGCCCAAATTAACCCGTTAACCCAGTGGCTGGGGCCGTGCACAGCAGAAGCAGCGCTCCACCACTGTTTAACCCACAGCTGCCCTGGCAGTGGCGGCCGGCAGGGCAGCAAGAGCCGGGCCACGGCTCCAGCCGCAGCGTCGCGGGGACGGGCACGGGGAGCTTGGCTGTGCAAAGAGGAACGGGCACAAACCAACCCCCTGCGCAGCACGAGGTGTCTCTGACCCGTGGGACGCGGCTACTTTCCCAATTAATTTAAAGTTTACTCCTTTAGTTCACTTCCTTGGTGGTTTTTTTTAACTGTCTTTTTTTTATACTAGGAGACATTTGCATGCAAGCATGAAATTGTTTCTCAAAACATCTTTAAACATGTAATATGATTCGCTTTTCTGGAAATTGTGATGCTGAATTGACACGACTAAACCCCAAAACCGAAGAGGTCATAAACAGCAAACACAGGCTAACTTCAAGGAAACACCTGCCTGTGCACAGAGGAGAAAGGTAAATCCTCTCGAAGGAGAGCGCGGGATCAGTATTTGTGGGGCACGCTGTTCTTACAACGAGCATCTTGGAAATTTTATCATGAGACAAACAAAAAATATGAGGCAGAAGAAAAACAGGGAAGCACAAGGTTCCCCTAAAGATGTATGAGCTGAAGAGATGCCAGCTGCAAATTTTAAGACGGGAAAAAATTACTTAAAGGGAGTATCTTTATGTCAATCAAGAATTGAGACTAATGGGAAACCAGTCTAAAACACAATGTGATTCTGTTGTATCTTTACAAAACTCATGGTTGTTCTCCCCCCTCAGTACGGGATTTATTGTATGATGGCTCTACAAACAAAAAGCTACAACTTATCTTAGAAAAAGCAGATGTCAAGATGAGGATGAAGAATATGCTCTTTACTGGTAATAGCTCATATACAGGGAGCACAAGAGCTTGTGCGACTGCGTAAGAAAATATAAAGTGCTGACGAGTTTTGTTGCATGCTTAGCCACAGGCTGCAAAGTCATTTAGTATGAGAAGCCTGTGGTCAAACTCACGTTTCTTTTTTTATCATCTCCCTATTTACTGGTAATATTTGTAATGTCTGGTGACATTGAGCAGATCCAATATCCCTGACAATAACTTTGCTGCATCTGCTTTGCGGCTACTCGTATCTCGAGCAGGCCGCAGGGCTGCCTCCTTGGGCTGCCTCTGCAGCACACTCACAGCGGTTCCAGAGCCTGAACTAAGCATTTTGAAACACTTCCGAACTTCCAGCGATGTTACCGTATTTCCTTCCATAATCCTTCCCCTACCCTAGCAAATCTCTGCAGGAAAGAAGGGAAACAAGGGAATCTGCAGGGAAGCGGCTGGCCCGGAGCGCAGCCACGAAGGTTAACACGCTCCTCCCTCCGTGGACTCGGCCAGCAAAACACACAGGACAAATATTTCCAGCCTCTGGAGATCCTGTGCAGCTTCTTCACATCTCAAAATACGATTAACCTTGCAGTAACCAGGAAAAAGAGACAGAAAGACAGAAAGGAAACAGAGCAGCAGGTACAAGCAAGGCAGGTCCCACAGCTGCGTGCAGTGCCGACGCCGCACCTGCTTCCCCGGGAGGTAATTCCACTCTCAAATTCCCATTTCTTCCCTGCCCGTGAATGAGCATTGCCACTCCACGTCAGCGGCAAAACGAGAGCTACTGCGTGAGCTCGCTGGAAGGGCTCAAATGGTCTCAAATTTCCCTGTTGGACAGAGGATAAAAGCATTTCTGGAGCCTTTCTTGTATTTCCCTTTAGATTCCTGTCCGGCACTTTTCTTCCATTGCCCCCAGGCTTAAAGAGGAGGGGAAAAAAAAAAAAAAAAAAAAAAAAAAAGGAAGGTGATACCCTGCGCTAACTTCAACAACCAACCTATGGCACTCCAAGCGGGATGGAGGCGGGGGGGGGTGGGGGGAAAGAGGATTAAAAAACAGATAAATAAAAACGACTGTTAACTTGTCCAACGCATGAACAAAAAAGACCCTTCTGTGCTGGGCATTTAGGAGCATTCCCTGCTTAAATGGATGCTTCAGAGGAGGATTTCATTAATGAGGAGATGCACAAGCTCCGGCTCCCCGTGCAGCCCATCCCCAGCTGCAGGGGCAGCGCGGAGCGGCTGCTGGTGCCGCATCCTCCCTCCGGCGCTCTCCCAACCGGACCCGTTCCAGTGGGCAACAAGGAAGGTGGAGCCACTACGGTGAAATAACTGGGGGCGGGGGGGAACCACTGATTTTAATTCATCTGTAGTTCTGTGCTTGGCTCAAAACAACCCTTTTTGGGAATTGAATTTTGAAGAGATTTCTTTAAAACCCACATCTGTCCGAAAAGCCCCTCCTCCCTTTAACTTTAAAATTTTGCCTAATTTATGTTTCTTAGGAGGGCTATCCTATAGGTCAAGAAAGAGGTCCCACGGTTTGAACACCTGAAGGACTTCAGAACAGAGCTCCTTCCGCCAGAAAACAGACATCCCGAGCTTCCTAACCAATCAAGGACACTTGCTGCTCACCTTCGAAGATCACGAGCTGCGGAGAAGTTGCTGCTTTAGGTGAAAATGCTTGAACAGATTTCCTCAGAATCAGGATGTAAAGTATAATATAACACGGGTCTTTCCAAAGCACAAATAGCTCTGGTCCACACAATTAGAGGCATCCTGCTTTGTTTAGTGACTGAAGAAGCTGGATACTAGTTTTCAGACCTCTTTGTTTTAAAGGTATAACCTCTTGGGAGACATATCCCAATGTGCAAAGCACTGATAGGGAGAGAGATTAGTCCTAAAAACAATGCAGATACATTGTCCATAGCTCCGAAGATAAAACGGCCAAGGAATGACGCTATCACTGAAGCTGGGGACTGAAAATGGCCTCAGATTTCTTATGCAGGAAGTCTATTCATTCATTTATTTATTTATTCGAAGGCACTTTAAAGCTCTGCGGTTCAAAGCAGATGTTTCCTTCCTACCAGTGGCAGGAGCAGCTCATCCCGAGCAGCGGGGCGGCGCAGGGAGGCCAGGCGGCAGCACGGCCAGCACCTGCAGCGGGCTCCAGCGAAAGCTTTGTGCTACTCAGGCAAGCAGGGAGCGAGGAAGCGGGGGTGCAGACACCAGGGCCTGCTCGGGCAGCAGGGTGCGTTAAGCAGAGCGTCTCCAGCAGGTCGAGGGAGGGGATCATCCCCCTATATACAGCCCTGGTGAGGCCACATCTGGAGACTGTGTCCAGTTCTGGGCTGCCCAGGACAAGAGGGATGTGGAGCTGCTGGAGAGAGTCCAGCGCAGGGCTACCAGGATGATCAGGGGCCTGGAACATCTGCCCTATGAGCAAAGGCTGAGAGAGCTGGGTCTGTTCAGCCTGGAGAAGAGGAGGCTGAGGGGGGACCTGACCAGTGTGTATAAATACCTCAAGGGAGGCAGTGAGGAGGAGGGGGCGGCCTCTTTTCAGGGGTGGCCAGCGACAGGACTAGAGGAAACGGCCACAAGCTGAGGCACCAAAAGTTCCATGGGAACTTAAGGAAACACTTCTTAACAGTGAGGGTGACAGAGCCCTGGAACAGGCTGCCCAGGGAGGTTGTGGAGTCTCCTTCTCTGGAGATCTTTAAAACCCGCTTGGATGCCGCCCTGTGCCCCGTGCTCTAGGTGACCCTGCGTGTGCAGAGGGGTTGGACTCGATGACCTCTGAGGTCCCTTCCAACCTTCGGCATTCTGTGATTCTATGAGTCTCTATGAGTCTCCCTCTGCAGGGGTTTCAGCAACAAGCCTGCATTTCCCTCACTGCTCTTCATCGCTGTCCAAAGCAAGAGCTTCCCAAAACAAAGCACAGAATAAGGAAATCGGCGGAAGCGAAGGCACCTGCGGAGGGAGCGACGTGGGATGGCAGCAGCTCCGGAGGGAGCAGCGCGGGGCGGCCGCTGGCCACAGGCCAGGCCGGCCGGGCGGCGAGAGCGGCGCCCACGGCACAGGCGGCTGCACGGAGCGCCGCGGCCTCAGCTCTCCACTTGGGCGCCCAGGAAAGGTGGAAATCACTCGGAGAGTGGCCAAAGAACAGCTAAAGCCACCAGAGGTCTAGAAAATACGACCCATGAGGAAGGGCTGAGACGTATTAGGAAAAGTTTTCCTATGTTTAAGCCAATAAATCAGCAAGCCATCCAACCCAGGAAGCCGGCAGAACATCTGTTATCGGAGGCTTTACGGACAGGCTACACGAGCACCTACGAGCAATGAGGAGCTCTAGCTCATCCGCCCTTCGCCCTGGCACACAGATTAGACAGGGCCTTTCCAGCCTGCCCTCTTCCATCATAGCCAAGGCTTGGGCTCTTACACAAAAATCTAATGAAAGATTGTTAACGGTTTCCATTTCACTGACATTAGTTGTATTCACCTATGAGAAGCTGAACCTACAAAGCTGCTAAAATAATTACCCTATAGCAGAGCCATCCTGAAAGTTTGCTAGCTCAAGATACAAAAACCTCAAGCACAAATTAGCAATGTTAAGAGCAACACATGCTTTTCAAGGCATTACTGTGAGCAAACGGTATTTCCCACCCTGAGAGGGTTTCTTACAGCCTTACTGCCTGCACAGGACCCTTTTTCTATGTACTCATTCCTATCCAAGGTGGCATGAAACTTTTAGTATGACTTCCTATGTTGCTCAACCAGATACAGGAATGTTGAAGATTTTGACACGACATCCCCAAAATCGAGAGAACTGCAGCTGTGCCTCAGCAGCAACATGAGGATTATCAAAATACACAGAGTCTGATACCAACAAATCAGGACAGGGCAATTTGACAAAAGGCCAAGGAAATTAACTGTCCAAACGAAAACACCCAAGCAAAATTCCTCTAGGTAGAGTGATTTAGAAACTGTTTTAAGAATTGAAAAATTATTATGCCCTGAGGAATAAACGCTATTGACTAAAACCATAAACTTTTCTATCTACCTTTCCTTAAAAAGCAGTGTGAGCAGCCGTACGCCGTCTGGAAGAGAGCCCCGTGTTATTCCCGGCAGCTGATGTCATCTGGTCAGATATTTGGCATTTATGCACCAGCCTCCCAAGCAGGCAGTGCCAGGCCCTCACTGGGCACAGCCACATGCCCAGCCGGTCTCATGGATGTTCCCAGCCTCTCCCAACGCCCTCATTTCGGCGTTGCTGCTGTCCTGGACAGAGCAGCGACACCGAGAATTGCAAATGTGGCTCTACAATGTACTAAACCAACACAAACACTGCTGGCTCCCTCTGCTGCTAAATATAAAGCAGTGTTACATACTAAACTCCTCAAGCAGCAAGGCAATGAAATAATCCCATTATTTTGTACAGTGGGTGCCTGACACGCTAGTAACGAGGCTCACAGGTGCAGGTTCCTGTTTCAGCCAAATCCCAATCCATGCTTGCAGCCTGCGCGCCCGGCTCGCCCCTCGGCGGGCGCTGGGTTAGGTGCTGTGCCCGGGTGCATGCCATGGGTAAAGCTTCCCGCCTCGCACCACGGCTTCCCTCTGTGAGAACAGGGTCAGGAGCCCATCTTTTAGGCGCAAGCTTAAGAACAGTCCCCATCCCTTGCGGGTTCATTTGGCAGGGATCCCGAGAGCAGCTTTATCCAGTAAAACAGAACCGCTCTTTCACCCACCCCTTTAAGTTGCTCTGTCATCTGTGTTTGAAATAAGCAACTACCTAAGTCAGACCATTTTTAACCCATCTATTAGCAAATCTGACACTCAACAGAGTGTATGCAGTAAAAAAGAAGCTACTCACTGTATTCTACAAATACAAATATCTTTTTTGTTTTGCTTTATTGTATTCACGGTTTTCAGGTTCCAAGGACACAAAAGCTACCCAAGTGTGTCAACCAAGGATTATTCCTCATGTCTTTTTAACATGGCTCTGAAAGTGGCTTGTAGCTATTCCAAACTGTCAGGGGGCAGATGTGAAGCAAGGAAGCTCAGCAATCTGATCCGGAAGGGCTGGACTTTTGATGCATTTTTAGTCAGAGTGTGGAAAAGAAGGGAGGCAGCAGGTTTCTGCTTTGCTTTCCCTCCTCCTCCCCTCAGCTTCACAATTAAATAAATAGGTAAACAAGGCAGACGAGCTCAAGGAGATCGCTCTATGCTGTGGACCTGTGGCTGCGCAGGACAATGTGTGCCCTGGAGTGACATTAACCCCTTCCACCTCCCGGACACCTGGAGCCCTCGTGCCCCACGCAGCAACAGGAGAGGGTTTTAGCCTCAAAACACTCGGTAAGGACCCTGCAGCTGCAGCTGGTGACAAGAGCAAGATACGGGTGTTTCCAGGGTATTTCTTCTCATTCTGCTTTCCTTCATGCCTGTTGAGAGCAGAGAGTGGGGCCCGGGGCCCCCTCCGGGGACAGTCACAGGGAGCAGCTCCTCCATCTTCCCGACTCTCCCGAGTTTCTTTCCTCTCCAGGTTTAAACCAGCCTGCCAACCACCTCCACCTGCCCCCTTGTAAATTCAACCTCAGACACGATTTCAATAAACTGGAAGTTTAACTGAAAGTCCCTCCATCAGACGGGACACTTCGACATTAAGGGATATTTCAGCAAAACATCCATTACCAGAACCTTACCCAACAACACAACAGCTCCTCTTCTTCCTCAAGCACGGACCTTGCAGTTTAAATACCATCTCCTTGAACGAAAGCCAGCCAAACTCTACCACTGCTAGGCTTTTATATATTTATTTTAGGCCACTATCCCCAAGTCAGATTGTGAAAAATTCCCTGAAGGGAGGCTCAAGTGGACAAAGATGAGAAGCCAGAAGGCCTACATCTAAATCTCCTTAACCTCCAGTGTCATGGCTTGTGTCCCAGTGACTTAGCTGTAAACCCTGGACAACATGAAGTTCTTGCTCAGTGCCCTGAAGGAAGATATCATTGATGTTTAAATAATATATCAAATGTAATGATAAATATAATACAAATACAATATAACACTAGGGCTATACAATAGTGCTCTATTCCTAGGTTTAGGCAGCAACTGTATTTTATTTTCTCCATGACTGGAACCAATTTTTACTTGTTGTAGAAGACCATGCCCTCTTTTTTAAAAAATACCATGACAGAAAATCTGTTGCAGAAATCTTTCTAAATATGCAACATCATTTTGTGTTTAATTTAAAGCCCCACTAAAACCTGCTAATTTAAAACCTCACAAGTAACCCACTTAAGACAGATTTAATTTCTTTTTCAAATCATTACTTTGTAGGCAACGGTTTTGCCAAAGTGGGAGCTCTCTATTCACAAAAGAGCCTTTTCAGTGGTGTATGGTTCGACTGCATTACTGTAATTTACAATGTGTTTAATGCTGACATGGATGGTGCCAGCTTAAGCCAATGAATGTACGATCACCCACTGGCCCTTACGCACTTGAACAACTTCCCAAACGCATTCTGGCTTTTCAGTCGAATAAAAAGGAATCACCTTGACTGCATCCTGCAAGAAACCCAGAGCAAACCATGAAGGAACTAACACCTTGCCCCAGGTATCAGGGAATCGCCTTCCGTCCCGCGCACGGACATTATCAAGCCACGCTGGCAGGAATCTGCCGGCAAGCTATCCCTTCAGCCAAGCACAACTTCCCCTGTGGCTGGAAACACATTTTCCAGGTGGGACGAACAAGGTGAGCGCAGGTTCCAGCGGCCAGGGCGCAGGAGGCCTTCCTGGGAAGGCTGGCGCCGGGGCGGCCGTGGCCGTCACACGCAGCGGTCCCCGAGTGCTGCGGCGTCCCGGGGACACGGGCAGCCCATGGGAGCTGCCCAGAGGGCCCCGAGAGAGCTGCCCTGCACCGGCTGCGGTCGCTCATCCCTCTGGGAAAGGTCCATCCGTGCGGCAGGGAGGACACCGGGCCCGCCTCCGGCCACCGCACGGGTGAGCGTGGCGAAGCCCCCTCTGCTCAGCTCTGCTCTGCTGCAGGGCGGAGAGCTCCTGGTTATTCATAACCTGAGCCCTGTTGTTCCTACGTGCTCCAGGTGTTCCTGATGGAGCAGGGGGGGTTGCACTAGATGATCCATAGAGGTCCCTTCCAACCTCAGCCACTCTGTGATTATTCACCACGTGTAGGGCCGAGGACTCCAGGTCACGTCTCCAAAGCTACCTATAAACCCAGCACAGGCTGGATTTTGAACTGGCACGTTATCTGTTCTTCTTTCAATTTAGCAAAGACCCAAGTTTTTGCATTCTGTGGTGATCAGGACGGCCAAGAGATGGCACAGACCAATGAAACAGATTGTACACAGGCATAATCCTCCTGATCCCAAAGAAAATGACACCCAAGTTATCCACTCCCACCCATTAAATGAGAAGACCTATTAGACAGGACTGTAAAAACCTTACAGCAGATGCCTGCCGTTCCTGTGATTAACACAGCTGCTTTACACAGGGCTCCTCAGGCTGTGGAGCAGAGCAGCAGTAAGAGGGCACAGCTATTTTGAGAGGAGAGCAGCCACTTCTCTTCTAGCCACGAGCCAAGAGCTTATTATTAAAACATAGACTAAGCCAAACTATAATCATGTCAATTATAGAAACATCCCTCTTAAATGTCCTAATATCCTCTTAAGTGTGCTCATGCAGCTCCCAGTGACAACGTTAGCGTAAGTTCTCTATTAAAAAAACAAAAAACAATGCAAAATCAGCACATATTTCGCTCATCAAGGCTTCATTTCTTCTGAATATCAAGAACTCCAGAAATTACTCCAAATGTACCAGAAAATTCCAGCTGTGAGTTGCTGCCATGACCTCCTTCAGACTGACAGAAACTGTAAGAGGGTTTGGGTTTGCCACTGAACAAGCTGCTCATTATGAGCACTGCAGAAGGACTCTCCTGTTGGCGTGTTTCTCAAAGGCAACGTTTTCTAAGCTTTACCAACTGGTCTCCAATAGTCTTACTATAGACTTGCAAATAGTAAGACTCCTACTTACAAGACCTTGCAAGTCTTACTGCCTTGCAAGGACCAAGTCCCACATACTGGTGTGTAAATATTTGCTGGCCGGGAACCTAACCATTCTCCTCAATCAAGTTCTCCTAAAAGTCATTTGAACACCACAGCTTGTAGGTCTGGTCGGTGCAGGGGGAGGTTACTCACCGGTCGATGACAATCTCCTTCTGCCTCAGCAGCCCTTCTTTTATCTTCATTAGGGACTCCCAGTTGCTGAAGTCCTGGTAGCTGGCAGCTGGGTAGCTCTGCCGAGATGTTCCAGTCAGCACCTGCACCAAATAAGTGCACAATTCATTTCCGAAACAGTAACGGTTAACAGTGCTCCAAACATCATGGAATTGGAATTCACAAAGCAGTTTGTTGTGTCAGGAATGCAGCAATGTTGCGTCAGGAATGCAGCAACTTATCCAGTGTTGCTTTATTTAAAACAAGTTTATTTGAAGAAGCAAAATGTATTTAAGCAAACTCTAGTCCAGCCACAGCGCTTAAAAAAATACCATTTTTCTAGAAATGATTTCATAGCTCTGCAAGCCACTTGAGATTAAAAGCTCATGCAGGATTCCAATTCTTTACAGATGCAAACACCACTAACTGCTCAGGCCCTGCTACAATTTCTTTTTAGTTCTCCTCAAGAAGCTTTCCATTCATCTTCCCATAACCCAGGCTGCGTCCCACTGCGAACTGATCTAAGATTACATCCAAGTTGAGCACGATCCAGCAACAACAGGCTTTAGATGGAAAGTAAGCAACAAACCAGGAAGTTTAGCCGGGAATATGGCCTGCAAAATGTATCCAGAAGTGCTATTTTGCATGTGAAAGAAAACTGCGCTGCAACAGCCAGTTCCACTATAGAGCATCACTTCATAAAAATGCATTTGTACAGTAACAAAGTCTTCTAACTACAGGGACTGTTGATGTCTAACGCTGCCTGGCAGGAAGGCTGCTGGGTCTCTTCCCAGTAGGTTTTCAGAGCAGGCTAAACATCTGTTTAGAGTAACACATATAAAGGCAGGACCAGATTCCTTCCCCTTTGAAGGCCTTTCTGGTCTCATTTTCCTAGTGTCACCTTTTCACTGACTTCTACCAAAGCTGCAGGAAGGGCCACCCTGTGTGGGCTCTGGCCTAATTGTAGCCCCCAGCATCTTCAGCCCTTCAGCCCCCTCTTCTTCTTCTTTTTTTTTTTTTCCCTTTAATTTCTAAGGGTTTCTGTTGTACAAGATTGAGAGCACTCACAAACTGTTGATGTTTTACATGTGAAGAGCATGATGTTTTGTTCAGACACCAAAAGGAAAATTGTTAAGTCAGAAAACCCTCTCACTCAGCTAAAATCACATCAGCAACCCCCAGAATGACCAGATGCCTGGATTTTTCAAGTTTTATACACAGAAGAACAGGAATACTGTCCCACAGTCCTGGTTCTTTTTCAAGTTGGTTATTGAGGCAGAGCTTTTCCAACTCATCTTCAGGTCTCAGAGGAGGGAGAAAAAGACGAGGGATAAGAGCTCCGGAGCCACCACGAGCACAGCAGGTAAGTGGGACACCAGTTATTTCTCTACAGAGAAGCTACGTGGGGGAAGGCACATGGTGCTGGGATCCTGCAGGCTGAAACAAGTGCCACGGCACACCATCCCATCTTCACCAGTGTCTCTAACCACAGCAAGAAACATTCCTCTTGTGTCTTCACTATCTATGGCACATCCTGGCCTCATTTTGCTCTTTCATGTTTTTGGAGGAGGAGAAGGGGGTGAAAATATGACTAAATCTGTTTTTAAAAAACTGAGAGACATTTTAAGACAGAACATTTCTACTTGCATCTGTATGCGAAGTTCTAGATTGCACCTGAAATTACAATGACCTACACGAAGAACTCCATTAACTGCTACGCTCGCTCAAGGAAGTTATATTGAAGGTGGCACAGCACTTTTCCTGGAAAGTGAGGAATGCCAAGGGCAAAGTGCTACTTGGATTAAGGTCTACAACAGAACTGTTGACCGCTGAGATTCATTTCAGAGTCTCCTGCTTTATTTTTCATGCAGGACGATCAATATTAACAGCATCACAAAATCCTCATTTGGTGATATCACCCTGAGTTGTTTTGGTTTGGAAAGTCATCTAATAAAACTTATAAAAGACACAAAGTGGTGATTGTTCTGGTACGTAATGTGTGTGCAGAGCATTGAAGGCTCTCTGGATCTAAAATTAATCTCCATGTAGTCTTACAGAATACCTTAGACTCGTCACACACTGCTCTGTATTAGAGTTATCCATGTCACTGGGTGAAGTAGAGCACAAAACTACTGCAGTGAAAGCCTCCCTCACTCACATGTGTCAGGCCGTGCAGCAAAGTCACACCAGAGCTACCACCACACTTCATACCATAAAAATTTCCCCTTCCTGATTCTCCCACCATAGCACTAAAAACTTTTTTATGTTCAATTCAATATCCTTGTCTACGGTCAAAAAAGAGAAAAGAAACAGTCCTAAATCCAGCTGGACTAGATACTTATTTTTCCTTGCTTCCCAGAGCCAGGAATTCCACCTCTAAACAAAGAGCTCAACTGTTCCACGTGATGAACAACAAATATATATATTTTTAAAGCCAAATCTTCCCACTTACTGGAAAAGGTCAGTTTTGTCTTTGGGACTATACTACAAAAATGAACTTCCTTCGTAAAAGCAAGTAGAGTGAGAACACAGAGAGGTGAAGATTAAAGACAACTACGTAATTATGAATCCATCTGATCTGAAAACATTTTGGAGGCTGCCAGTGGTTTCTCTAGCAAAATTCTTCAAAGAAAGCCCATTACTTAAATTGAGCTGATGTGCAAACTTAACAGATTGCACCAAATTAAAAAGACCCTTCAAATTCAGCACTACGAATGATTATGCAAGAAGTCAATGACATATTAAGGCCGATAAAAAGCAAAATGTTCTGCAAAGTTAAGAATTTTGACAATCAGATGTTAACGGGTTTAAAAAAATAACTATAGTATATATGGTGTGCTCAGCTGGCTGCCCCACATGTTTTGGGCTTTGGAATATATCCAACCTTACAGAGTACATACATGTTGCATATACACACGCAACACAACTCACACAGCATCATTTTGTGCTTCCTCTATTAGCTGCGTGCTTCAATTTATCACTGCAAACAGACAAAATAAAAAAATGTTTCTGTTATCACGTTTCAGCAATTAAAAAAAAAAAAGAGCTAAAAATACTTCTCAGCAGTGCCCAGAATAACAAGACTCTTCACTCACTGGTGCGCGTGTTGACTACTCCCCGCTGCTTGTGAGATGCTTTGAGTGGCCTGGTGACACACGGGTGTTCACTCATAGCAGGCAACGTGGGCTCCTTAGGACACCAGGCTGCGGAGGGAGGGCCGGGAACATCCTGAGGACTCGAGCACGGAGAGGCACCCTCAGCCCCAAGCACTCAGCCACCGGCAGTGCCCTCGGGAACATGCGGCAGGCCCTTCTTTCCGTCCCAGGAGACACGGCTGTTTTTGCTGCCTGACACCTCTCGAGCTTGGGCAGAGAACATCTGCTCCGCTAAAGCGGCATCCTTGGCACCCTAGTGTCCAAAGGTCCTCACTAGCTTGGGTTTTTTTTGACAAGGGCTGGGCCTTGGCTTTGAGGACCTGGCAGGTCTTCAAGGCGCTGCTGAGACACAGCCTGCAGCTGGGAATGGCTGCTCTTTGCTGCACCAGCCCACACCACCAGCAAGTGCTCACTGCTGGAACACATGCTGCTCAGGGATTCCATCATCCTTCTTAGCAGTGGGAAAATAGTTTTCTCCAGACCACACATAACAACATCTGGATAATCTAGGCCAGTAATGGCTGGGATTTTAACTATGCTCATTTTAATTATCTTCTCCAAAACGGTTCAAGTCAGAAGTCATGCACAGAGTAGCAGAATGTGTCACACAACAGGCTGTAGCACACAGTAAATGTGAAGTTCCACCCAAACAGACGGCTAATGTCAAAAATACAGAGATTCTCAAATACGTATTCTCAATACTTCAGCACTGCCTCTCCTCCAGTGGGTCAGTTCCCACAGCTCATTACTAACAGCTAGCAAGAAGCCAAAATAACAGAAAGTTATGCCAAGTAAACGATCCCTTTGGACCAAATGTTTGATGGCACTCGTGCAATCCCAAGAGATACTTTGTATTGAGCTTTCTCCTCCCTGCAAATTTTCAGGATTAGTTGAGAATTATCTCCAAAGCAAAGCGAGGAATCATTGCTACAGAAAGATGCTGTGCCTTGCAGAAAGAACAAACAGCCACAGTGCAGCATTATATCATATTCACAGATGGGTCCAAAATGGACTGGGGACCCATCAGTGAAATTCTGACTTGTGGTCCATGTGCGACTGTGGAGTAGCTGGTCTCCAGAAGCTCCTTCCCACCACAACCGGTCTGCAACACTGGTGTAAAATGCAGATTTTACCACCTCTGGCTTACTGCTGCACTCGAGCACGAGAGTGTTTGTGCTCAGCAGAGCATCATCAGTCACATCCCTCGTAGCAGCGCTCGGGCTGCCCCTTGTTCTGCTGCACTCCTGCAAATCTCAATCGGTTGTGGGGGCGAGAACACCCAGTGACACCCTGGTACCCTCTGGCAGCGGTGTCAGTGGGGTTCTCTGGGGACTTCTTAACAAGGAGAGGGGAATAATTAAAATCAAAATTGAGACATCGGGAAAAAAATGTGAGGTACTAAAAACCACAGAAGTGTCCTTGAAAGGTTAACATTATCAACAGAAAGCACTGAAAGGTAGCATGAGAGAAAGAAGGCATCAAAATCAGCAAAACTCGGGGAAAATTCAAGAACACAATCCAAATTTAATATAGATACATAAGCTGAAAAGAAATTAGCATGTGATACATCACATAGTACCAGGGAGAAAGAGCTTAATATTCATTAACAATTTAATCTGCATGAAAATTTGCTTAATGTATGTCTGGATCGCCTGTATGTGTCAGGTCACAGAAAGAGGCAGAGAGAGAAGGAATACCCAGCTGCAGTAATGTGTTCAGCTCTGGGCACTATTCCACCAGAAAACCATCAAAATTAGCAGGACATATTCAAAAAGAGCAAGGGAATGATTAAGAAGCTTAGAAAGGCTAACTTATGAAGAAGTGTTTGAAGACCTAAATATCATGGACAAAGGCTGAAGAGAAATGAAATCTGCCACCAAATACTTTCTATTTCTTAGGCTGAAAGTATGCAGACAACCAAATTTGATGGAGCGATATTTGAGATATGACTATTTGGGATAAGAATAACAGAAGAAGGAGAGGACCTAAAGAAAACTCATAAATGCTCAGGAAATTAGGAAACAATTAGGAAATAAAGGACAGTTCCTATTTGTATGTGGTTTGATGGCATATCAGTATTTCTATATCAGTGTCGGAATTAAATTATGTTGAGATTAAGTAAACCTGATCAAGTGCAGAATTACTAAACTATAAAGAGAGGAGTCACAGTTAGGCTTGTCTGAAGGCTAGAAAATCATAAACGCATTAAGAATAAATCTTAAAATATACACCTACAGTTGAATTGCATGGGTGCTACAAAATGGACTTCATTGGACTGAAAGGCCAAGTTGCACTAATTGCTACCCCAATTTGTAGAAGTTTAATGCAACGTTGATAACACTTAGGAGTCTCAAAACTCTCAAAGCAACATCAAAACGCTTCCCAAAAGCAACACATGCTCTAGCTTAATCCAGAGCTTCTTCCAGCATGTTTGTGGAAGCCTCAGCCCCAAGGGGCAGCTGCGCTGCTCACCAGTGCAGATACACCGGGTAGAGACCCCACGCGCTCAGCCCACATCAGCCCCGGAGGAACCCGACTGTCCTCTCAGCTACTGGGATTTAGCTTCTGCCCAGCGCTGCTTGTTCTGCAACGGAGCTTTGTGAACTCCACCAAGGTCAGGTTTGCCACTGCAGCCCGGAGAGGAAAACACGGCCCTTTTCCATGCAGCTTAGAAAGAAATCAAGCGCAAAGCTCAGCAACTGAACAGTCACCAGGATACCAACCCAGCAGGGGAAAACAAACGCGAAGGCCGAGTAATCACCGCAGAGGAAGAAGGCGGCACCGCTCTGCTGCCAAGAGCGGGGCCACCCGCTGCGGCACCGGCACCGCGGTGCCTCCAGTGCGGCAGGGATTCACCCCTGAACCGGGGATCACACAGCGCTGTTCTGTGGCCGCCGGGCACCGAGCACCTCATCAACCTTCTCCATAAACCATCACCATGCAGCTAGTGTGGTGCTGTCGGGATACGAGGCAAGAGCCGGCCGTTAGACACACACACACACTAGGTCAGGAAAAGGGAACTTTCATACCAAGGTGGTTTAAGAGAAGAGCGAATAAATAATCAGAGAGGGCAGGATGTTTCTAGCTCTCTGTGGCCGGGTATCTGGATTACGGCGACACACATAGCACCGCAGCCCTAAACTCGAGTCCAAGATTACAGCCCTGGCCCCACGTGGCTCAGGCCAGTAAAGGACAAGGTTTCTCCCTGCCGGTGACAACCTATTACCTCAGGAAACAGATATACATCCATGAGGACAACCCATAACCTCAGGAAACAGATATACATCCATGAGGACAACCCACGACCTCAGTCAGGGGCTCCGCAGGCTCCCTGCGGGGGCTGCTCCTGCCTGAGCGCCGTGCAGGCCCCACCGCCTGGCGAGGGCCCAGGCGCCATTTGGGGCCGGCCCGTCCCTCGGCGCCCACCTCCCTTCAGGCCCCTCTGCCTTCACGGGCTCCTCTAACACGCGCTGCACCCACACGGCTTCGGTCAGAAATCCCTTCCCTTCGTATTCTGGCAAATGTTAGGAGCGCAGAGCACTCCTAGGTGCCACTTTATATGACGTTAAAAGCAACGGGGCCTGGAATTTTCCACTGATAACATTTGGGTCTTTCCTAAGTATAGAAACACTTGTTTTATTAAGTGTTTGTATTATCTTCCCATTACACTTAAATTCAAATGCTCCTAATGAGAAAAATTCAGGAGATGAAAGGGAGCTTCCACAAGGAGAATACCTATAGATAAGTATATACATATACATGTTTTTCCTTGATGGTTTCAGTGAAACAGCACAATGAAAATAAAATGATTTTTTTTTCAAGTCCCTATTTTAAGCTGGAAAGCAGAATGGCCAAAAGTGGCTGTAGTTATTCAAAGCTTACGAAAGGGAAAGTGTCTTAAGGGCTGCAACAATGCAGGACATTATGATTCACTAAAAGGTTTTAGAGGCCATACAAGTAATACAGAAACAGATTATTACAAAGAGGAATAACTGGAAGGTATAACCAGGATAAGCAACAAGTCAGCCGTGAATACGATGCTAATAGCATCTAAAAAAAAACAGTCAAAAGCAGCCTCCAAATGCAAGACATCACCGTTACCTGTGCTTGGACATTTTTAAATAAGCCCTGATCCTTGGGAAAGAAAAAAGCCCCAAACCTCACACCTTTATGTTCAATACACTTTGCTGATACCCACAACTGCCATCTTAGCTTGCTGTGCAATCACTGGAATTCTTTTTAAAACCTAATAAACATAGAGTATTAGATTCTCTTAACAGATTCTGTGAAAACAGGGCCTTTTCCCGGCAAGTTCGTTTCAGCTTTTCATAACACTGAAGACCAATGAAGCATGACCGTAACATTCATGGGATTTAAGAGAGTTTAAAAACAAGCGATAAAAAACCCCCAAAATGCTATAGCTATTCAAAATATCCATTTGAAAACAGTACCAAGCGTTCACACAAACGCATCAAAGCGAGAGAGTCTTCCTGAAAAAGGCAACAAGGAGCTGATCTCAGTGGGTCCCTGCAGGAGGAGCGGATCATGTCAGCCTGCGCTCTTCTGCCTTTGCACAGGTGACTGCTCCGCACGTTATAATGGATAGCACATGGGGAAGGAATGACTATGCTTCCCACTGCCTTTTGGGCTGATAAACTAAGTAAATGGGGAAGAAGAAAAACCCTTTAGTAGTTCTGCATTTTCCACTACCATGAACAAAGAGGAGGCGCAGGAGGAAGAAAAGGCGACAGGGAAGTTCTACAAACGGCGGCATTCAGGGGATTTGGTGGCCTCCTCGTTGACAGCTGGATGCAAAGCACACGTTCTCTCTAAAAGCAGCCACACATGGTGGCCAGAAGGTCTATGGCCTTGAGGCACCATGTGCAAGACGAACACAGGACTCGTTTCCTTCTGCTTGCAAGTGCCTCGGAAACGTTATGCCATGGGGAAACCAGAGGCATGCTCATGTGTTCTGTGCCACTGCAGGAATCCTTGTGCTCAAGAGCTACCTGTGCTGCAGACGGGAACGCAAGGGGGGCACGGCCCTGCTGCGAGGGGACACCTGCGCAGCAGCACCCACCCACGTCCCACAGCACCATGTCCACAGCAGCTATTAACCCACTTGCCCCACGTCTTGGAAAAATTCCCCCCTCATTTTTATTTATTTGTCTGGGGCTTTTTGGAATCATACAATGACATCACATACCTGTCTGTTTCCCCCTACAATTTTCAGGGGGAATTAGGAATTTCTAGTACAAATATTTGCATAGTGTGGTCTGAAACTTGGGCATTGTTGACAACCTGAAGAAACTCGGTCAAATTAGATTTAGAATTGACCATAAAACCAGGAACCTCCTGAGCACATACGGTCGTGAGACAATTTGCATGTGGGATAAGCAATGGATTTTTAATCTGTTTGGCTTGCATCCAGCTGGAGAACCTTTCCCACTTGAGCGTATGAGGGGTATTTGAGACGCACCTGTCTCTACCAAAAGCAGCCGTGAAAGGTTTGGAGGTATCTGAGTGTCTGTGTCAATGTGTGAAGGTGTTTTCTTTCCCTAGATGATATGGTAAGAGAAGGGGGAAATAAATAAATACATTATTAATAACGAAAATAAATCAAGTCCTAGGGCTTTCTTTGGACTAGTCTTTGGACTAGATGATCTCCAGAGGTGTTTTCCAACCTCAACTGTTCTCAACACACCAAGTCCCTGCTGTTTCTCTGCTTGATAAATTACAATATTACGGCATGAAAATATAAACCGTGCATATTCCCGGATGACGGATGTGAGACAGCAGCTACACAAGCTGAGAAAGCTGATGCTATTCCAGCGGTTCTGCTTTTCAGCCAGATAACTCTAGACGCAAGCTTGAGACTAAAACAAACCTTTGTAAACCTGGCCATTCCTCCTCTTTCCTCCCTGCTTCTCCAACCAAACATGCTCTTCCTCTGCCCTCAACAGCCACTAACAGAGCAAACCAATCAAGCCAAATGATATGTCCTTAACCTGGATACTTTTTGATCTCCACAGCACCTACCGCAGCCTGAAGAGCTTCAAAAGCTCCATTTTATTACAAGGAAATACCCAACCAGAGCCCTGGCTGCCCAGGGAGGCTGTGGAGTCTCCTTCTTTGGAGATCTTCCAACCCCGCCTGGATGCCGCACTGTGCCCCGTGCTCTGGGTGTCTCTGCTGGAGCAGGGGGGTTGGACTAGGTGATCTCTAGAGGTCCCTTCCAACCTCAACCGTTCTGTGATAAAAACACAATGTTTAGTCTCGCTCTTTTTTTTTCCCCCTTTCATAAAACAGAGTAATCCAGCACAACATGAATCAGGCAATGGCACTCTAAGCTGAAAGGAGGCGACTAGCCTACATGACAGCATCCACGCTCCAGAATGAACTGTCTTGGTTTTTTATCTGCTGCCCGGGAGAGCTCAATACAACTTCTACACCAAAATTAGCATCATCAAGTAATACAACCAACTGTGTTTCAAAACATGGGGATGAACTCATTCCCAACATGGGCTATGGTAAGAGGAACACAAGCAACCCTTCCATTACAGAAGAGCCACAGGAATAAGGAAGAGTAAGTCTGACCCCTAAGGCCAAGGGGTCCACTAGCCTGAGCAGGACAAGGTTCCCAGCTCCAGTGAGTGATGACAGCCCTTCCCTGAGGAAGCAGCTGCCCGTAACAAAACACACAGTCAGAAAATATCTTCAAGACAGTGAAATCCATTCTTGTTACTCAAAGATGGTCCGAACCACAGGAGGAGATCCACATTTTTATTTTGGCACGTTCTGTAGTGGGATAAAGAAAAATGAGGTTTTCATCCTCCAAATTCTCAAGTAATAGAATTTGGGATCCCTTATTTTTTGTGCGTTATAAGAGAATTAAACTGCATTTGTAGGAATGAACCGATACGTTATGATAGGAGAGGGAAAAGACATTCTGCTACTTAAACTTCAGTGATTTCTAATGAAATTTAATAGCTAGGAATTGCATATAATAAAATCGGAAGTGATAAGTAACTGGCATTCACCATGGGCAATTTGCTAGTCCTTCACATAGAGCTACACCATTAAAAAAAAAAGCAAGTTTTGGGCAACAGGCAGAAGAAAAAGTGAATGACCAAGAAAAAAACAAATGCCCTCGGTAGCACCTACGAGGTGAAAGCTACTTCTGTTTGGCACTCTTGTATACACCTCTTAGCAGGACCGATAAAGTGACCCCGGAGGCCGAGCACCCCGTTCCTGTGCTCTCGGTGCTCGCGAGGAGCTGCCAGGGAGGCAGGACTAGTCCTGCTGAGGCCCCTGCTCTCCCAGCGACACGAGGGCCGTGGGGACAATCCCTAAACTTCCCAATGCCGCCTGTCCATCACCAGACACGGCTTGTGCTGCAGCACCTGCGTAGGGGAGCCGGTGCGGGGCCCGCGGTCCCGGCGCCCTGTCTCTCCTTCATGTGCCCGTGTCTCGCCGCTCATCCGCCACTCACCGCACGTCAGGCAACACAGCTAATCTCTGCGCTTCCCAGAACCCTTTATCTGGGAGGCACTCAGCACAGCAGGGAGCATCTCGGCATCTTAACCATTCCGTGATTCTGGGATCCCACCTAAAGCCACTTGTGCTGTTTAACCAGTGGAGGACACTGGAAAACACCAGAATTCTCCCAAGCATCTTCTAAAAAGCAGCAGCCTCCAGCGTGGAGACCACTGTGCTCGAAGCCCCAATCTGCCCGTCCTGTGTCGTGCTGTGATCCAGGCACTCTGCACTCCACTACCTGCTGCTATTCAAACTAGTAATTATTTGACCTTTGTTAAGCTAGCAAAAAGTAAACCTCACTGATATAAAAGCACCCATGTATTTGAAAGGGCATTTCTGCACTGCAAAATGATAAATAAATAATAAAATCTATATGGGTCAAGCCTATGCTAACTGTGCACCAAGTCAAACACAGGCGTCTTGTACGTACAGGGAAGGGAAGAGGGAGGACCCCAGGGATTTTCAGAGCAGAACCCACAAAAAGCATCTTCTTTCCCTACCCCTCTCCTAGCTCCAGGTGAAAGCTTTGAAGGTAACAAACCACTAACGTGGCTTCTCAGCCCTACAATCTACTTTAATGGTTAAAGCTCATGGCAGTAACACTGACTGCAGTGAAAATATGCAAGTTGACCTTTCTGAAACAGCCTTCAGTTCGTAACAAACCAGACAGGACTTCCTGCCAGAGCCTTTAGCATTCCCAAAATGAGAAGTATTGCAGCACGGACTGCAGTTTTCTATTCAATTACTTGGTAGAGGATTTGTAATCATTTGGCCATGGGAAGCATCACAAGCTGCAGCTCCACAACATTAGTTCTTTTGGTTCATGCTGAAGAACGTGATGTGAAGACTAAAGAACCTTTAATGGCTCTCTCATGCTTAGGGAGAGCAAATATTTTCAGTCCCAAAGGAGCATAAGCCAAGCAAAGATGAGGTCTCCCAGCAGAGCTGTCTCCTGTAACAGCAGCACAGACCACAAACTAGATCATTTCCCTCCTTCTATGAGCACTTTCACAAAGGTGCCTGCACCCCCAAAAATACATCCAAATCCATAAATGTGCAACTACTGACTGTGTGAGATACCAGTACTGAGAGAGAATCACTTAGTCCCCCAGGCAGTGAGGAGGCAGCTGGCAAGAACAGTGATTTTTGCCATAGGTTTATGATATAGGTCATAGATTTAGGATATTCAAGCAACAAAATTCAAAGAAATGAAAACAGTAATAGCTCTGAATCAATCAGGCTGTCTCCTTAGCTGCTCTGCATTTTTAGAAGCGAGGCATCCCCTTTCCACCTTTTATATTCTATTCTGTCTGCACTGCAAATTTAAACAGAGTGATGTATTGGCTGGATACTTTCCCTTTACCAGAGCAGAGCAAACAGCATCTCCTAAACCGCATTTGCTGCTACGTCTACAGTCACAAGTAACTGAATTACACCTTTAGCAGTCTCGCTGCTAATCCTGAGAAACACTCATTGCAGGAAGGGGAGATCTCCCCCTCCTCCTCTTCAGCTTTCAATGCCAGAATCTGAAATCACGTCCCATCTACATGCACAAAAGAGCGCACATCTGTGGGAGCATCCACTCCTCTCTAAGCCGAGGTTACTTTCAAACCAAGCTGGTTCATACCAAGCAAACCTGAGAGAAAACTAAGCAGTACAAATACTTTCAGTATTTCTTTATTCTTGTGATTTTAATTTAATTAAGCTTAAGTAGGGCTCGTCTTCATTTATCTTTATGTGTCCATCTAAAATCCGTAACTCTATTGCCATCGTCAAATCTTCACGGAGGTTATACAGGCGGCCAAGGACCTCAACAAAACAGGCCAGAAGCATCTTGGAGGAAGTCATTCCAATGTGAATACAAGTCTTCTTGTTGTTACTTGAATACAGGCCCTGCCATGCTGAAGCCCAACACGTCTCTTCTTGGACACAATCCCGAGCACCAGCCGGCCCTCCAAGCAAATGGGAAGAAACACTCCTGGTGGCGCATGGCTAATCCTCTGGAGAAAGCCCAAACCATCTCCATGTAAGGTCAAGCAGGCAACAGCTGCACGTTTTTGTTCCACAGCACAAACAAAGCAGACCAAAAGCTCCAACCCGGATTCCTTCCCAAAGCTCTTCCTTTGGGATGGCCGTGGGTGTTGGGCCCTGGGGAGTCAGCCAGGGCACTACAGGGTGCTCGGATCCACCCGCGGGGCTCCTCACGTTGATGCACAACTGGGCAGCGCTCTGGCAAGCGCCTGGGACCTCACCAAAGCCCAAGTTACGCTATACAGAATGATATTAAACTGCAATAGGAAAGTGATCCGGGAAGGTGCCCCACCAAGCTCACTGGAAAAACAAACATCAGCACTAAAGCTACAACATTCTTGTAGCTCGCTTTTAAGAATTTATTCAGTTGAGGAATATTTACAGTCTCGCTGGATCTAAAATTTCTTATCTAAGTTAAAAACATACAGAAGACATTTGCTATTTTGGATGACATACCATCTTTATTACCTTCCACACTTTAGTATCTTAAATAGCACTTAAAGACTAAACGGACTAGTTACATATTTATTAATCACTCCTTAAAAATAAGAATTTTAAGGCATCTCATTTTAAAAAGTTCTAGAAGAATGCTTAAGTCCAGCTCACTGTTATAAAGAAAAAGGGAGGATTTTGGGAAGAGAGCCTCAGTAACACGAGGACTTTCGGTAAAAGGGGGACCGTACGTTACACCAGCTGCCCCCGCGGGTGCTGGACTCAACCACAGAAGCTACGGAAGTGCCTTTAAAGCAAACCACCTGCAGCATGCTCTGCACGCTGCATTTCATGTGAAGGGAAGAGGAGCACAACCACCAGCCCACGCTGCACAGGTGCTGTCAAAACCAGATCCAGTGGCATTTCGGGCCAGGCTGGCCATTCCAGCTGCAATTCCCAAGCCGGGAACCCCCCCTTGCTGCCAGGAGCACCCGCAGAGCAAGCCTGGTGCTGGATGCACAAGGCTCAGTCCTTTCCACATCCAGCAAACCCTCCTCTTCCCAAGCACACGGAGCCTCCTGCTGCACTCCCTTGTCCAAAACACTGCCTGGGACTGCTGCCGGCAGCAAAGAGGGCGCCTGGGGATGGGGAGGACAAAACCCTGCCGCACTTCACAGGAAAATTCATTTCACATTGCACATTTTCTCTGTGAAATCACATTTCACATGAGGAAAGATTTGTGTGACCCTGAAACGGGGCAAAAGCTGTGACCCCTGAGGAGCAGCTTCCCGGTGGGAGGAGGGCGACCCTGGGGCAGGGGCAGCGTGGCTGGAACAGCCGCCCGCAGCACTCCGGACGCGGCTGCTGCTGGAGTCACCTGCCCATGCAGTGTCCCGTGCATCACTCCAGCCTGAAAAACAGCAGCCCCAGAGGGGGTTTGGACTTTCATTATGAGGAAACGTTGCCCAATTCCAGTTTTTGTTAAAAAAGCATGGGCGCCCAGCTCCTCTCACTCATCCACCAGATCGCACCGCTTCACTCCGACTCTGTTCCAGACCCCTCCCTCCTTCGGTGGCTCCGCAGCTCTGCTCCCCAGCGGCGACTTTCCTTTACAAGAGGGGGGAAAAAAAAAAACCCACAAATCCCCGTGGTCCCTGCTGGGAGGCAGGAGCCGCGGGCGGCCGGAGCGGTGCCAGCGGCCGCGGGGCCAATGGCAGTGGGGTGACGCGCCGGGCTCCCGCTGCCGCCGCCTTCCCAGGCGCGGGCCACTCGCGGCGAGGGACGCGCCGAGCCGGACACGGCGCCGGGCCCCGCAGGTAAGCGACGCTCCTCTGCCTCGCGCTGCGCCGCTGCCTCGCGCTGCGCCGCTGCCTCGCGCTGCACCGCTGCCTCGCGCTGCACCGCTGCGCTGCTCCTCACACTGCTCCTCTCCTCACGCTGCTCCTCGTGCTGCTCCTCTCCTCACGCTGCTCCTCGTGCTGCTCCTCTGCTCTCCTCGCGCTGCTCCGCTCCTCATGCTGCACTGCTCCATGCCGGCCTCGGCTCCAGCTGCCCCCACGTGTGGCCCCATTTGCTTTTTTCAATATATGAAACTCACTAAAGTCACCTGCAGTCTTCTAGAGACACCTGCGTTTGCCCTGGTGTGTGTCTGCCCACAGCCCCCGGCAAGGGAGGCTGCTTCAGTTCAACTCAGAGATTTAACTCTTTGCTCATTTAACGCACTGAGAGAGCAAAACTCTGGAGTTTGCTGCATGCTGAGAATGGTATTCTTGATTTTTTTAAAAAAGAAAAGTTTTATAACTGATGTTTTACTACTGCTTTACTACCTTCAGTTTGAACTAGATTTCGCACGGTATTTTTTCTATGAAATCCTTTAAAGGTTAAAATGGCCAGCAGGAGGAAAAAAAGTCTTGTTTGTCCTAGAACACTCCCAATAACAGATTTATTTGTAGCATCATGAGCCAAGCTTTAACGCCAAAAGTAAAATACTGCCCTAGCTTTAAGACGAGCGCAAACTGAAGAAAACAGAGATCAAATAGTGACATATGCCATAAAAAGTGTATTTTAGTATTTATATATACAAGTATTTTTAAAGGAATATAATTCTGGAATACGTAGGTGTAGAGTTTAACAAATTGCTTTGCAGGTTAAGGAAAGAAATGTGGTTTGACTCGCAAGCTCAGAGCAAACAGTTTGTACTTGCTCTCCTCAACACTATTCCCTGTCCCTTCCCACTGACCTACACCCCTCGATTTACAGATATTTAAAGTCCTGGCATCGGAGAAGAGAGCCTCCATGCCATTCCTGAGGCACCTTTGTCCCCTTCCCGAGCAGGCACAACCAACTGCCCTTAGAGACCGGCAAAGGCACCAGGCCAAGCGCGGCCCCAGGCGCCCGGCTTTGTGCTCAGCATCCTTGGGCCAGCCGGGACTACACAACTATGTTTAAATTTGCTTCAAACGTAATACTAAGTGCAGAGGAGAGCCTGCATTTATTCCATCCGGTTGAAAATCTGTCCCAATCCATACACTGCACAGAGATTTCTTTGCTTGTTAAATAGTTCGCCTACGCATACAGAGACCAGGCACACGCACGGGAACGGAGGTCCTTGGGCTGCAGCAGCCACGTTTCCCAGTTTCCTGCTGCTTTGCCGTCCAGTTGTCAAGACTCCTGTATTATCAGTATTTAGGGTTGCTGTATACATCACTTTAAGGTGCTCTTTAAAGAAACTGCACCTTATTATTCCTCATTCTAAAGAAAAGTTAGGAATACAGATTCTTTGCTATATAACATGAACCTCAAAGATTATTTCATAATCAGATCCAAGAAAGACGACTTTCCCTGGATTTTTCAGACTACCAAACTGAGGTGTATATGATACACTTGAACAGGAACAAGAATACTTATTCTTGAAGCAGTTTGTGAAACAACTGGAGTTAGCAAGAGAAAAGTATCCCCACTAGGGAAAACAAACCAAACCCAAACCACACACACACAATACCATCACATTCCCTGAACTAGGGGACACAACTACCAAGCTTTTACTTTCCAGAAACTGAGGTATAGCTATGGAGGACTCTCCTAGCACCAGAGTACTTTTCAGAAGTCAAGTTTGTCCATTATTTGATTCTTTGAATCAGTGCCATTCTTTGTCTGCTAAAAGGATTTAAAAAATAAAAGCAATAACTAGAAAAACAATCTCCGAAACAAAACGTGGCAACTCGTTCCCCTTGCAGCCTTTAGGTGTGTTAGGTGCACTGCCGTTTATCCTTGGTTCAAAGCGCACCTGCCCGTCTCCTGTTGGCAAGAGGGGCCACGTGAACCACCACACCTACAGCCTGGCCTGGCACCACAAGGTGTTTGGCACCTGGGAGGGCAGGACAGGGAAGGATCTAAGATGGCAAATCACACCCGCTGCTGGGAAAAGGACACGGCATTGTGTGTGCATGTGTGTGTGTGTATATTATATTATTATATATGTGTATGGCACACCTTGTTTTTCCTGGGGAAGTGCAGACTGCTTCAGCTGGGGCAGCTGCCCAGCTCGCACCTCTGGGTGCTGTGGTGGCTGCAGGAAGAGGCAGGAAAAGCCTGACCTGCTGATTTGAAAGACTCATCTTCCCAAACCATGACATTATCAATGCTTCTGTACCGGCCAGGCTTTAAAACCAGGGGAAAGGAAGGACAAAACATGAGTTTAGTCCTCGGCCTGGGCCTGAGGACACAGCCTGTCACGAGGCAGCCACTAGCACTCAGTGCACGCCAGCTGCGCTCCCTTCCCACCCCACTCCTTGGTCTTTCCCCACAACCCACCCTCCTTCCTCCCTTCCTGCCTCCAAGGTGCCCCTAGTGCACAGAAATAATACATCCAGCCACAGAGATAAACCCTCTCAAGTCACCTCCAGATTATTTTGCTCTCCATCAACAAAAAAGTGACATACCTCTACAAATCCCTTCTGTACTCCAGAACCTGGGAGCTATTCCACGCTACAGATGTAAACTTCTGCTCACTGAATAAATTGGAGGAAGAGCAGCGAGACCCTCTAGAGGCCTCCAAGTTAGTTCCCATTCCTCCTTCCTTCTCCTTCCCCCCCTCCTGGCTCCCTCTCTCCTCCCCTGGGGCTGCGTTTCCCACAGATGCTTCCATCAAAGGCTCCAAATTCAGCTCAACTAAACTCACAGCATCTAGTTCTGTGGACAGGGTGGCTCTGGCCCTACGTACCCAAATGCTAAGGGTTTTTTTCCCGAAATGTGCCGGAACTGCCTCTCTCTCTCTCTGGGAGGATGGCAGCGCTCACGGAGCGAGAGCAACAGGGATCAGCTGCCCCACGGGCCGCTCTGTGCCGGGCAGCTCCGGGGCAGCAGCTCTAGACAGACGCTCGCCAAGCCCAACTCCACATACTTTTTCTATCACCATTTATGAACAGAGAGGTTCATTTGCAAGAGATAGAGATGGATGACTCTTCCTGGGGTGATCTCACTACAGAAAGCTACGGGTGACACCATTACACAATGGTCATTTTTAGCAATGTCTTTTCAAGGCTGCAGCTTCACTTGATTGTATGGGAGAGCCGCAAATCAAGTATGTCAAACCTCTCCCATTCCACTGATATCACTGCTGCATTTAGTAAACGTGTGACAGGAAACAGGCCAGCGCTAAAATTGCTGCGGCCTTTCCAGCGGAGCCAAATTTATCCCACGTGACTCCAGAGGAGCGGACGCGGCTCCGCGGGGAGCGAGCGCAGCCTGTGGCCGGCAGCACTGCTCGCATTCCTGCGCTCCCTGCGAAGGACGCCCAGAAACACGGCTAAAAATACCCCCCGTGACCCACAGACACGGTCACCTGCCAGCGATGGGGCAGCAGCGACCGGGACCGCGTCTCCCGATGGGATCCCCGCTCAGGGCTCCCCACATCCCACACGAGCCTCGTGCTTCCCCTCGCGATCCCGCGCAGCACCCGGCCCCGACACGGAGGATGGGAATGGGAAGTCAGATGAGCTGTGCAGGTCAGCAGCAGCAGCCACCAGGCCTCCTGCTGCAGCTCTGCTATGCGCTGTGGGTCTGACCCCATGGCAAGGGGGACGACAACACACACACACACACACGCACACCACTCAGGTATGGCCTTTGCACAGATGCTGGAAGACAAAGATCAGGATCTAAACAGCCTGCAGTTCCCCTTACAGTATCGTGGGCCATGGCTGCTAAGGGGCAGGTGCTTAGTAGTCTTCAAGATGAGCATAAACCTAACCTTGAAAAGCAAAGTTTTGGAAACCTAAGTTTACATTGAAAACACTGCAGAGAGAAGTTATTTCAGGCTTTTTTGGAATCTGAAAACCATTTCCACTTGCACTGATCAAAGCACTTTACTTCCGTGTGTCTAACTCTTCGCTCTCCTGCTTTCCCAGCTCCACCAGGACTGCCTAAACCAGCCCGGGACGACGCCGGGCACTTGGCACCGCTCCCGGGAACTCCTCTCGTGTCCTGCGCTGCCCAGAGCTCTGCCCTCCCGCTGCCATGGATAAGGTGCAGTACATAACGCGCTCGGCCCTGAGGAGAGCCTCCACCATCGAGGTGAACCCGCAGGCGCGCCAGCGCCTCCAGGAGCTCTTCGTGAACTTCTGCCTCATCCTCATCTGCCTCTTGCTCATCTGCATCATCGTGATGCTCCTCTGAAGGCCCGGCCCTTCTCCGCGCCGCCCGCAGCAGAGTCATTCCTGGGGGAAGAGCACGGCGCCGGGAGCTCCCGCCGCCGGAGCCGGGACTAGTGCCGCACGCCAACCTCGCGCCCTCCTCCCACCATTAAAAACCCGTTCAAAACCCGCCCCGTGCCCGAGGGAGGCCTCTTCGCGCGTCAGGAGCCGGCTCGTCCTGCGGGCTGGCGGCCGCTGGCGCTCCAGCCGGGAACGGGCGCGGGAGTGGAGCCGCTGCAGGGTGGGAGGCCGCATGGACAACCCCCATCTCGGGCTGCGCCGAGCACTGCTAAGCTGCTGGTCTTGGTTTGAAGTTAGGCCCGAGTCCACACATACACACAAAATTAGACACATACACATCGATTTGATCACATCACAGATAATCTTCCATTCTGCCTGCTTCAAGACACTGCATCTTTGAGTTATCAAGCAAGAAGTACGGCTTCTCGCAGTGTGCTTGCAGAAACAGCAATCGGAACCACTGACTGGGTCTCCAAGTTCTCCTGTTCTGCAGTCACTGAACGAGCCTAACAGCCCAAGGGAAAACCCAAGCAATGCTCCAAGTTCCCAACATTCAGCTTTCGGCAGCTCTAGCACGGTCTGCGCTGACGTTTTCTGCAGAAACCTCCTCAGTCTAGAGCTGCAGCAAACCTGCTGGTGGCCAGCCCCACTCGGGGCGGCCCCCCTGGATATGGCCGAGCCGCCTGGACTGCTGCTCTGAGCAGAGCTATCCCGCGGGGCAGCACCGCTGCCGCCCCTGCAAACGCCTGCTCAGGAACAGACAGCTATCCGGCCAAAACAAACTAGCATTATGCATGGGAGGCAAAGCACTGCAGAAAAATGTCTTTCAGCCTGAAACCATAGAGTGTGTGTGTGTGTGTATAGTGTGTGTGTGTGTGTATATGTATATATTTATATATACACACACACACACATATATATGTATGCGCACACACACCCCTTTTGCACATTTGCAGTTCTCTGTAGCAAGGCTGCACACTGGACTTACAGAGCCCCCATGTGTTCCTAGGGGCTCATACTCCTATTTTTCTATATTCCCATACTAAATTCTAAAATTTCAAATTCAAATACACCTCAAAAGACGACACACAGAGGTCAAGTGGCCAGCTACTTTTAAGGGCAACTTTCTGTACCCTCCTTTGCAACCAATCCCAATGATAAATATAGGAAAACAAAATAAGCCGATCTCAGTCTTAAACTCGGCCTTAAGATACTTAACACGCAGAGCTTCTAGGCTCACAATGTGCTCAGATCTGGCGTCCACCGCTGCAGATCAGGCCACACACCTGGCATCATTGTTCCTCGCCAGCAAACTACCTTCCCTATGGAAATTTCAGCTGCACATTTTCCCTATTATTGCTCCTTTTTAAGAGAGAGGGAAAAAAAAAAAAAAAAAAAAAAAAGAACAAATGCAGCAAACTACTTCAGTGGGAAAAAGTAGGAAAATGCAAGTTACTTTCATTTCTGGAAAAAAAAACCCAACTATGTTTCTGTGTAAGGAACAGGGCTCCCAGTTTTAGTTGGCTTCAGCCAACTTTCAAACGACTTCCACCAAACACACACAGTATCTTTGCAACATTGAAAGCACTTCTAAAATAAGCTTCCTTTGAAACAATCGGAAAACTCTTTATTTATTTAAGAGCCATAAGAAGCAAGAATAAAACCAGGCTATCAAGAACCTGGAAGCCCTAGTGCTGATTTAGAGCAGTGCAGATAAACGGCAGCTGCGCTGGGTCACACAGTGTCCTGCAGCTCTGCTGAGCTAAGCCCAGCCAGCAGACCCCACGCTACACAGCATCAGCTAAACCCGGTATCTAAAAATGCCTTCTGTACATAGAACCCTTCTTGGTTTACCTATGAGAGCTTTAAAACTAGCACCTCCTGTACGTTCTGTTAAGATAATTCTTGAAAACATATTTATGCTTTAAATTAGCTATCCAAATGCAATCCAGTTTAGAAATAAGTGTCCATTGTAACAGGTATTTATAAGCCTAGTTTATGTGAAAAAACGAGCAATTGTGAAACTTTCTGATTCTTTATAGCTGTTTATGTTGCTTTGGTTTTGAACAGTGAATTTGCTTACGTTGCCATGTCCAAATCACCTATGAATTATTTTACTTACACTCATCAGCGAGTGCACGGAAACTATCGTAAGGAGTTTTATGAAAGTTGAAGCAAAATGCTCACTACTTTTACGAGGCATAATAATAAAATTCCAAGCATAAGAGGTGGCTCGGGTTAGGCTTTCATTGCTCCGTCTCACTTCTCTCCATGCCAGGTATTTTTGCTATTCTGTCTTCCAATAGATGATGAAAAACAAAAATCAGAAAGCGACAGTTTTGTATTGTCCTTCCCAGAATTCAGTTCTTAATTCCCGACTCGAGCTTAAGTGACAGTGACACTGGTGGCCATTTTACACCGGTAAGGAACCGGTAAGGCACAAAAATGTCTTTCTTGTTGTTGTCCTGGTGGAGGGAAAAGCGTTTGTTTGCGTTAAAAAATTTATCTTGCCACCTGGAACTGCAGCAGAAACCTGCCCATTTTTCTGTGGAAAAGTCATCCCGTTGGGAATTAAAACTTTGTTCTGATCAGCAGTAGTGAGTAAAGCAAGTGAAAGGGTAGCGAGCAACAGCCTTTCTTTACCACCTGCTCTGCACCAGGTTTGCAGTGACTGCCCTTAGCAGCTGGGCTGAACCAGGCACTGAAAGCGTAAAAGAGGCTTAAACAACAACTTCCAGAAAACACACACAAAATACCCTGGGTAGACTTCCACGAGAAAAGGACTTGCACGTAAATTTTGCTATGTATGCCTACAAAAATAAAATCATCTACATCACACCCTTCATGTCTAGATGCACTTTAACCATACCCAGTTAGTCAAAACTTGAGGAGAGGCACATACAAAATACATTCATTTAGCAAGTATGTCTTAAATCCTTGCTCATATCTGTTGGTCTATCCTATAGGCTACAGATCAGCCTCCTATATCCATATGTTCAACAGTAGAATCCATCAAAATAAAGCTAGGAAATGTTTGTGACATCCTCTACAACAGATATATATACACTTTATTTAGCATTAAATATAGTCCCTTTTGGCTTTCATCTACATTTTAAAAAAAGGAGGAAAAAGAGAGGAGAGGGGATTGTTTATAGAAGGAGAGGAGTGAAAACTTTTTAGTCCCGTAAGGATTTTTGCAAAAGCTGGTATTCACCCTAACAAAAACAGTAACAATAATAAGGTAAAAACAGGTCATGTAAGGGTTTTACAGACCTGAATGTATTCATTGATTCTAGTTTCTGACAACCAGTTTCGCCTGGTTGCCCCTCTGCAGCTGTAGGACACTGCCCTCTTGCGACCCTCGCTCGCAACCTCAGCTGGCTCCTGACGGGAAATCTTCCCAGGCTCTCACTGTTCGGCCTCATTAGTTCTACTTGTTCTCTCTCGTGTGCGTATGTGTGTGTATATATATATGTCTATATTATATATATATATATAAAATATACGAACCCCGCGCGGCAGAACGCTGGCCCAACCCCGCGTGCCCAACGGGAAGCAAACTGCCGAGCCGCAGCTTCGCTTCTCTTGGCGCAGTCCTATCAACTCCCATACCTGCTACCTTGCACTTAAAGCAGAGAGCTGCACTAGCTCCTTCCCTGTAAGCACTTGACCACTTGTTTTGATTACATGGGAACTCTCTGCTTTTTTAAAAGAACTCCGTTCATGAACACACCGCGTAATACATTGTTTTGTTATTAGTATTGTTATATACAGCATTGGCATATAGTATATTGGCATATAGTATTGTTACTATATATGTATATACACGCTATGTAGTTTCTGCTAGTGCTTCACAAGCAAGAAACAGTATGAAACATGGAAAACAAAAAAAGCACCCACAGAAATGGGTACAAAAGACAAATGTCTCCCAGTGGTTTTCCCAAGGGAAGGGCTCCCCCTGACGCGCCGCGCAGGGCTCCTTTCCCACACGCTCTTCCGTACACACAAGTCTCCTCACGTCAGGAAGCAGCGGCCACAACCCAACAGCTGGACACAGGCGGAGGCGCCGCGGGCACCGGCTCCGCACGCAGCTCCGGCCGCTTCCCTGCGGCCGCCGGCAACGAAGCTCATGGCTCTAACGTGGATCTCCCCAGACATCGCATCCAAGGGGCTCCCTTCCCGGGACACGGCGGCACTTCCCTGTGAGCCGCCCAGTCTCCTCCTTGGTGCGGCCCCGGAGGCGCTGCCGGCGCCTGGAAGCTCTTGGTGCCGGCGGAGCCCTCGCTCCCACCGCACTGCACACAGCCCCTTGCCAGGCTCCCGATTTCCCAGCAAGAGCATCCCGGCTGGGGCTCGCTGGGAAAACGAGCTCATCCCAGGACCTGGGAGTAACTGCTCCCTTCCAGCCTTTTCATTTTCCTCACAAGCAGAGTTTCATCAGAAGGTGACATAGGAAAAACATTCATATTGATCCTTTCTAGTTGTCTGATCAGCCAGGATCACAAACGTCAAGAAAAATGTCAGCTCAGAACCAGCTGGAAAATATACGGAATATATATAGAAAATAACCTGAAGGTTTACCTTTTTTCACTTTATGCTCTACAACATTTGGTTTAAAATATTTAGGTTGCATACAATTAAATTTTGCTCTCTTTTCCGACATACACATTACTGTAGCATGCCTACATTTCTCACTGGCTCAAAATTCCCTCTCTGGCAGCCTTCATATCCAGGCCACACCCAAGGTGGCACTTCCCTAAATAAAGAGAGGCGGCACTAAGACCTATTAAAGAAAACGCACTGAGCAATTCCCATCTGCTGTCTCTGGTTTATCCTGACATGCGCCGAGAAGAAATTGCACAGAAATTGCCACACACAGACACAGACGTAGGGAGAAGCACCCAGGGATTCACCCCGCGACGCCTGCGGCACCGCACAGAGCTGACACACACACACGGAGCCTCCCGGAGCCCTCTTCCTACTGCTTCACCCCCCACAACTTCCCAAGTTTCACACATCTCTCTGAAGCAGCATCCAGCCTCGGCCAAAAAACATTGAGGTAACAGCATCACGGGGCACGAAACGTGCAACACCTACAGATTCCAGAGCTGGAATCAGTGTGACTCCCTGTCACGCTGTAACTATTTCTCCCTTATGCAGGCCCAGCCACGTACTTTACATCGGAGCTAAGAAAAAGCAAACAAGACCCAAAAACGTATTGCACATGCTGCTTGGTGAATGGCTTTCCAGTTATCTGCGCGTGGAAAATTATTACTTCAAAAATTATTATTTGGAATTGGCATGGAAGTGACACATAGAAGGCTGTCACATTTAGCAAGCCAAGTGTATTAAAAAATAAAGTGAAAAAAAAAAAAAACCCACAAAAAAAGACGCCACCAAGCAGAAGCTAAATCTGGCCAAACTCAGACTATAAAGGAAGCGGAAATTTTCTGCGAGGATTTAACCTTTTTAAGAGCTTTTAATGGTTGTAATACGTTTTCTTTCATGGCCAATTTCAATTCAAATATCAAAAAATTCCTAAAAATTTCCTAAAGTTTCCTAAAAATAACCTCTAATCCAGGGTTTCTCAACTGTTGGCTGCGAATGAAGGCTGAGTGGTCCATGCGGATATAATACAGCCATGAAAGCAAGAATTCTAAAATTCTAAAGAGGGTCCTTTAACTTTATCATTCACTTTTTTAAAACCACGGACGTTCCCCAAAGCCTCTCACGCTCCCCGGGCCACATTCTGAGGCAATTTTCTAGGTTTTGCCTCCTTCCCAGTTTCCCAGCAGGAGCTGGGAGGCGCCGGCAGCAGCGCACGGGCACCCAGCACCAGGAGCGGCCACAGGGGCCCTGGGGCAGCACGTGGCCACCCCCGTGCACCCCCAAGGCCCACAGGACCTGCAATGCATCCCTGCATCGCCCGAGCTCCGACGAACCACGGGGCTTCTCTGCAGTCACAGAGGGGATTCCAAAGGTGGCAGACGGGGGCGAGGGCAGGGTTTTGGGGAGGCCTGCAAGCAGTGGCAGCAGCCTGGCCACATTAACTGTCTGCAATACATACATATATATATATATATATTTTTTTTAAGTTAAAGCAAGGGCACGCTCACCTGCGGCGCGGCGCGGGGCTGCCACGGGGCCGGGCCGCAGGGCTCCTCGGCGGCGCCGCGCTCGGGCCGCGCTCCGGCCGCGCGCAGCTGCTCCTTGAGCCACAGCTGGGTCCTGAGCGCGGGCTGCAGCGGCGCCCCGCTCACCGCCGGCGGCCCCACGGCGCCGCACGCCGGCCCCACGGCGCACGCGCTCTCGGGTAAGGCACTGTAGCTCAGCTCCAAGGCAGGCCTCCTGCTCGAGCAATCGGGCACCACCAAGTCGTCTCTGCTGCACGACTCGAATTTGTATTTGCAGTCGAGCAGGGAGGCTCGCCTCCTGCCCGCGTCCCTGTCCTCCAGCTGGAGCAGCTCCATGCTGTCGTGCAGGCAGCCCGGCGCGCTGCTCCTCGGCGCCCTGTCCGCGCCGGCCCGCGGCTCCGCCGGCCGGCCGCTCTCGTCCTGGCCGCAGGCGCCCGGCGAGCTCAGCTTGGACAGCGAGGACCATTTCCGCACGGGCCTCGCGTCCTTCATGTCCAGGGAAGTGTCCAGGATGCTCTGATTCCTGCCTCCTCCCGAGCGCATGAAGCTCGTGCTCCATTTTGAGCCTTCCGACTTGACGGCTTCCCGGTGCTTGGAGAGCGAAGGGCTGGCATTAGACGGCATCACATGGGCGGTGGGGATGGAAAGCAGGGACCGGCTGGGCTTGAACGAGGAGGTACCGCTTGAAGTTGAGTGATCTGGGAAGAAAGGTTTATCACGTAAGTACAACACGCAACTTCGAGGAGCGCCCCTGTGCAGGGGACAGAACATCCAGCTCGAGATGAAATGCAAAAACAGAAGAACAGGTTTCAAGACCAAAAAGGCTCTTGTAGCTTTCAGGACTGAGAATAAAACAGGAATTGGTCAAGTTCTGCTTGCTCAGGCCCCACCTCCACAGAAGGAAGGGGAAGGGCTCGCAGCAGCAGCGGCTCTGGCCGTGGCTGCACTGCCACCCGCTCCCCATGCGGCTCCGCAGCAGCCTCTGCACGGCAGGGCTCCCATCCCTCCCTCGGGATCCGCTCCCAGCCCCTCTGCCACCACCTTCCACGCTGTGCAGAGCGAACCGAGTGCCCCACGCGCCCTTCATGCCATGGAGGGGCAGGAGAGGCTCCGCAGGCGCCGCCTTCCTGTGCTGGGGCAGGGAGCAGCGCTCCGTACACATCTGTGTTCCCTTTTGGTTTTTAAACCAACCCTGATCAAGCACCACATAGAAACTGCCCATAGCCTGGCTTCCAAAACCTGTCCCAAGCTGGAATACTAAGCACGGAGCAGTTACGGAGACGGTGAATACAGAAGGAAGATGATGGGGGTAAGGGAGAGGTGTGAGGGCTTGCGGACCGCTCGCACGTGCCCAGCAACAGCCACCGGGCACCCCGGGCTGCCAGAAACCGGGAAGTGGAGCCTCATCCGCATGGCTGTGCCCACCCCGGCACCCCGCAGCTCCGCGTCCTCCACAGGGCAGCGTTTCTCTGGTCACACACCAAAATAAAGACGCCCCGACTCCCAATACTGCTGGGCCTGCTCCCCAGCCGGCATTGCATCCCACAGGACAATAAAGAGCTCCCCGCACACCGACTGTATCACCTGTTCACTGGACACTCGTGGCCGAATGCACAGGGACCCTAAGGAGATGCAGGTCCTGCCTGAGGCTTTCCTGGCCCCCAGGTGCCCCCACGTCTCAAAGCATCAACTCCCCCCAACACTGAGCCTGGGCTCTGCTCCTCGGCAACCCTGGCAGCGGGGCTGCTCCCCACAGAGCTCCCACCTGCACCCGGCTGGCACCGACCCGCAGCCTGGGAGCTGTCCATGGGGTGGCGATGAGCACCAGCCCACCAGCTGTGGGGACCCAATTTCTGCAAGGGAAAGGCAGAAGAAATCCTGCGTGCACCCATGTGCTCATGGAACATATAGGAACACATAAGAAAATCCACAGTGCTCCTTATTGGGATCGCTCCTGCCTGCCAGGGCAGTGGGCCCAGCCACATGGAGCCGGCCCCGTCCCACAGCTCCCCTCACAGGGCAGGGCTTCACCCCAGAAATCCCACGGAAAATAAGGACGAGCCCAGGGAGCACTGCGAGGTTCTCAAACGCTCCGTCTCTCAGGCATAAGCTCCGTCCAGGCAAGCCCTGCCCGGGAGGGTTTTATTCAAAAAGTGCCTCTTCCCCTTCTGAAAGGCCGTGGGTCAGCCAAGGGCTACGGGGATGAGAAGCCCTCCCGCTTACACCCATCCTTACACTTGGCCTGGGTGTCCCAAAGGTCCGTCAGTGCTCAAGGCTGTTCTTGCTAATCAGAACTGCAGCGGGGGGGCAGGCAGGGAAGGTGACTGATATCCTGGTTATTTCACCCCAGCACCGAAAAAAAAAAATAATAGAAGGAAAAAAAAGGAGCTTCCTAGAATACTCACACAACAGGCATTCCCTTTTAATGGTTAATCCAAGACTTCCTAAACCACATGAAGAAAAGTCAGAAAAGTTACTTTAAAAACACGCTGCAAGATTTTACCGCATGGTGCCAGTGGGTGGAAACAGACACCAAGAGCTTTTCATGGGGCGTCGTTACAACCTTGTGCAGCCAGGAAGCAGTTCGCACGCGCGGCACATCTGGCACAGAAGTTAAGACAGGCTCCGCGTAGCCTTGCTGGAACCCTAGCCGCAGGAATCTCATTTGAATTTAAGTCTCCAACATTAACAGAGTCTCTATTCTGGAGGGAAAAGAAGGAAAAGAAGAAAGGAATCCTCCAACACAGGGTTACTACACTCTTCCTACTCATTTAAATTTTCCCATTTAAAGAAAAATAGAGTAAAACCACTGGGGCCAGCTGTGTTTATCCTGTATCTCCAGTGTAATCTCTGGAGCTACTTTCCAGGCCAGACACCCCAACCTCTGACCAGCTCCCGAACCCCTTACCCGTCGTGCGGCGGTGACGCTCCTCAGCGCCCTGGACTAGGGACGCCAGGGGAGAAGGGAAGCCCTGCCCAGCCGGGAGCCCTGGGCTCCGGGATGCGGCGATTCCCTCCTCATTCCCGGCGCTTGTGCTATCACACAGCAGCAGGGCGAGCGGCTGGGAGAGGTGCCGAAGGCTCCCTCCAGGTAGGAGCCACAAGGGTCACGGCGAGTGTGCTGGTGGGGCCCTGTGCTCCAGCGCCGCTGGGACAGGGACCCTTCCCTGTGGGAAAGGCTTTGAAGCCTGACATTTCATCCCGCCTATAATTAGAAAGCCCTGACCACGGAGAAAGGCAGCAGTGTGAAACACAGCTGACCTTCTCTCCCTGCACTGCCCCCCCACCAACATAAATTATCCCACTCTGGAAAAGTCGTTCCAATTTGTTCCTATGAACCGAGCTGCAAACTGGGTAAGTCACAGACTCACAGAATGGTTGAGGTTGGAAGGGACCTCTAGGGATCATCTAGTCCAACCCCCTGCTCCAGCAGGGACACCCAGAGCACGGGGCACAGGGCGGCATCCAGGCGGGTTTGGAAGATCTCCAGAGAAGGAGAATCCACAGCCTCCCTGGGCAGCCTGTGCCAGGGCTCTGGCACCCTCATAGGAAGGAAGTTCCTCCTCACATGGAGATGGAACTGCCTCTGTTTCAAGACACCCATTGTCCCTTGTCCTGTCACCGACCACCCCCAAGAAGAGTATAGCCATCTCCTCCCTACATTCACCCTTCAGGTATTTATACATATTGACCAGATCTCCTCTAAGGCTTCCCTTCTCCAGGCTCAGCAGGCCCAGCTCACTCAGTCTTTCCTCACACAAGAGATCAGTTCTTTGCAACCCAAGCCCAACTGCAAACGCTGACGGCCATTCCTAACAGGAGGCACTGGGGAGACCGACTTACCCTCTGGAAGGAAAGGCCTTTGGGGATGCCCTGGAATACCCTTTCACACTCACAAATCTTCACCAATCTCTTGGCAAGTTCTTTTTAGATTACTTCAAATTTACCCAGTAAAAATACAAGAGGTTAATGAATGGTAGAAATGTCTGCAAAAAAAGTATCTTCCAAAGAATAAACAAACGTAAGGACACACTGCAGAAGGCTGAAACAGAAACACTACGAGCACAAGAGAAAACTTAGATATGTAACGAATTATATACGAGAGAGCCCGAATTACTCCTTCAGTTACCAAACTTAATTTGATCTCGGCACAACAAGCAGACAGCAAAATCGAAGCGAAACCTTTTATGCTATTTGTGGCCAATTCCTGCAATATTTCCTATACTCCTCTGTGCCACACACCCAAAAAGCCAAGCTGCGACTAAAAGCTTATTTTCAACAAAAGTCTTTCAGAAATCGCCTTAATTCACAAAGGGTAGAAACCAGAACCACAGCAAGTGTGACCTCAACAGGCTGCAGCTGAAATGGATTTTTTTTTTTCTTTTTCTCCCCAATTCCCATGCAGTTTTGCTGCAGTCACTATTTCCCTTCCCATGCCAGCCCGCCTACAGTGGCGCGGGACGCAGCACTGCCCAAGGGTGCTCCAAGCACCCCGATCCTGCAGGGAGGCCGTGGGAAGGAACCAGAGGGCAGAGCGGCCTCCACGACCCACAAGCCAACCAGCCCAACCACTCACGTACGGGGGCAGGTAAAGCACCCTCAGCAAACACAGGGGCAACAGCGCTGGCACAGCTGAGGCCGTGCAGGGGGGTAAACACAGCCGGCACCTGACCTGGGGAGGAAACAGCAAGGGAACACCAGGTTCCAGCAAGTGGGAACAACTTCCCAGCAGGCTCTCAAACACAGGGACTATCATGCACAGAAAACACTTTGACAGAAGCATGTCCCGCCCCTAACAGGCCCCTTCTGATCTCTCAGGGCCTGGCTGCTCGCTGCTGCCTTCACTGTGTTCCTCCAGTAGGGACAGTGGCCCCTGCCACATCTCCCCCATCGGCACCACCTCCTTTCTGACAGCTAGGGGCAGGAACTGCTCAGCCACCCAGTCATCCAAGTCATCCAGCAGAAGAAAAGGAGCCCTGTTTCCCTTTCCCTTCCCACCTGGCTGCCCCTGGAGGCCGCCTTGCTCCAGTGGTGAGATCTGTCCCTGTCCGTCCTGGCGCGGGCAGGACACGCGCTCCAAGGCTGCTCCGGCAGGACACACGCTCCAAGGCCACCCCCCCTCTCCCAGAGGAGTGGGACGCGGAGCTGCCGGAGTGCTCCGCCACAAGCCTGCTCCAGAGTCACATTCCAGTGGGACGTGCAGGCCCTCCCCAGCCGGGATTCATCCAAGAGGGGCTTGGATGCCCCTCCGGATGCCCGCACCCACCTGGAGGTTCCCGCCGCGCACGGTGAGAGGGCAGCCTTGGCAAGGCCCGTGAGAGGTTCCAGCCCAAGGATAAGCCCCAAGGGACACAGGGCACCACACAGGGGGACAGCGTGTTCATACGAGCATGTTGTAGCAATAGGAATCAATCACTGCATTTCCCGTGGCTGTTGCAAGAACCAAAATTCCCTGGTTCCAGTCCTGGAAGCTGGATGACAGGAGAGGCAGCGTGAGCATCCTCCCGCAGGACCAGGACGGTGCTGGGATGAAGCGCGCGAGGGACACCCCACATCTGCCCTGCTAAAGGGGAAAAAGGAAACAAAAGCCACCCAAGCAAACAGATGATGCCCACGAACGGAACAACAGGCCTTCCCACCCAACACAGTAGGAAAAAAAGAAAGCAGCACTGGATATATTAAGTCCTGACAGAAAATGGAGCAGAAAGTAGAGCTGCCTTCTGAGATTCCTGTCAAATGACAACTGGCCCGGCAGGTCTCAGGCTAATAACTCGGCTGGGAAGCCCAGGAGCGGCCGCTTCGGGCGCCCTCGGTCACTAACTGCCTCCTGCCGGGCCAGCTCCGGCCACACGGGCCGGCTCCCAGGGCTCCCACGCAAAGGGGCCGGATCCGAGAGCAGCGGGATGAGCCCTGCAAAGCAAGGAGGCTGCTGCATGCAGGCAGACACGTGTCAGGACAGGGACAGCTTTAACTGGGCACCTCGCAGCTCAAAAAGCAGCGGGTGAAACACGAGAGGATTAGCCAGCAGAGAGGAAGAACTGCAGCAGAGCCAACGGCTTTGAGGCTCCCTTTTGTTTCCCTCATTACCTTCAATTAGTGGAGTCCCTGTCACAGAGCGATGGCGAGACACGGGTTGGTTCAGAGCGAGTGGTGAAGGCAGCCAAGTACAACGGCCTTTTGTTCCACTGCTATGGAACAATGGAACTCATTAGGGAGTCTAAAGAGCAGGTAAGTCCATGACCAAGTTCACAGCTCCCTATCAGTCACTGGAAATGAGTTGCAAGCAACAGCCATGGATGCAGGCTAGTTATAACGAGCCAACAGGAGGTCGGCTTTCCTTATCCAGCCAAAGGTGCACGCCGAGAGGCAAAGCCTGGCCTAAACTACACAACCTCCTCTGACGAGGCGGGAAAACCAAGCATGGTCTAGGCCTTAAGAGATGATGTGGACTCATCAGAAAAGACTTTGGGCCTCCTAATCCCCACACATCCCCCCCATCCCGGGAGGGCGGCACCACCGCAGTGTGGAGCAGCTGGGATCTCTGCAAGCGGCACCGAGCGCCCTTCGGCCAAGCCTTTCCCACGCCGGCACTTCCCAATCCGCACCCTTCCCTGACGGAGCCCGCAGGATGATGGGGCGCAAAGCGCCGCTGCTCGCTCAGCTCAGCGAGCGGCCGCTCTCCATCTCATAACCTCTATCTTCCTTCTTCGGTCATCTGAAGCCAGTTGTGTAACTGTTGCTTAAAAATAAGCACAGCGAGTTTGAGATTAACGAGCTCCATCTCCCTCCCCGAGATGAGAGGATAAAGCAACTCTTCAGAAGAGCAGTCACAGAATCAATAACTGCATTTGCCGAAACAAAACACCAAGCGAAAACTTATATTGTCACAAGGGGATTTTCTCTCCCCTCTTTTCTTCCCCCCTGCCCTTGCCTTCCCAGGAAGGTTGTCTGCAGCTTCCAATTCCAGTTTCCTCAACAAGCAGCACTTCAGAGCTGACACACGCAGAAAGCAGATATCCCCTTGGGAACCTGCATTAAAAGCCACGGCTAAAGGGAAGACAAGAAGATGCTCTGGACGTGACGGTATCTGCACCCTCCTTACTTTCCAAACATGCCACACATCCGCCCCACACATCCAGCCCAACAGCGCCCGGCTCTTCCGGCTTTCCTGCGGCTCCAGCTGGGGTGCTCTCCCCAAATCCCCACATTAGCAACCCCGGTGCCCTTGGGCACCCGAGGGCCTCTGCGAAGCCACCGGAGGAGACGGAGGAGCAGGTGCCGACGGAGCCGCTGGCAGCGCCGCAGGAGCCGCTCCACGGTGGCCACCTCTCCTCCCCGCTCACCCGGCCCCGCGTTTCACACACTACACCCCACGCGGCCACAGCGCAGCCGGGAGCAGCGCTGGCACCTTCACAACAGGCAGCCCTGGAAGGCCGGGCCCCCTCCCAGCTCGCAGGGAGCCCGGCGCTCCCGCCTGTGCTCAGGAGGAGGCTCCGCTCCGGACAGTTTATCCCCTGCTCCCGCCAAGCCAGGGCCAGGCTCAGTGGCCGCACTGGGGTCACCGGCACCCACCAGGCAGCGCATCCCCTTCCCGGGCCCGGGAGCCCCGGGACAGGCAGCAGCTCCCAGCTTCCCAACAGGCAGCACTAGGTGGAAGGTGAGTGAGATACAGATGCGTCCCCGTCCCCCCACCGGCCTCCAGCCCCATTCCCACAGCAGGTCTCCCCACAGTTCAGGGGTGCCTCCTCACCTGGGAGCACCAACGTCCCCCGGGGGGAAGCACACACCGTGCCCGATACCCCCAAACGGCACCGCTGCCTCAGCAATAGTTCAGCTCCCTAAAGACAGTCCCGCTGTTCCCGGAGCAGATCCCCAAGGGTAAGAGAACAACGTGGGAACATCCCAGAACAACGTGGGACCTGCAGCCAGCTGGGACAGGCCTGCTGGGGACACAGCAGTTGTGGTGCAAGTAACTACTTAAAGAAAAATATGTACACTAATAAGAGAAATCAATAGTATAAATACTCCAAAGAGCAAAAATCTATCTATTTCTCAATTTCCTGACTTCTGAATTCCTGGCTTTGTGGGAAGCTTTGCGTTCACTTACCACACGAGGTTCTCTCCTCCTATTCTTTGGAGATGGAGACGCCTCAAGTCCCCAACAGACACTGCACCTGTAGGTCACCCCCTGGAATCCAGCTCAGAGGATTAACCTTATATTGGATTTCAGCAGAGCTCTGCATCCTGAAAATAGGTCACTTTTTATGTGCTAACAATTAGGCACCACTATTCCCATTTCCCATGTCAGGAGCAGGAGGCAAAGTCTCAAAATAACCTGCCAGCTCTCACTCGCAACCAGCCCTACCTGTTTCCCACCACCACTCTCTACGCTGGACAACGCTGAACACCCTGGTCTATCACACGTGCCATAAACTTTACCAAGTTAAATAAGACAAAAAAGAAGGAATTAAATAGGAAAAACAATATCAAACACACAGACACTCCCACACCCTGGAATTCTCAGGGTCATCCAGTAGCAGGCAGAAACATTTGACATTCCTACTGATAGAAATGTTTCCAAATACAACAGCAGCAAAAGAGATAAGAGAAAAATACTGAAATCCGCCTTACAAAACTGATTATATAATGCATATATGCACATATATGAAATAAAAATGTATCCCACAGATGTGGAATAACCCGAGTTTTCCTGCACCTTTCCCTCTAACGCATCCTGCTGGTCCCATCACGGTAATCTAGAGACTGCTTTAATACTGAATGACAATTTTTAGCCCAATAAAGCTGCAGCAGTAGCCACGGCTGTTTTCCAGCGTTTTCTTTCCACACTGGTGTGTTAAACGCCTCAGACAGTTACCATTCCCTCACTCTGCCATGCTCTTTGCAAGGAAGAGAGGCGACTCCACCAGGAGGTGACGTGGCTGGAGCCGCTGCAGCGCCAGCGCAGCCGAGGGCTCCGCATCCCCGTGGGTGTGCAGCCAGCCCCACGCAAGCCCCACAGGCTGGGGGGCAGGACTGGGCTCTCCTTGCTGGGATAGCTGCTGTTGGAAAAGGGGACCCCCGCCTTAGCTCAGAGCCCGTGTTGGGAGCTCGGCACGGCATTCCTGCCCGTGCCGAAAGACAACATGGACCAAAACAAAGCAGGAGGAGCCGCTTGAAAATACAGACATAACAGGAAGAACAGTCCTATCAAAGCAGCCGTGAAAGACACTTACAGAGGCTAAAGGGAAACCTCGTACGCGCTGTCATCCAAGTAACAGTCATGGATACTTTTCCAGGATAGCGGAGGCAGGCAGATCTCCCCGGCAGCTCCGTTCCCGGTTTGGCACCACGGTGCAGCTCCGGCTGTGCAGCAGGAGCTCCTTGCTGTGGGTACCTGCATGCTGCCCCTTTATAGCTATTCTGATAACCTGTGTGTCTCCTTCGGAAGGACTGCCTGAGGAATCCCCTTTTAGCTGTAAGTCATGCCTAAAGCAAGGATATAGATAGATTTGATCTACGTATCTACACATCTCTCAAATTAGGAAGGCGCCACACAACGCACAGCACGGTGTTTTACGCTGGCTCTCCCAGTTTTCCCAAGTCAAAGTATTCAGTGTCACCGTGACTCCTGTGAAAGCACAGAGCTCGTTCGCGGCTCCTCCACAGGATGAGCTGGTTATTGCGCACACAGACACACAGCGATTTTGATGGCTTCTCCCAACCTCATCCGTGCCACGCAGGAGACACAAGTCCAGCCTCCTAAATGTTGCCATATGTTAAGAAATTCCTGTGCAGTGCACTAACTGAACAGAAATGACACATCTACTGACCACAGCGGCAACAAAACCTCAGCCACCACCACGAAGGACGCCCTACCTCGCAATGGAAGCCTCTCATCCTACAAGAGCAGCAGCAGCAGCTTGGCCAACCAACACAGCAGGCACCGCTGTGCCCATCAAAGCCCAAAACAAGACTAAAATCACCATGTTTAAGTTTGGGCTTCTGCCCATTACTATTCTACAAGCCAGTCTGGCATCTCGCCCCTGAAGGGCATGGGGGCGCTGGGCCCAGCCCAACTCTGCCCCTGCACGACCCAGGGCAGCGCCGAGCGCTCCAGCCAGCACAGGAATCGCTACAATGACCCAAGAGCTGCTGCCTGCCTGGGACCCGGCCTTGCGGGCACAACCTGCATCGAGGTGCAGCAGCAGAGCAGAATGGGGGCCCTGGTGACAAAGGGCAGCTACCTGGGCCGGGAGCAAACAGGGCTGCATCTCCTTTGCAGAGCCTGCTGCCCGGCGGCCTCCTCGCGCCCTTCCCCACAGCTGGAAGTTGGAGAGATGCGAGGCCTGTTTGGCTTTCTGACGGGTACAGTTGGGCCTGTGGAGACAGAGGTGGGAGAGCTGGGAATGTCTCAACTATTGCCTTTAATAATGGAAGGAATTTGGTGTTTATAGTTTTATTTCCACTCGCTGGCTCATCTGTCGGGGTATTTATAGCACTCATCACTATGGTACCCAAGCTACCCAAGCACATTGGCAGAGCTCTGACCCACACAAAATGATACAAAACTGCTTTTTTCCTGCTCTCCAACTACCAGAGAACACCTCCGTGCTGGTATTACTAGCACGCTATGTTCCAAAAATTAAAAATAGAGCCCTCCTAAAAAGCTAGATCCCATTTCACACCTTACTTTTTGATCAAAGCCAACAGGGAACAAAGAACATCATAAAATGATGGCGTGGGAGAAGACAGAGAACTCACCAGGAGCAGGGAAGCAAAGGGAGCCGGCAGCTCAGACCCACCAGCTCAGAGGCTCCAGGCTGGCTACCTGCAGCAGACACCCCCCTTCCCAAACAGCTTCATCTCTGTTAATGACATTAACAATTACACCTTCTTTCACCCCAGGGGCCCTCCCGCGCGATGCGGCGTCAAACGCGTTTTCCCAGCGCTCCCTGATTCTGCCAGGGAATCCCCGGCAGAGCAGGTGGCAACGGCCCCGTGCAAGCGGCCGGGATGGGGACCCGGCGCAACATGGAGCGGCTCTGGGAGCTACGTCCTGAGCTGCGCCCGGCTGCCCCACGGAGAGGGGGCTGTCAACGCACTGCAGCTGGAGTGGAGCCGCTCACACAAGCACTTCCCCACAGGCCAAGACTAAGGCACTCCACACTCCCGAAAATGCCTCTAAAACAGACTATTGCCAAACTCCCTTCCACACTCAGGCCGGCATCTGCAGACAGCCCAGGCACAAGTACAGTCTTGAAATGACAGATCAATGAAAACACCCAAACGGTGCCAATCACTTAGTTGTAAACACTGAATTCACGAGCAGTTCCACAACAAAACACCCAACCAGTCACTATCCTGTGCTTCTGTACTTTATTTTTAGCTTTTAGTTGGTACTCCTGCTTGTGTAGGCCAATGATCTTAGAAAGAATAAACATTATATAGTGTGTTATGCATAGACTGGCACACAAGTTCTCTCACGCGGTGCGTATTCACGGTGCTACGCAGAGAGGCACGTGAGAGAAGCGCAGCTCCCGCAGCAGCGTCACAGGTCAGCAGGTTGGGATCAGAAACCCCAAACCCCCTTCCCCAAACCTGAGGTGCGAGTTAGGGAAGCGGGGCCCGTCACGCTGCCCTGGCCGGCACGTCCGCACGCTGGCCGCTGCAGCGCTGCCTCCTCGAGGCAGTAACGGGCCCGTGTGCGGTCCAGTTCTGCACCCAACCCAACCGAGTTCCCCGGATTCCACTGCTCCCTGGAAACGGGAACTGCTCCCGAGCACAGATGCACTTGTCTTCACTCCAGACTGTGCTGCCCGACACATCTGTGGATATGAATGCACACCCACCAGATTCGTACATGCAGATTCATACACTCAGTGCCATACAGATTCATATAAAGATTTAAGTGTATATGAAATATAGATATAAAATATGTGTGCAAATAATTTTTTTCACACCTATTTGCAAGCGCTCCAATTCCAGGAAGTTGAGAAGTACCTATCTATACACCTGTGGACTTTTCATGTTCCCCTACACCTTCAGAAATACCCTTTCTCACGCTGCACTCCAGAAGTGCTCAGAAACACATGGGCAGACCCCAAGCCTGCAGCTCCTGCAGTTTGCTCGGCACTGCAGCCGTACCCTGCACTCGCTGCGGCCGGTCCCAACGCGAGGGAGCACGGGGCAGCTCTCCCGAGCAGACCTTGCCTGGCAAGGGGACGCGAGGCCCCTGGCAGCGGCCCGGCACCGCAGCGCTGCCGTGGGGAAGCAGGAAGGCGGCCTCTCCGAAGCGGGCTCGCCTCTCCTCGAGCCCACAGGGGAACGCGGCGCTCGGCCTGCAGAGCGGGGCCGCCTCCGTCCTCCACGGGCGGCCGTTGGCCCACGCTCGGGAAGGCCGGCGCAGCCACTCTCCGCAGGTGACATCGCTGCGGGGCACAGGCGCTCGAGGCGGCCGCCAGGACGCAGCGCCGGCTCCACGAGGCACCTCGGCCTCCACGCGGCACGAGAGCCTGGAGAGGAGACCGGGCGCCGGGCACGCAGGCCAGGGCCAGCACCTCCCTGCCCGCATCCCCGGCACCCACACTAGACGACAGCATGAGGCAGCAGCACAAGGCCCCAGGCAGCCTCCGCAAACACTGCTACTGCTTTACCCACAAAGGCTTTTTTTCCTGTTTTATCACCCATGAGTGCTTCTCCACCTTGTCTATGGTTCAGAACCACAGAATAGAATCCTTAAGGTTGGAAGAGACCTCAGAGGTCATCTAGTCCAACCCCCCTGCTCACGCAGGGTCACCTAGAGCACGGGGCACAGGGCTGCATCCAAGTGAGTTTTAAAGATCTCCAAAGAAGGAGACTCCACAACCTCTCTGGGCAGCCTGTTCCAGGGCTCTGTCATCCTCACTGTCAGGAAGTGTTTCCTTAAGTTCCTGTGGAACTTTTGGTGCCTCAGCTTGTGGCCGTTTCCTCTAGTCCTATCGCTGCCCACCACTGAAAAGAGGCCACCCCCCTCCTCCTCACTGCCTCCCTTGAGGTATTTATAGACACCGATCAGGTCCCCCCTCAGCCTCCTCTCCTCCAGGCTGAACAGGCCCTGTTTCCTTGCACAAATAGCCCCAACCAAGAGAAGAGGCGTACAGTGAAAGCAAAATTAGAAATTCAAGTTCCCCTCCCCAGTGGGAAACATCTATAATAATCTAGATCAGTGAGGCTTTGGCAAGGCTTGCATAGAGTTTACAGACCCCGATTTATACTTTGCTACCTATTCCAGTACCCTAACTCTAAGGGTAGGAAAGTCAAAGCTGCACAAGGCAGTGGCATGCATGAATTACACATACATTTGCCACAGTGACAGGCAGATGATCACTTAAGAGCATTGCTTTCAGGCAATAGCTAAATAAAAGTATCGTCATGCTGCACTAACTTTTATCAGCATGCTCCTTTTACTAAACAGCTCTAAAATAAACTTACCTGTTCTTAGTTTATTGCTGCCAGAACTAAAACAATAAATCACAATTCCTGTCTGGAATTCATACGCACTCCTGCAGTAAAACTCGTAGGCAGGAAGGCTGAAATGCTCATGTCACTTTACATGAAAAAGGCCATTTAAGCTAGCCTAAAAGATCACTCTATTTTTGACAATCCGGGCTATTTTCAGCCTTCGGCAGTGATAGGCTAAAGCCTAATGCAAAAAGGATGTGTCACTAGCAGTTTAGCACAGGCTGCAGGGCTTAAACATGCACAGGATGTTCTGCCTCGTGATTCACAGATGCACATGTAGACCTGAAGCCGTGTTGTGCACGTGCAGCTGCAATCCGTAAGGGCTACAAGTCTTTCTCACTGTTATTGGCTTTGCCATTTCACGACTGGAATGGAGGAGCGGCAGGGGAGAAGAGTGCACAGGAGAGGGTGCAATTCCTGGGCATCACCAGACACACACTAAGCAGAAAAGAAACATATCTAAAATTAGAAGATTATTCCTGTACCCTTTACAGGAAAGCTCAAGGTCCTACTAATCTGACTGAAACAGATTCAGAGCCTTAGGGGAGTCTTTGGTCTCAGTCCTGCCAGCATAATGGTTATCATTAAAAAAAGATTAATTTCTCTTAAAAACATATAGCAATTCTTCACAGGATTTAAAGAAAAGTGCATATGGTACGTTGACATATCAACTGTATGGAAAAAAGCATTATTTTGCTTCTCATTCTTACAAAAAGAAAACTAGAAAATGCCGCACAGCTCTAACGTTGTCTAGAAACAAAGTTTATGCAACAGAAGAAAAAAAAAAGACATTTTCTCCCAGTGATCTTTTCCTCCCCCTCTAGAAAGTATGTGATTTTATTCTTACATAAACATCTAAATTCCCCTCTCCCCCCGCCCGTCCCTTTATTTTTCCTTCTCACAAACCTCCCTGAGCTGCCAAGGCCAGGGCAGCGAGCACAGGCTCCGGGCACTGCTCATGCTCCCGGGCACGGCGGCCTCCAAGGGCTTTGCTGCAGAAGAACAAACCCTGAGCGTTCACCCCAAAGCTATGCATTACCTAAGTTCTGTTTGTTTTCACAGGCAAAGTGATATGGAAGATTTTCAACCCATTACACAGGAAACTGCAGCGCAAGAGCATAAAATTGGAGTGGAAAAATCACCTTTAATGGAAGCCTTTTCCCCTCCTACAATTTTAAAGCAGTCAAGAGGCCAGCACATACTTTTTAATCAATAGAGAGCCCTAAGCTAACCCAACAATCCTCCACACGCGGCCACTTCACCGAATCACAGACTGGTTAAGGTTGGAAGGGACCCCTAGGGATCATCTAGTCCAACCCCCCTGCTCCAGCAGGGACACCCAGAGCACGGGGCACAGGGCGGCATCCAGGCGGGTTTGGAAGATCTCCAGAGAAGGAGACTCCACAGCCTCCCTGGGCAGCCTGTGCCAGGGCTCTGGCACCCTCACAGGAAAGCTGTTCCTCCACATATGATGATTCCAAATTCAATCCACTTCCACCAATGGAAAGCCCATTTTCTCCAACAGTTCAGTATCCAATACTTCCACTTAGAAGGAACTAACAACACAGAACTGACAGTACTTCCACATTTCCTTAGTTTAGCTGAAAATACAGAAGCACTTTAAACTGGGAAGGGCCACTTTCCTGCTAGGCACAGTGCAGAGGCGGAGGTGCCAGAGAGGGCTCCGTGAGCAGGGCGAGACCCTGCTCACCTTCTGCGGCTGCGCTGGGCTGCAGGTGATGCGGAGCTGCCCGCTCGCGCTCCCGGCCTGCCCGAGGAAGCGGTGAAACAGGCTGGTGCTTTCCAGCTTCCGCAGGGCTGAGCCACAGGCGGCCCCCGAGAACAGCGCGAGGCTACACACAACGTGACCGGTGTCGGGACACAAGCACCAGCTCCAGGGGCTCTGAAAATCCACAGCAACATCAACACTCCGGGTCAGAGAAGCTGCTTTACATCACAGCATCCAGGGCTGCAATCTTACCTGCAAGGCCCTTTCCACAGTGGGCAGGGGACATTTTGTTTATTGAACACTCTCTTGGGTCTACAATGCTCATGGAAACCAACATCTACATTTAAAGGGAAAAAAAAAATTAAAATAACTCATTACATCTCATATCTTGGACAGAAGTGACTCAAAACCAAGACTGTCCTTCTAGAGTGACAACTTTTACAGGCCGCCCAACTCCCCTCTCCTAGGGCCGCTGCAAACGCTGCTCATCCTGAACAACACGTCCGAGTGACCTGTCCAGCCTGAAGGAACCAGGACAAACACATAGGCATCTGCTAACACAACAGCCAGAGAAACCAGGGGCCAGGAAGGCTAGAATGAAGAGACTATTGACAGCTTCATACAATGTAAGAGCATATTAGCCAAGGCACATTGCAAAGAGGCTCTGTCAAACGCAGAGCTGCCCAGTGGCAGAGAGGCGCCGGGTGCCCAGCTGGGCAGCTCCCCAACGGGTTCACATCCCAGTGCAATCCAACCAGGCCAGCCCCTTAAAACAAACGGAAGGGGAAAAAAGATGGAAAGGAAAAAATAATACATTTCTTCTACCATCCTTGGTAGCTGAGGTTGGACAAGGAAAAAGAAAACTTCTAAATCTGTAAAATCTTTTAAGATGGTCAACAGAAAATAATACTGTGATAATATCTGCTTTAAAAACAAAACAGATTTGTAGTCACAGTTCTCAAAGGAAGTCAATGTTCTGTGATTCTGTGATATAAAAGCTACAGATCTGCACCTATTCTGCCCCAAACTCACAGACCTGCTGTTACCAGCCATCATCTGGAGATGTTACTGCAAGTGAAAGAGTGGAACTCTCACCAGAGTTCCGGTGCTGGGGACCTTCTCCTTCTCATGCATGCCCAACCTCACTCTGACCAGATCCATGGGCAGCTCCTTACGCTCACCACGCACATCCCTCTCGCACACACCTCTCCTGACCCAAATGAAGCTGGTGAAGAAGGAAGGGAAATGAAGGCAGCAAACGGACCTCATGGACGGGGTGCTCTGTGCACGATGCTCCTGCTCGCTTCGGTGCTCCATTCTGCTGAATCCACCTAGAAAGTCCCGCTGAGTGAGCGCAGAGAATCCTGAGGCTCTGGGAATTAGTCTAATGAGTTTTTATGTTCTATTTCAGAAGGGGTTTCCACAAATCATCATCACTACAGTGAAATCACAGCTAAAATAAACGGTGATGCTAGACACATTAATGCACACTAACTAACTATTAGCTCTGCTTAATCCCTCAGGTTGCAGCAGAGTTTTCGAGCACAGCCCAGGCGGGATCCAGCCCCTCGGGAAGGGGGCGACAGTGGGTGCCAGGATTCTCCTGCTCACAGAGGTAGGAGCAGCAGCAGTGGGAGCGAGTGGAAAGGCGGAGACGCTTCCCATGGCCCGGTCGGAGCCCTGTGGCCACCGCTCTCACCCTTCCCACTGCTTCACCCAGGCCACACGGATTAAGAGGGAGCCACGGGATGTTTCTCACGCAAAAGGCTGCAAACACTGCTCAGTTTTATTTAAAGACAGACATTGGAGCCCGTGCAGCAGCACTGTAGCCCTCCAGATTTCCCACAGGGGTTGTTCAAGGCTCAGAGTCTTCCTGCCGGGCGGTTCTCCGGAGCTGATCTCTAATCCCACTCCTGCTGTGCTCCAGAAGCACTAAGGAAGGCCCAGGGATTGCTCCACGTGGTGGGTTGGTTTGCATGTGCAAAGCCCACCACGCCGTTCTCTGCTCAGGGTTGCCCTGCTCCCCAGGCCAGGCCTTGTAACGCCTGAAGCCTCCGTACGGACGAGACCTTGGAGTGACTCCCCGTGCCGGACACATGAAGGAATATTCCATCATTCCCTTCTTCACTGTGAAGAAAAAATTGATCGAGGGAGGCTGGGGAGGCAGGAAAGAGGGACATCCCCAGAAGGAAAAATCCCCCTTATTTCCCTTCTGTGAAGCAAGACCTCACTTTCACGGGGCAGTGGGAGTAGGGAGGGGACACTCACCAGCTCCACTCCTGGAATGGAGACGCTTAATCCGCACGGATTCGGAGCCAGAGCCCTCTTGTCCAACAGCTGCGGCTGAACTCATGGCTCTGCCAGCACTTTGATCACCAAACACCACATTTTCAGTTGTAATGCAATTATTCAGGACACTTCTAAGTGTCTCAAGGCCACATTACAGTCAGCTTTTCCAAGGGCACCATCACCCTCCATCTCAGCATGTGCTGTGTGCCCATATTTAGTGCATTAACTTCTCACACACCCTTATACTTAGCCACCATCTGAAGCACATTCGCCTTGTTCAAAGGGCTGCTCAAGTTTCCAGAGCGCTTACGATGGACATAAATTTCTGCATATATAATACTATATACTGCCATATTCCGAGCAAGCACATTTTATTTTCATTATTTCCATTCAGAACAAACACAAGGGGTTGTTTTCAAGCTCAAGCTGAGCATGTCCCAAAGCCACCAAACCCAGGGGGCTGTGGGCAAGGACAGGCACGTGCTGGCTCCCCGGGACCAGGATCCTCATGCTCCTGCTTTTCCCAACAGCCGGCCGGGACAGGCAACACCTGCCCCACCAACACAGAGGAGCTGCTCCAGGAGCAAGGTCTGGAACAGCAGGATAAAATAACTTGCTAGTTGGCTACATCTTGCTCCCTGGTACAAGAAATTGAAACACTGCAATTAAAACCGAATTAATTAGGTTTAATAAGTTTGAAAGGTAGCAAATTCAGCCCAAAACGAGAAACAGGAGAATCCTGTGGGTCTCGTAACATTAAAACCATTTCCTTCTCTATCATTTCAAAACTCGAGGGGAGTCACATCTATGCAGAGCAATAGATCACAAACGCGGCATCAAGCCCACCGCTAGTCGAAGTCCTCTCCCCAAGGCAACCCCTATATATGACGTACGGAACAAGGTCTTAAACTGTTACCAGACCACATTTATTCACATTTCCACGTGACAAAGGGCAGGCCTACTCAACTGCTTTCACCCAGTGCTCCTGCAGGGCTTAACAAGCTAAAGCTGAGTGGAAGAAGAGCAGATGCCCCAAGGACAAGGTGTCGTCTGCATCAGATCCAGTATGGGCCAGCACAGCCCAACCTTGGGCAAGTCTCGTGCCCATTCCTTCGTGAGCAGAACTCACAGACCAAGAACCACATTTACTAAAAGAGCAGAGGATACAAGCAGAGGAACAAGATCTCTCTGCAGCAAAAGACGTTTGGCTGCCAGGGAAGAGTGTCTCAGCCCGCCAGAGCCCTGGGCCCCCGTGTGGCTTCACCAGTGTCTACTTCGTTCCCCTCGCGGCCACAAGGTTGAAACCAGGCTCTGCTGTTGGCAAAGAGCTTTGATGAACGCTGCAGCCCATTTTATTCCCAATGAGCCCTGGATTCACAGATTAAATCCCTGGGGAAAATAAATAAATAAAAAGACTGAAAATGCCTCAAGTTTCAGGCTTGGAGCTTCTTTGGGCCCTGACACATCCAGAGTGGCCGGCACCGCTGCCACAGCAGGCAAAGCCCAACTGCCTTCTGAGAGTGCGCTGTGCACCTCCATGCACCATCACTTTTTTTTTTTGGGGGGGGGGGGGACAAAATACACATTTAAAAGGGGAATGGAAGCACTTCAACCTGGAATGTCTGCATGTACGCTCTAAGTGATCAGAAAAGTACAAGAATTGCAATTCACAAGTGGGCCATCAAGTTTCCTGTATGAAAAGAATTCAGGTATTTTCTGAAACCTGCTTCATTGGAAACTTTTCATCCGAAAGTTGAAAAGTTTCGAATTTGAAAAACTTTCAAGTTGCACAGAGACAAGACACAAGATCCTGTGACAATGTTTTCCAGCCTCAACATTTTTCACCAAGAAAGGGGGAACAGAGCAAACACATTAGCAGTGCTTCACACGAAGATAAATCACCAACCCTTACACGAACCCTTACGTTAAGGGCACACTAACCGGGAGTACAAGGTCTATCGCACACAAACCAAGGCTCCCCCATTCAGGCTTTCCAGGTTTCCCTCCCGGGCGGCACCTCCCTGCCCCGGCTCTCACCCGCAGCTTCAGGCAGGAAGCCCCCGAGCGGCCGCTTCCCCACGTTCCTACCTTGGCACAAAGCCAATGAAACACATGGCAACGCAGGAGACTCCTCTTCCTATTCTCCTTAAAAGAGGAGAATTCTCCTCCTCTTATTGGCTTTGTCCAAACCCTTCTCCCCTCACAATCACGGCAGTTTTAGCCCAGCACAGAAGCCACCCGGCACTGGTACAACTGCAGAGAATAGACACTCAAAATGAAGTATGAGCTGGGAAAGGATTTAAAGAAACCAGTGAAAACTGACTTAAAATGTGTTTATTGTGCACTAATGTATTTAGTAGTAACTACCCATGTGCACAAGGGAACTGAGCTGCAATTTACAACATTGCAAGAGGTCCAGTTTAGCCTTGCAGCTCAGCTTTGGAAGCTTGGCGAGCTCGGAAGCCCTCGGAGCACTGCTGGAGCTCGCAGTGACCTGCTGACTTGTGAACAAGGACGCCCCTGGGGGCTCCTTCCCCAGGCCCACCCTGGACGCACAGGGCCAGCAGCAAGTCTGCAGCTGCAGATCTGGTCTGGCATCCCCACGGAATTCCCAAGGGGTTTTTCTCTTCAGGGAGGGTGAGGAGGGAGGCTTGAGATGCAGCCAACTAGGTGTCTCAGGCAACAGCATTGATGTTGAAAATGCACGTGCACTCAGTTTCCACATCTGTCACACACCCCATTTTGCACTTACGCTTCCGTCTGTTTTGTCCTTAATATTTTACTTTCTGGTGTTGTAAGTTTCCAAACACGGCTGCGGGAAACTGATGAGATTACGGGCACAGTAACATTGCTTATTACAGCCTAAGTACTGCCAGATGCACAAAATCAGTGTACAAGACGCAGCAATTTTTCCCTCTTTTTTTTTTTTATTATATCATCTGGTGAGGAACTTCAAAAGCTGCTTGTAAGAACACTCCATTAGAGGTCTGCAAAGGGACAGCACTATTAGTCAACAGGCAACACCTGAGTAACGAGCACACGTCAGGGTTACTGCTGTAACTGTTGTTCTGCTCTCCTCTTCAGCCACATCATAATCCTCCTCCTCCTCCTCCTCCTCTCAGGAAGAGGTGCTGTTTCGTTCCCACTCCTTCCTCCCACCCCTCAAACAGGGAAGCCCTCAAGAAAAAAAGCAATGTTTTTATGCAAATGCTGCATCTTAAAACTATTCTAAAATACTTGGGTGAGTCAGCTTATACATATACATGTTGTGTCCGTGAGACAGCTCTATTCTGTCCTATATCCATAAAGATACTTCTAAGATTTCCTTTCTGAATAATAACCTAATGTATCAGTTTGACGAACAATTTGAGTAAAACCTTTATTTTGCCAGAGCTAGTGAAGGTTTAAAAATGAAGACCAACCCAGGGAAGCCGGGAGGATTCTCCTCCAGAGGCACCTTCCAGTGTCAGAGGTAACTGGGGTAGAAAGGCTCCCCAAATCTGCACAGGGCTCCAAGAGACTTAACTGACAGATTCACACTGATCCTGGGAAAGCCTGGGTTTCCTGCAGATGCTTCCGCCTCTTACACAGATTCAGGATCCCTTAATCCGCTTTCACAAATCCGTGTTCTCCCTAATTGCAGCTACCCAGGGTTCTTCTTGCAAAAATCGCCCAGTACAGACAGGCCCTGGAGCAAAGCCCACTGTAGTCCCACTGTCACTACCTTAACTCTTGAAAAACATTATCAGGAAGTTAGGCTGGGACAGGAAGCCAATTTGGAGGCTTTTTCCTGCTTTGTTTCCCATTAAGTACAACCACCGCCAGCTACAGGGAGGGCGGCACTGTTATAGAGACACTGCCACCATAGGGGCCAAATCCTTCCCTGACAAGAGCAACTTTATGCAATCATGCTTTTATCCAGGGTTTTAACAAACCTTAGATACTGTTTATTTAGACTATAGATCCTTGACTATCAGCCCAAATCCATCCAACGAACACACGCATGTTTCTCAGCAGAAGTGACTAAGAAATGAGAGGAACGTCCCCCTGTTGAGCACAGGCCCATGAGTCAGCAGGCTCTCGGTGCTGTCACACACAAGCCATACCAGAGAGCCTTGTCAAGCCCTTTCTCAACTCCCTTCCAACGTCTGCCACTCTTTCCCATCGGTTATCAAGAGGCCTAGGAACTTCCCCACTTCCCACTTACTTCCCCACAGAGCAATTGCCAGTAGCAGCAGCCCAGGGCAGAGATGCAAGTTATCGAACACAACCCCACAGAGGAAAGGCAGTGCCCTCTTACCACGGCAAGGCCGTGGGACCACCATGGAAATGCAAGAGCTGTATATGTATCCACACGCCCCACCAGCTGCAAAAGGGCACGGGCATTTGGGGGACACCCCTCTGGGTGCCACGGGGGGCCCGAGACGCGAGGGACGCCGCTCACCTTCCAGGCTGTCGGAGCAGGAGGTGCCGATGCCGGTGTCGCCGCTGTCGGAGGCCACGCTGAGCCTCCTGCCGGGGCCGCTCGGCGGCTGCCACAGGGCCTCAGCGCCAGGGAACCATCCCACGGGACACGGATCCGGGCCTGCACAGAGGGAAGCCACAAGTGGGTCATGACGGATGCAAAGCAGGGGTCATCAGCACAGCGAAAGCTCGACTCTGAGCCCGGCTCTGCACTGGTAGGGTACAGTTTCTAGGCAGGACCCAGTTTCTCAACCATTTACATGTCATTATTTAAAAACACGAGCCCTAAACGGTTCCTGCACTCACTTTACTGATTTATTTGCCACACGTTTCCTATCGTAAGAGCAATTCTAAAGGCACAGCAGGATTTTGCTTTGGAAACACACGACTCCACGCAGAGGAGTTTAGGGAACAGAAACCAGCTGGGACTTTGCTGCTGGAATAAAAATGCAGTCATTTCGAACTACACATAACTACTATTTTATCATCTGGGCTGTGTGATTTAACAGAAAAATGCTTTGGTAGCACTGGAAATCAGGGACCGGCTTCAGATATCCACGTCATCAGAGCGGGGCTCGCAGCTCAAGCAGCACACACGGGCTGTCCTTCCGCGATATCCATAAACCCACTGGTTTGCTTCTGTTATTTTGATTTTGTTTCAACTGCAGCTAAAAGATTCACTTCCAAAGCACAACCCATGTAAGCAAACAGCTCTGCCATTCAAGCCTGTCTTGAGAATATGTTGCCTATTTCATAGTCAAAGAACAAACGAAAGCAGCGAGACTGTGACTCCAGAGGACCACCAAGAGATTTTACAGCAAATATCTGAACCTGAGCACTGCTTGCAGAGGGGTACGGAGCGCAGCGCCGGTGCCCCGGCCCAGAAGGTGCAGCCTGTGCCGGCTGTGCCGGAGCGCCCGGCCCCCGCGGCGGGAAGTGACTCATGCTGAGGCACCGGGTCACACCGAGGGCTCTTGTGCTACACACGGATATTTTTAGGCCGTTTGAAGGCTTTTAGGCAGCGCCCACCCCAGGCCATAGCCCCCGAGGGCTGGCAGGGCAGGGGCAGGCGCTCCCACCGTCCCGTCCCGCCGTCACCAGGCAGGGCACGCGGTGCAGCAGCACCTCGAGCTTCAGAGAGGCCTGAGGGGCAGCCGGGCTCACCCCGGCTGGCAGATCTAGGGACCCTGCTGCTAAATGGGGCACCTCTTTTTTTAAAAAAAGTTATATTATATATACACAAGATAGATATAAAATGCACACGTGTGTATATGTTACACATAAACTCCTATTTCCAGACGCAAGAGTGACAAGGTGCAGCCACGCCGGATCCGAAACAAACCCAGAGGGCCCCTGTTCACTGAACGCCCCAACGTGACCAGCTCAAGGCCCCAAGGGGCTGCTGTGCCCACAGCCTCGGCATGTGCAGCAGAGCAGCCAGGCTCCGGGAGACGGCGGCCCCGGGCACACGGACACCCCGGGAGCAGCCGCTGCCTCCCCCGCGGAGGCCGCCCCTTCCCGCGCGGCCGACGGCAGCAGCGCGGGCACCTCCTGGGATCCATCCACCCAAAATGACCACCCACCTCTTCAGAGGCGTTTTAGGAACCAAGTGTCACGTCCTTGAATGCAAAACCTGTCTTCGCATGGAACAGCTAAGGTGACGTTAATCTACCCAGATGCTGGATAAAGAGCCGAGGACTTCACTGGCTTTCACGGCAGACACCTCCTTACCCAAGGTCACTATTTCTTCTCTTCCGCACCGGGATTTTGACACCCGTTGTGGCCAGGAGGAGACCGGGGAAACTGATACTGCAGAGGACTCTGAAGGTGAGGTCTTGCTGCAGGATTATCAGAGCTGACAGCTCTTATTATCCTTCCGATAACCTTAATATCCTTCTGACACCCTTCTGGTCACCATGAAGGAGACTGGGCTGCTGCACAAGGATGGTCCGTGCCCTGATGGCCCTGCAGGCTGCCCAAAACTCTTTGGAGGGTGGAAAATGACCATTTCAGCCCAAACACACCGCTCAAAATCACCCATTTCACCCACACCATCAGCAACTTGTTTTCAATAAATCAAAGTTCTCCTGACCATTTAAGCAACATGGGGCACCATGATGGTCCCAAAAGACTCTAACCACTTCACAGCCCCCTTCAAAGGAAAGATGCTAGATCATTTTCCATGCACCGTCTTACAAGACACTATTTTTTTGATCCAAAGATCATCCAAATGCATGGGAAAGGCTGTGACACGAAGTCATGCCAGAAGATACCCATACACTTTCACATGGCAAGTGCAGGACACCCCTCCTCTCTGCTCCAAACCGACCCTTCTTCCAGAAGGATTGCTCTCCACAAGAGCAAACCAAAATACATCTACCAAACAGCAGCCCATCACCAAACACAAATCCACAAAATAAAAAAGCAAGCCCATTAATGATCACAAAAGCCCACCTGATCACAAAATATTGCTCTAAACAGAGCTTGCACTGGGGATGACTGAGGGAAAGGAACAAACAAAACAACACAAAGAAAAAGCAGACCAAAAAAAACCTCACGCTGGAAGATGTTCATAGGATGGTATTCAGAGGAAGTCCCTCCATTTTCACCCACTCCCTTGCTCCCACTCCAGCAGTCGCCTGGCATTCTCAAACCTCCGCAATGGGAGTTTCCAAAGCACACGAAGGGACCTTGAGCAGACCCGGGTGAGTGCAGGTCTGACCGCCCAGGTCCACAGCCAACACAGAGGCTGCCCCACGGAAAGGGACCATCAGGATCCACAGCCCTAGACTTGCTCTTGGCATCCCTCATTCAAAGCAAACACATCCACCAGAAGAATAAAGACAAAGCAAAATAAACAAGAACTAGTAGAGACAAGGGCAAATCCACCAATCAAGGGCAGTTAAATCCGGTAACAATCCAGTTAAAGTCAGGAATTTTATGCCCAATTGCAATTTTCTCGATTTTCAAAGGGCCTTTGACATTTTGCAGGCAGTTAACTCCCTCTTTGCACTCTCTGTCCCACAGGGCTAAGTAACCACACATCATCCTAAAAAGAAAAGGTTACCAGCACAAAGGGCCCCTCACCCAACTGTTTGCTAACAACTGTTTGTTAATAGGAATAGCAAGTGCAAACAGAAGTTGAAAACAACAAAGTTGGTTCAGCTGGAGATGTTCACATCCCCCTTTCATAGCTATGGGATCAGTATCACTGCAAGGCTGGAGGAAACCTCCCTGCCGTGTCTCGTGCCTGACAACTCGCTGCCAACAAGTGTCTGATCTTTTTCCATCGCTGGCAAGAGCACATGAGAGAAGGAAAAGGGAGAAAAAGGAGGCAGGAGAATTTAAAAGGGGGAAGATGGGGAGAATTCCCCAAAAGGTATGCAGAATAGATGCCTTATCTTGACATATTTAAGTGAGGAAACAAAAAAAAGGGGAGGAAAAAAGGCCCGCACGCGGGAGGAGCGGGAAGGAGAAGCGTGACCAGGACCATGGGACAGGCAGCGAGGGCCCTGCCTGCGGGTTCAGGTGCTGCAGCTTTTCCAGAGCGCTTTGCAAGGTCCTTTTGATGAGCTATGATCCATCCCGGGCACCCTGCCCTTACTATCGCGCTCTCCTTACCTTGCCTTTCAAGCTTGCTCTATAACTAGACTCTTCCAGCTTTTCAGCCCAGTTAAAGCAATCACACATGGAGAGAGATAAAAACCACAGATATGCTGAGTTCCCTCATGCTTAAGGGCAAAAATATTGAATATTGACAGGTCTTCGTTTACCTGCTTCTCTACTTTCACAGCCTGAAAATATACCACCAGCTAGAGGACCATACTCGTGTTTTATCCTCTCCAGCTGTAAAAGAATTCATCTGTTGGTGTCATTCTCCTTTAGCACTCTGCTCAGCTGTGAAAGAGCAGCCCAAATTACATACAAAGGGAGAAAGATTAAAGATAAATAAATAAAAAGAGGGGGGAAATGAAAGTAGAAGAGAAACCCAAAGAAGAAAATCCTCCAAGTAAACATACTCCTGAGTGGCAGTATCAATTAAGATAAGTTGATTAGGGTGGTTATTTTAAGGAGCATAAACTCATGCCCTAATTTCTCGCAAGAGCTAAATTTTAATTGGATTGTGTCACCAAATCTCCAATTTATTTTGTCTCCAGCAACGCTTAACCAAGTTAAACGTTTTTCCCCTCCCACAGAAGTGGCCAGCGGAGCAATCCCTCAGCAGAGCTCCCTGCAGCTCCGCAGGCTGTGTCCGGGTACCCAGAGCCTCCCCACGCTCTGTCCCACATGTCTCCCTCTCCTGCACAGGATATGGGCTCCATACGGGTGCCTCCCGCCGCTCCCAGCTCCACAGGGCTCCACGCTGCTCCGAAGGGCGCGCGCAGCCGGAGACCCCCTCCTCCTGGCGCTCCCTCTTCCCGGCCAAGCAGCCGTTCCCGTCACCTCTGTACCGGGCACGGGGAGGGGAGCGCCACAGCCCAAGAGGCACAGACACTTCCAGGGGCTTTATGCAACTCCCACACTTACCTAAGGGAATCACGGAGAGGACTCTGGCATCCTGATTTTTTTTCCCCTCAAAAAACAGCTTTAGCATCTCCCTTCTCCTTGCAAGCAGATCTAAAAATATCCTTAACACAATAAGAGACAGACACTAAGCAGACAAAGAAGTCCTATCACTAAAATATTTTGCTCAAACATAACAGCGACCGAGTTTGTCCATCATTTTTCAGAGGGGTCTAACGTGCATTAGATGTGCACCACGGGATCTGCTTTGATGTGGGTGAACCAGAGGCAGACAGAGCCTCCAGGCTGTATGAAAATCGCTCTTACAGAAGCCTGTACAACACACAGGGGAGCTGTCCCATTGTTGTATTTGGGTTAAAAGGATGAAATCCCACTTCACTTAAGTCATTAGGAGATTTTCCTCACAATGCCTATGCCACAGGGCACAACTTCTCTCCAAGCTCAGCTCCTCTCTGTTTGGCAGTTCCTCCTCCCACCAACACCTAGCCTATATAAACAAGGAGGACACTGTGCAATTAAGAAGGGATAAGGAAAAGCAGTACTAGATATATGTATGTATATATTTTTTATACATATATATTCTGCATGTTATCCCCTCTATCCTAGATCCCACCCTACCTAGGATACTTCCAGCCAAAACCAGTAATTTAAGTGTTTCCATCTACACAACTGCAACTAGATTTGATGTAAAACTTATCCAATAACCATTCTACTGCCCTTCTTTGATCAAGGCAGTTTTAGGATAACAATGAACAGAAATAGATCAAGATCCCAGCTGTTAGCTTCACTTTCCATAAAAGCACTAGCAAAAGTATCAAATAAAATGGCATTTTCAAAGCCTTTTAGCGTTTCTAGGTCACTATACCCTGGTTGGTTTTCTCATCGCCCACAGAACCATCCAACCTTTCCTAAGTGTTAGTCACAGCACTTTGTACGAAGCCTCACGCATTAAGAGAATCCAGAAGGGTTCAGAGCTGCCCCCACACGTAATAGCTCTGCTGCAGAGCAGCCTTTCAGGAGGAGATACCATCTCGTAATGAAAGCAGGGCTCGAAATAAAGTCTTATTTGTTCTGAAACGCTTTTAGGAGTTGCAACGTCCCCACACCATCTGGAAACTATGCTGTCAAAAGAATAAAGCAGGCTTGAAACGTAAGGCTACCTTATAAGGAATCCCAGACCTGGCTCCAGAAGGATTCAGGAATGTTTCAAGAATGCTTCTTTTCCCAATAGCGCACCATGGGTCTCTAACTCACCGGGAAGCTGAATGTGACAACAGCCTCACCTGCCGCAGGCCTTTTCCCGGGATTTTGGGCATAAGGGGCTCGGTGCGCCTCCCCCCTCGCTGGCGACGCCGGCTGCGCCGCAGGGCCGCGCTGTCCCTGCCCAGCCAAGGGCACTCGGCATCACCGCGTCCTGCCTCTCCTGCCGCGGCCCTCAGTGATCCGCAAGGAGCGCCGCTTCCTCCCGGCCCTGTCCGACTCAGGCAGCCAAGGCCCGTGTGCCGGCCTGGGCGTGCTCGGGGCTCGCGGGCAGCTCCATGGAGCCAGCACCTTCAGCAGGAGCGAGGGGAGAGCCGGCAGAAACACAGGCCTAGAGCCGGCGCTGCCTGCCAGCCACGCTTCGAGCCGCCTCGGCTCCTCCCGCGCACCGGGATGCTCCAAAAACAGGATGCAAAGGTGGAAACAAGCATCTTGGCACACTTCAACACACCCTCTCCTGCTTTCATTACTGTTCGCACAAGTAAGTTTCCCAGCTACTTACAGCATTATCCCAGGCCTACCAAAAGAAACACACAAAACAGGAAGACTTTCTCCCCTGGAAAGGCCCAGAAGACAACGAAAACGTCTCTTCCTGCAGCACAGAGCAGAGACCCTGAACAGATTTCACAGGGAGCTACAGCCCTGTGGTGTTTTATCCCCCAGGCCCCTTCGTGCGCCAGCGGACGAAGCCGCCGGGCGCCGTGCCCTTCACCGCCGGCCGGCAGGACCAGGCGGCTCCGCTCGAGCTCCAACCACCCCAATACTGAACACCGGGCAACTCATGCGACAGAGAGCGGACCCGAGGGGCACGGCGGGCAGAGCAGCTGACACTGGACACGCGAGCGCTCCCCTTTCCCTTAGGGACCGTCCACAACAGGCAGGCAGCGGCCCAGACCCATCTCCTGCCACCACCTCAGCCCCTTCCACCCGGCTCCTCCTGCCCTGTTACCCTGTTTGTCACCTCCTCCGTGCTCCAGAAGGTTAATAACAAGGAAGTCATTAACCGCCTGTTGCTAAAGTTTCAGCAACAACCAGTAGCCGGTGGACATAAATCCCAACCGTTATTCCAAGAACTGACAGTTTCTCTTGCCACCAATGGCACTTCTTCACCACCATCTCCTACGGTGGCTCCGGGCCACCTTGCACCACGTAGCTTCTTCCACACAACTCACTACTACCCTCTAATTAAAAAAAATACAACATACCATTAAAAAAAAAACATACAATTACAAAGAGCAGCAGTCTAATCAGTGCACCTTTACTGTAGGTACTAGGCAAGGGATCAGTGCTGCTGCTCTCCCCAATGCACAGGGCAATGCCCTCCTACAGCTTCAGAGCTGCAAACAGGCAGGGGCTGCACTACGTGATCTCCAGAGGTCCCTTCCTGCCTCAGCCATCGCATGAGTCTGTGTAAACAGGCAAGACATCCACGTTTTGTACATGTTAAGTGAGCAGATATTATATTATTAAGAATTACTTGCCTAGAGGGAGAGAAGAGATAAAATAGGTAATGGTTTTGGAGGGAGGTAAGCGAGTGCCCCCAGCTCCCTCTCAAGGCCAGCCTGCCGCTGCTCTCCAGCGCGGCCGGACAGCAGAGGCCACTCCAGCATCCAGCCCTGTAACGGGAACGGCTCGAAGCTCGGGTATCCAGAGCCGCTCATATACAGGCTTGGTCAAGGCTTAGGAACCACTACGTACGCACAGAGGCCGGGCCGGCGCCTCCGGCCGCTCCGGCAGCGCCGCCGCGGAGCCCCCTGTGACGCTCGCCTGGGTCACACTCAGCCCTGGAAGCTCCGGCGCTTCCCTGGGCACAAACCCAACCTCGGCATTAAACAGCCCCTCCGGCTGCCTAACTTATGCCCACTAATGCCTCCTGCCTGCCCACCTCGCCTCCAGGCGCACGCTGAACACAAAAGTCTCGCTGCTTTACAGTGCTTCTTCAGCCTAACTCTGTAAATGTGTTTTGAACTTATTAACTCTGACTACCGGAAGGGAAGAAGGGATACGGAAATTGAAAAACTACAAGCAAAACGGTATTTCGGAACTTGCAGCCAACTTTGAGAAATAAATCGCAGCAAACCAGCAAAAGTAAGAGCGGCGCCCAGGAAGGGGCTGAGGTAGCAGCGCTGACAGACGGTGCACGGCGTCAGCCAGAGCACCCTGAGCAAAACCAGGGCAGCCAAGTTAGTTCTGGGAAGCAGAGGGAAAAGCCGGTGCCCATCTCCAGCGCAGCCCGAACACAGCGAATGCAGCAGCCCCCAGCACACGCCTGCACCACGTACACACAGCGCATGTTCCTGCATTCCTGCTTCAAACAAAGTGATCAGGAATCAGACATCCCGATTCCCTGCCTTTTCCATTCTATCCATTAAAATCTGCGCCCCAAAACACACGTCTTCCCGAGTTGCAGCACGGAGCTGATGCCTCCTCCAAAGCTCCGAAGAGATGTATTAAAAGACAAAAACACACAAAAAAAAGCCTCCTTCAGCCACGCAAACCTCACACGCGTTACATAAAGCAACGATAACTTCACGACAGCAGAGAAAGGGACAGTGGCTCCCTTCACGCCGCGGGGAAGGGGCACGAGGCTGTTCGTGGAGCTCCGCAGCTGCGGGGACGGCCGCGCAGCTCCTGCAGGACGAGCCCTGCCAGCCGCAGCAAGACACCCTCGCCTCCGACAGCAGCTCCCGGCGCCGGAACGCTAATCCCGGCCTCGGAGAGGGCGCCAGGGATTTATCCCCACCCTGGTGCTTTGGACTCGTGTCTGCGATCACCCGCTGCGGGCTCGCGGGGTCGGGATCGCGGAGCACCCGCAGGAAGGTGCCAGGGCCGGGCCGAGCACAGCTCGGGTCACCCGGCTGCGGCTCCCGAACGGGGCAGCGCGGCCCTTCCCGCAGGGAAGCGCTGCTCGCGCCCACGCGCTGCCAACCTTCCCGTCCCGTCCCGTCCCGTCCCGCCGTCCTGCCCCGCGGGAGCCGGGAATGCCCGGCGCCCGGCAGGGCCCCCACGGGCCCCCCGCACACGCGTGGCGCTGCCCGGCCGGAAAAACGGGTGGGAAAAAATACTAATAGTAATAAAAATAGCGGCCGGGGGGGAGCAAGCCGAAATGTGCGCGGTGGGGAGCGCAGTGGGGAGCCGAAGGGCGCCCGCTCCCGTGGGCCCGGCCCGGCCGCACCGCGCCCCGGGGGACCGCGGAGCCGCGCGGCGCGGGGCTGCCGCCCGTTAGGCGGCGCGGGCGGGGAGCGAAGAAAGGAAATTAAACGGGATCGTGCGCGATGCCTGCGGCGGCGCCGCCCGCCACGTCCCGCGCGGCGCCTCCGCGGGCAGCGCCGCGCCGCGCACGGAGGGAGCGAAGGAGGGAGAGAGGGAAGGAAGGGAAGGGACAGCGGGGGGCTCCGCGGGAGGGAAGGGGCGGCCGGGGTCTCCTTACCCGCCTGGCGGCCGCCGCCCGCCGCGGGCTGCAGCCCGCCCCACATGGCGCCCCGGCCTCGCCCGGCTCGGCCCGGCCCGGCTCAGCGCGGCGGCCGGCGCGGCGCGGCCATGGCGGCGGCAGCGGCGCCCGCAGCGCGGCCTCGCAGCCACGAAACTTGCGCGGTTCCGGCGGCGCCGCCGCCTCCTTCCCTCCTTCCCTCCTTCCCGGGCGGGGACGGGGCCGGGGACGGGGCGGGCGCGGCCCGGCCCACGGGGCGGCCGCCCACGAGGCCCGGCCTCCCCTGCGGCCTCCGCGAGCCGCGCCGCGCGGCCGCCGTCCCGCGTGGGGCCGCAGGACAGATTAAGTTACAGATAAAACCGCCCTTTAGGCGAGGGCTCCGGCCGCGCCGCCCAGGCGGCGCCCGCAGGCCCAGGGCGCCGTTAATTAGCGCAGGCCCAGGGCACTGTTAATTAGTGTCCGACTATGATGAGCTTGTGTGTCCGGAAAGGCCCCGTGTGCGGGATTTCAGCACAAACCCGCTTAGGCTTAGCTAGGTGTTCGTAGGGTACCTAGTAAAAGGCAGCCTTAGAAGCACCAGAATGAACATGCAGGAATCTCTCCAAAGGATTCCTACAAGCACAGGCTTCAGAAACTTAATAACTACTGATTAAACCCCCACATGCTAAAGCTGGCGCATGTCTGCTCCGGAAGATCCCTGCAAAACTTTCAGGTTTTGGCAGCAGTCCTCTGCATGATACAAACACTTAAAACATTTCCAAAGAGTCACAAATCCTGGGGAACAGGCAGGCCAATGAAAAAAAATTCATCACTCTTGTCTACCCGCAGAGGAAAACACAGACCCGAAGGACGAGATCGAGGTGACAGAAAACGATCGGATGGTCTGGCCAGAGCGGTCACACCATGGAGCTGGCTCAGCAGCTCCGTGTCTTTCCCGGTGCTGGAGCAGGCACATCCGTGCCTGTGGAATGGAATTGCGCCAGGCAGAAGGGAAATACTCCCGGTGTGCTTACGTTAAAGCAGTTGTGCGGCACAGCCCCAGGCACGTGCATCCTTCACCTTGGCCTTTAGGTTATTCCCACAGTAACCGCATGAAATAAGTCAGGCTTTTCCCTACGAATCAACTGTGTCTCTCTCAAACGGATGTCCTTAGGCACGGATTTTAGCCTGTTCACTCTCCAGCCATGTTTTGCATCTGCTTTAAGCACAGTTCTAGACAGGGACCAGTATTTATTTCACCTTCCCCCAAAACTCGAATCCAATGCTAGAGGCAACAAGCGCTTTCTGCCACATGGATCTCAGGTCCTGAGGGCCTCGTGGGCTTCCCGATCTCCTGTCAGGTTTGTGTCCTTCCACCTGCAAGGGTGGTAAATCTGCAGCATTGAGCAGGAGGATGGGGATCTGCGTCCAGCCTCACTCGAGACAGACATAAAGTCCCCAACGCAGCAAACGGTAGCGTGGGACGAGGGGAGGATGAAGGAACCTGCTGCGCAAGGGGAGGCTAATGGAAAGTGCCTGATCCCAGTGAGACCTTGTGAAAGGGGATGCGAAGCTCCAGCTGTCTGAGCAGCCCTTTCCCCACCTCCCGCCTCAGGGTTTGGTGACACAAACTCCACCCCCTTGGCAGAAACAAGAAAGAAAGAAAGAAAAAAACATCGGAAAGTGATAGCGAAGCGCTGGGACTGAGCAGATGCTGTTTCATTACCAACAACTGCAGCACAACTTGGCCAGAGTTTTGTGATTTGTTTCTTTCTAGGTTCAGAAATCATGCCTTTTTTTTTTTTTTTCCTCAAGAGTAACACTACAATGCTCCAAATGGAATTAAACTGAAGCATAACCTGTAAAAATAGTTTTTTTTCTTTGATTAAAGCACGTCATTGCTTTGAAAAGCAAGTCATGTAAAGCAGTCTATATTCTACAAATTTACTTTCACATTTAATAGAATTAAAATATTATTTTAAAAATGCTAAATAGTAAAAAAAAAAATCACTCAAAGAGAATGCAGACTGTTCCTGCCATCCGTCTAAGACATCTTTGATGCATTCTACCAAAAAGCAGGAGTGTCAGTGCTGCATCTATACTGTAAATGGCCTTGAAATTGAGTCACAGGTTTGGGGCTATTGCAGTATTTCCCTAGGTACAGAGTCCCTTGTCCTCCACCCACAACTTTTTTGGATCAGCACCATGTCCTGCGGAAGTCTAAGCACCTTTAAGAGGCCTTAAGATCTCCTGCTTTGCAAAAGATGCTGCATATGTTACAAAGCGGGATGTTAAACTCCCTTGGGCAGGCGGGACTATGACTAAAACCAAATTAACAATAAACTGCATCCCTGCTGCTAGGAACCAATTAACCCATAAAAGACTGAAACGCTCCACTAAAAGTATATTGCATGTGTTGTACCATAGCATTGACAGCAAATTGTGCCAGCTCGTATCTGCAGAGTAGACACCAGGAAAGAACCTGGTAAATGCAGTGGTTTCATCTTTGACTTTTCTACCAGCCAGTTAGAGTGGAAGTCCTTCACAAATGAACCCAAGCCATGCACTTTCAGTAACAACTTACACCCAAGGCAGGAATATTGCTACATATCCACGATTTACTAGAAGCCTCTCAAAATTTCAGATTCTTCTTAACATTCCATGTCTCAAGAATCAGATTTTCACCTAAGAATCACAGCCTGAAAATATTTTAGTTTATGCAATTGTTTGAAAACCTTCGAGAGACAGAGATTTTACATGGTATATTACCAACAGGCAGGGAAAAGGAAAAGAAAAAAGACCACCTTTTTTTTTTTTTTCCTGGACATAGGATTTTAGAATAAGTCTGAGACATTTACCATTACAATTCATAACTCTCTACTTCCAGGACACTGATACCTTAGGGAAAAAGAACACATTGAGGATGTGGAATTCAAAGACATCTAACTACTATCCTAACTTGCAGATATAATCAGGAATTCACAGCGCTCTTACTCAGGGGGCAAGTTTTAGCTCTATAATTCCACCTCCCCTCATTCCCACCACATCCTCTCCAAAGGGTTATGTTGGAGAAAGGGAAGTGTGAATGACTTAGGAGGGGGTATAGAGCTCCATATATTTTATATATGCTCCTAGACCTTGGTTTTCTTCAGTGTCCATACTTCAGTGCCAGGCTGCTTGGAGCGGAGCTGCTACCCCTTCCCTGGCCAAGGGGGCTCACAAAAGCACCCCAGTTCCTCTCGGGACAGAACACTGAGACAAAAGATGTACTTAAAAATTGCTTCTCTACCCATTGTGAATTACTTTTAAAAACTATCTTCGGTTCTGTCGCTCTTGAGCCCGCTGTAGTCACCTCTACTTTTTTTTCCACCCAACACACCATCTAGTTTCATGAGCAGCTGTCCCTTTTTCCAGCGTGCCTAATAAAAATGAAAAAAAATAGCAAGCTCTAAATTCTCCAGGTCATTAAGAGGCAGGCAGACAGGCAGGCAGGCAGCCCCTGGGCTAATTTTAACTGAATCTTAGCAGCATTTTCTGACAGCTTACAGAACTATTTGGTGGTGAGAGCTCTTGCTGATATTCTGAACCTTGTTACAGTGCTGAAACATCTGAAGTTGCATTTGAAACCTGCTGTGGTCAACAAGCTTCTTTGTAATTAATAAAAAATGTTATTTTGGCATCTAGTCTTTGGTATTCTTCACAGAAAAAGACTGGCAAAAGGAGGGCACAAGGCCTGAGATAACTGTGCTATTAACTACCACACCAGGCAGGTACAGTTCGGTTTCAAAAGGGTCTTATCCAAACTTTTTCAATTTGGGATTTCCAAAATACTATTTATTTCAGCTTTATATTCTAAAACATTTGCTAAAGTGCAAGATACTTGAGCAGTGCTACAGTTCAGGCTTTCAACCTAAGTGCTATTGGGAATGCCTGCGTTTTTACCATTGACATTTTACTTCAGAGAAGGCTGGTTTTACCATGTACACAGGAAAAGGAATGCAGAAGGGATAAAGAAATGGACAGAATTGCTATAAAATAATGTGCAGACTTCTGAGCTGTCCTACATGGATTAAACTCCACCATGATTGTGAAGCAGCTTCTATATTAGAAGCAGCAAACAACATTTAACTTGATCTGTGTAAAACCTACCTGCTTTAAAGTTTAATCAACCTCTTACTCAGTTCTTGAAAGGCAGGATCAGACCAAGCCCTGCTCCCGAAGAACAGATCCTGCTTTCCTGCTGCACCCCACACAAACCCACGGAACCCTGCAGCCTTAGGGAGGTCAGGAAAACACAGAATTCCAAATACCCAACTATTCCTTGCAGGAAAGCCAGACATGCTGGAGCACAACTCGCCGGCTATGGAGCACCGCACTAATACCTGCAAATGGAAACCTCTTCCAAACGCCAATCACTATTTGCTTGTAGCCTGACATACGGAGTTTGTTTACTCCAAAAATAATTCCTACAGATATCACCAGTCAGAAAATCATCTGGCCACTGGTGCTGGAGCCAGACCCAGGGATGAAATTTCAGTGGAGTCGATGGCTTTATGCCAGGGCTCAGTGTAGTGAGGTCACCCAGCGCTGTCTTATGCCTGTAAATTAAAAGTCTGATGGAAGAATTTATTCCATGCCTTAACTATGAATCCGAGTAACTCCATGAAGGGTCCCCCGCCATTCTCTCCTCCACTGACTTGGATTGTACAGCAGTTGCTGGCACTGACTCTCCAGTACTTTGGCACTACAAAATTGTGTCTGCACTATAATAATTTTCTCTCTGCAGAGAGTAGCTCATGCCTGAAGTGACTAGGTGTTCTGTGCTGATGGGGAAAAGCTCCTTTAAAAGGGTGTTTCTAAAGCTTTTAAGGGAGTGTGCTACTTTAAATATGTATAAAAACAATCATAAAAGCTGAAGTATTGCCGCTTAAATTTGGGGACTGTCCCATTAACTTGGGATACTCATGGTTTAAGAACTGCACATCAGTACAGTGCACTGTTTTTCCATGGAAAATAGCTCCAGGATCGCTTGACAAATCAACCAACATGGAATTGATCGACCATAATCCTAATTTTCTAGTTAATGCAGGACAATACTGGACAATACTTTGACCATGTAGTTCTCCATGTTGCTACCTTACGAGCTAGTTACCAAACTGGAGGGAGCAGGTGAACATCCCGGATCCGGGCACATCACGGCTTCTGAAGGACGACTATGTGCCGTTTGTTGTCCAGGCAAAGGGCTTGACCAGATCTAAAGGAGATGCATGAACTGAGAGTGACAAACAACCCTGTGTACCATGTGAGAGTCCAGAACTGGCTGCGTTCTCACAAAATGATGTTGTGGAGACTCTCCCAAAGTGAAAACTGCCAGGGGCACAGCACCAACAGGATGGGGCAATCAATGCAGGAAGCTAAAATAAATAGGAACAAGTCCACAAAATGATGTTTATATCAATCTGCAAAAATGTGATACATTCATGTATGTTTTTATAGCTTTCAGATATCACCAAATATGCAGGGAAAAGATGTGTAAAAACATAACAGTATGACCTCTGAAAGTTAAATTTAATAGATCTCTAAGATCTAAAACTCTAAAAGGATGTAACAATCTCCACAAGTGGAACACTATCAAAAAACTTGAGTGTTACATATCCTTGGGCTTAAATATTACAGTTTAAGTAGAGCAGATAGTCCCCTTACACAGAGATAAGAAAACTGAGCTGCGTAAAACAAAAACTACCAATCATTTCCTTAAGTCTATATTTAGCATGTACTGCGTTGTGCCTTAATTACTGAAACTGCCTCTGCAAAAGCATTAAAATATCACTCAAAAAAAATGGTTTGCACTTATCAGGTCCATTATGCCAGGGCAGGCCCACAAAAAGTTCAGAAGAAAGCTTCGCCTCAAAAAATTCCCATTATGAAGCACAAAAATGTTCCATCACAGAGCTGAAACATCACCGCATTGCTGCCCTCAGCCAAGCCTCCTGGTGCCCACCATCAGGAAACGAAGACCACCTACTACACATTCAAATTTGGACGTGCAGAAGTGTTTTAAGTTCTGTTTCTTCTTGGAAAACATACAGCAACTTTGCGAATGCAGCAGCATCCACTGGGCTAGCATTTAAATCTATCAGCTGAACAGACAGAGCTGTCTAGGTTGAGAGGCTATGAACTGGATGTCCCCGGTATCTAACACAGGGCCTAATTCTCCCTCACTGGGGTGTTTAGCGTGGGCTGTGGTGCAGGAGGGGCCGGCTGGGGACTGGCAGGGTGGCTCTGCAGGCAGCTGTGGGTGCAGGGAGCAGCAGCAGTGCGGGCACAGGGAGCAGCAGAGCGGGCACAGGGAGCAGCAGCAGTACGGGCGCAGAGAGCAGCAGAGCGGGCGCAGAGAGCAGCAGAGCGGGCACAGGGAGCAGCAGCAGAGCGGGCGCAGGGAGCAGCAGAGCGGGCACAGGGAGCAGCAGCAGAGCGGGCGCAGAGAGCAGCAGAGCGGGCACAGGGAGCAGCAGCAGAG
>NW_020455528.1:115769-195950 GCF_003342845.1 Nothoprocta perdicaria | reverse complement strand
GCAGCAGAGCGGGCACAGGGAGCAGCAGCAGTGCGGGCACAGAGAGCAGCAGAGCAGGCACAGGGAGCAGCAGCAGAGCGGGCACAGGGAGCAGCAGCAGTGCGGGCACAGAGAGCAGCAGAGCAGGCACAGGGAGCAGCAGCAGAGCGGGCNGCACAGGGAGCAGCAGCAGAGCGGGCACAGGGAGCAGCAGCAGTGCGGGCACAGAGAGCAGCAGAGCAGGCACAGGGAGCAGCAGCAGAGCGGGCGCAGGGAGCTGCAGCAGCCCAGGCACAGGGAACAGCAGCAGAGCGGGCACAGGGAACAGCGGAGCAGGTACAGGGAGCAGCAGCGCGGGCGCAGGGAGCCGCACAGCGCGTCCCCCGCCTGGCTCTGCAGCTCCGCCGCCTCCCGGGAGCGCGCGGGTTCGGGAGCGCGCGGGTTGCCGGAGCTGGGGCCCGGCTGCTCCCAGCCCTCACCTCCCCATCTGGAGCTTTCTGCGGGCAGAGGGAGGGCGGCTGCTGGGCAGGGATTTCCCAGTGCGCTCCTCCCCCATCCCCCCTCACCAGGGCTGCTCTTAGATCCCAGACGAGCTCCATATGATTCCCTGGGATCTGACGCTCACTTGTGCTGTAATGGAGTGAGCAGAAGGGTGACAGAGCCGCTTACTTTCTTAGCAGGGCGCTCAGGGCAGCAGCTCCATGTGGGAAGGGAGCTCCACGCTCTGCAGTCTTAAAGCTTCCCCTCTGGACTAGTGCCCCATGGAATCGTCTATTCACAGCTCACTGGGCCGAGCTTTTCCTGAATGTGGATTATGCCGTAACAGTGATGTGATTATTACTCATCACCTTGAAACCTTCCACTGAAATACCTTCAAAACACGCAGGGAGAGCCACACCAGGGCTGCCACGTCTGCGGCTGCGAGGAAAAGCAACCGGGCACAGGATTGCCAACTGAAGAGCTTTCCAAGAGAACCACTTGTGTAGTAGTTAATACTTTGGAATACTGCTTGCTGAATACTTCAATACTACATCCTTGCAGCTGGCTAGTGCGGAAACCAACCCCAGGCACATGAGGAAAGAGGCTTTTACTAAAGGTGCCTTTAATTATTCAAGCACTACGCGGCTTCTCCGGGCTGGCAGAGTATTGGCTTGCCTGCTGGAAAGCGCCTTTTCCCTTGGGAAGCCGAGAAGGGGACAAGATGTACCCAGGGAAGGACAATTCCTCTTGGCCGGCCCAGGCAGGAGCGCTGGCTCCAGCTGCACAGACGGGTGGCTTTTTTGTTGGGTGTTTTTTTCCCCCCAAGAAAACGAGGAAAGGAAGCTGGAATTCGCAGTTAGCTCATACAGGCTTTGAACGCTAGGCAGATGGTTAAAAAATTATAAATAAATAAATAAATAAATAAATAACAGAATCATGGGCAATATAGTAAAGAGGGAGATTTTCCACATGTGCAGAATAGAATTGTTGGGAATTAAAAGACAATTCTGAAATACCATTAACTTCCAAACCACAATTAAAGCATAGTTAGCTATTCAGAAATAAGAAACAGGCTCCTGGTAGGAGGCCCTCAATTTTCATTTGCCTCTTAAACAGCAGGAAGTTGGTTCCTACTAAACGGCAACCACCAGACACCATTTTTCTGGATGCTTCCAAGAGACAGATCCATCACAGCAGGTAACGCCCTTTTAGCAGTTCGCTATGATCAGCTTCTGGAGTTGTTCTGTTCCCTGCAAAAACCCCTCAGTTCAGGAACTATTCAGGCTTTCTTTGATGTAAAGGTTTTAGGCAGACAAATAAGAAGCAGAGAGACTGATGTCCCTTTCTCTTCGTTCTCATTTCCATGCAGCCAGTGCTTAATCCCATCTTGGGGGTCAACCCTGCTTCAAATTAGTCTGATGACAGTATTGTTAAATTCGCAAAGGACCAAAAGGACCATCAGCAAAATATGCATTTAGACCACGAGCTCTCCTCACACGCTGGGTTTCCAAAACGGTAAACAAAACATGAGGGTTATTCTCCCATCCATAAGAACACAGTGGCTTTAGAAAGAAAAGACAGAGAGAAGGAGGGAAGGAAGCTCTTTGATAGAGAATTTTTTCATTTTGCAGGGGCGGGTAAGTTTGCAGATCAGCATGAGATGGATTCCTCTTTGGAATCCTTTATTAAACTGTATGTGTAGATAAATGGTATCCTAAAAGCTAAGCTGAGCCCAAAGGCCTCAGGATGCAGCAGAGGGCAGGGCCTCCAGAGGCAGAAAAAGGGAAACCCAAACCAAGTGGCCCCACTCATCACTGTTCTTCCATGGGGCTTCCCAAGAAAGATGGAGAACAGTCTGGAAGCAGAAGGCACCGCGTCAGGTCACTTACTGCCCTCCTCCAACACACACAGTCCTCCTCCCGCCCTCCCTGCAGTTAATTTATCGTTCAATGACAGAAAGACACAATAGAAAGCCAGGGAAAAAATGTAATGGGCATATTTCCTTCTGGGCATTAAAATAATCATTCAAATAGTTACTTTAGTCACCGTGTTCATTATCTGCCATTGCTTCCATTAGGAAGCCACTTCCAGATTTGCTCTTCCTGATAGAGTCCATAAGGAAACAACGCACACACACAACACATAAAATACATTTTTATGTGGTTACAGAGAGCCTCTTGTTAACAATTTCCTTCTGAAGACCTAGATTCTACATGTGAGAATCACATCTTGGCTCTCTGCATGATTCCCCCTAAAGTCCTCCACATTGGATTAATAAAGTGCTCTAAGGAACAATCTCAGCTAAAATGAATCTCGGTAGAAGGAGAGGAACAAGTAGTGAAGGAGCCGCTTCCACTCAATGTCATTTCAGTCTTAAATGACTTTGTTTTTTGCCTTCCTCTTCTATATACTACATGATGAGGTACCCTCAACTCTCTGGTACATTTACCAATACAAAGAACAAATTTGTTTTCCAACCAGAGGCCTGTATGGAACAAAGTTTCCTACAGCAAGCCAGTCAAGATGACATGTCTTGGTTTCTTAATGTATCTGAAAAGCACTGAACAGCAGTAAAACAACCACTTAACCGCATTTAGGGTTTAGACACATTTAAACCAAAGAACCTCAAGTGCTTTACAAGTATAAACTGAACTTCATGCCTGTCTCGCTAGGATTCCCCATAGTGTTCACCACAGAGATTTTCCCAGCCATAAATTAATTTTGTTTCAAGCTTCAGCTAGGCGAGCTAAAGGCCCTGCACAGGCCAGGGTGCATCCCAGAAGCAGAGCCCGTTAGTTTTTGGGCTGTTTTGCGTCTTCATGGGCATTGCTTCCTGCATCACGTGCATCTTCGGCACTGGTTTGTTCATATCACCTGTTGCTGCTGAAGAAACCCAGGGCACACGAGCAAACTGAGGAGGACCTCAGCAGCCTCTCCTGTAAACACCACCTGGCCATCCAAGCCCACGCTGCACTAGAAATAGACCTAGATCTCACGAACTCTGGCGCCAAATGTCACAGCGGATCATTTATTCATTGCACGCCGTATTATTTTTCAAATCAAATTATATGTGTCCCTTACTATGGAGATCTTGGGAAATGTTCTCACGCGCACGAAACGCTTCTGCACTCATGAATTTATACAGTTCTTAAACCAATTTACAGGTGGCATAGCAAAGAGCAAACTAGAAGGCGCAAGACGCAAGTTTTGACTTGTTTCCCCTGCTCCTCAGTGACCAACCTCCCGCACATCGCCCTTCCTGTCAGCATCGCTCTGCATTTAGCCTTTGCTGCCTGCTGCTGCTGCTCCGTTACGATGTTGGGGACCGCCTGCCCCTGCTGCCCCCACGTGCAAACAGCAAGCAAGGGAAGGTGGGGCTCCCAGGTGAAGCCAGAGGCGCCTCCTCCTCCTGCCTGAACCCCAAAACGGGGCCTGTGGCCGAAGCTGATGTCAGGGCCTGTGGCTGAAGCCGCCGCCGGGGCCTGTAGATGAAGCCGCTGCCAGGGCCTGCGGCTGAGCCCGACGTCGGGGCCTGTGGCCGAAGCCGATGTCGGGGCCTATGGCCGAAGCCACCGCCGGGGCCTGTAGATGAAGCCGCTGCCAGGGCCTGTGGCTGAAGCCGATGTCGGGGCCTGTGGCCGAAGCCGCTGCCGGGGCTGGCCGGACACACGCTGCCCGCGTGGCCATTTGTCCCGCCGCTGCTCACGCGCGCGGAGGCCGCTCGCCATCATGGCTGTGAGCTGGGGCCTTTCCTCAAATACCGCCTTCTTTCGGCTGAGGAAGGACCACAGTCAGTTTTAGTGTCTGGACATGTGAAATGGTTAAGGTGAAATAAGGAAAAAAAAACTCAGCATCTGCTGCAGGCCGCCAGTGAAGTTTCAGGATCCAACCTTGCCTTGTCAGCCTGTTTGGAACTGCGTGTGAGGCAGATTTTGGACTCCGCGGTTTGGCACGCAGAGGACGCGATGTGATGTGATCCCTTCTGCCTCCTCCTCCTCTCACCAAGCTGCGTCCCACGCCGACAGCAGTGCTATTGTGCGTGTGACATTTGCTGCTGGAAATGGGCGCTGCGCCTTGGCATGGAACGGCAAAGCCAAATGCTGAACAGGCATCTTCAATGAGATCCATGCTCTCCTGTGAGCCGTTCAACGTGGGGAATTCAGGACAGAGGAACATGGGTGAATGTCAGTGCTCTCAGCTCTGGCTGGAGGAAAAAGAGCCCACTAAAGCCGAGCACGTGCCCTGAGCACAACAGGCCCCAGATTTTCAGTGCCAGCCAATGTACACCTTGGTGACAGCCATTGAAGCCCCAACAAGCCCCTTGGGGTTTACTGGGGAAACATACAGCTTTCTGCACGGGAGAGCAAGGCGGGATGCTGATTCCAATTTGTCTGGAGGAACCTGCCTGCTTGGGGGCACTGCAGTGGATGCAGACTTGCAGCCTGCAGCAGGAAGGCCAGCCTTGGCATCAGCAGCTCTCCCACTTTTTGCCGCCTCCCTGATTAGCAGTGACCTTGGTCAGGCTGTGCACAACAGTTGTGCTTCTGTTCCCACTATTTGCCCTGCATAGGAACTTGGAAAAGTAGCCAAGGTACCATGGGATGGACACAATTCTACGAGTCAATCAATACCCATGATGTTTTCCTGTGAAGGTTAAATGCAAGTATAGCAACTGGCTGCTCTGGTTTCAGTTCAGTTCTTCCACACTGTGGGACACAATGTCATGCAGATGGATTCTAGGTTTTATAGCAGGTTTCTCTTGCACTAAAACATCTCAGTCCTCAAAAAACTGAGCTACAAAGAAAGAACAGGAGAAATCCCTGTGATTTGGTTAGGCCTTTGGGTGAGCTCGGGCGCTTCAATGTATCCCAGGTGTTTCCTTATGGTACAGAGTATGGTGAAAACCCCAATGGCACAATCTTCATCAGGCACCAGAAATACTTCCTATCTGAGCTCTCAAAATGTTGCATATAAGGATGATCCAGAGCAGCCCTCTCTATCTAGGGCCTGATTTGCTGCCCTTTCCCCTCACTAACAAATACTGGAAGAAGTAAAGAGTTCAGCATGGATCTAGCCAATTGTCTATTTGTAGCTGGAGAGAATAAATCCTTTCTGTCACTAGCAGATGACTGGCCAAAGCCCGAAATATGATTAGTTAATTATCAGCTACTTATAATTTTGGTCCAACAGCATCTGCAGTAAAAAAGAGGCTCTGGTGCAAGCAGCCCTGTTTTCCTCAAGGCCTGCTAAAGAAAGGGCCACACATGGGAATTCAGATTCAAAGTCACCAAACCCTGAGAGGTGATTGCAGCTGTTTGGACCCCTGTAGCTGGGCTGGACACAGCACTTCAGCGGTAGGTTTGTCCAAGGGCTTCCAGGCTGCGGTCGGGTGTAGCAGCTCCCCTGTCAGACACGTTCCTGCATGGAGGCCTTCAGACACGGTGGAAAGGCAGATCCTTTCAACCACCTTCAGCTGGAATGGCCAAGTTCCATAGGCAGCAGATTTTAAGGCCTGATATTCAGCTCTCGGGCACTTCTGTGGCCCTTGCTCACACGGTCCTCGTGTTCACGTGTTTCTTGCTGTCTGGCCATGGAGCCAGTGTCACCGCCAGGAGGGCTGCGAGGAGCTCTCTTTTTCTTGTCTCTTCCCCTTCCATATATCTAACATTTGCATCTGCCATTTCTCCCCATTTGAGAACTGCATAGTGTCCTCTGTGCTGCCAGGACCTCCTGATCTTCCTCCCTGTTTCATTAGATGTGGTAGCTGAGCCTATAGGTCTGACTCGAATAGTTTCTCCAGATGTGTCATCTCACGTATAACTGGACTAAAATACATAGTATTGGATTATAGCCAATCCACCAAGTGATTCTATTACACTGAAGAAGTTAAGATATTCTCAAAGTCACTTACTATTTCACATGCCTTTGTGTCACCTACAGACTTCAACAGAAAATGTGTCCTTTATAGGGAGCCAGTGAACCCTTTCCCAGCTGAAGGACCATGCAAACTCCGCACAAGTAATTTAGAGAGCACTTCACATCCCCAGTGCTGCATCAATTGAAAGCTGCTGTATTAAAAATGTCAAGCATTGATTTTATTACCTGCTTCGTATTTCTGTATTGAAAATGGATAATGCAACCAGCCAACTAAAGTGACCAAAGTTTTGCTCTTTTTGCATTACCACCCGTTATAAATGCTACTTACAGCCTCTAGATCTAACTTCATCCCTGCTGGTAAATTTGATTAAAAAAGAAATCACACTTTAGTTGTTTGCAGTTTACAAAAATTATATATAACTATATAGCCTGAGAAAAATTACCTGACATGTCTAAAACCTGCTTCATGCATGCTCCTAAATACTTTTTCCTATTCTTTGATGCCTTATTGCATTTTTGCAGGACTTATAGAAGACTAAACTTAAGCAGAAAGAGATCAAGGATTTGACTTCCAGAAATTACTACTGTTTTTCTTTTCAGAAAGATGAAAAACTTTGCTCTATATGTCATTGCTGTTGGTTAGGGTTACATATGAGATTTTTGTCTTAATAAAATATATCTAGTGAATCATGATAAAGTGCATCCTTGGTCCTTAAATTAAATTTAATTGTTTTCCATTATGTTTGTACTAAGTGTATTCTAGTGGTCACTGGACAATGCATTTACTACATAATGCAATTTTAAGGCATGTATAAAGACACTACTGCATGCAAATATTTATGTGAGAGAGATAAAGATTCAGTAATTTGGTGTCACAGCACCAGAGTTTGAGGCACCTGGAAAATTTTCTTCTGGACAAGCATGAAAATGTAGTTACTTGGAAGAAGTAACTTAAAGTTGGGGCTGATAAAGTAAAATATTTAAACAACTTCAAACCTAATCGAACTGCTTGCTTTAAGAAACACATGAGGGCTAGTTTTTATTTTTACTAAAAAAAACCACCAAGCATCTACATGAGCATAAAGCTGGGCAAGACAAGTGCATTTACGAGTCAGCTTCCAGGTCACTGAACAGAAGTCGTTGCCATTGACATATGGTGTCACATGGACATATGCAGAGTCACGTATAACCCCGGTGTGCTCTGCAGCAGGCTGACACGGGTGCTTTGCAAAACCCCCGGCACCACAAGGCCTGCCGTGTCCATAACGCAAGGAGGAGTCAGCAGAGAGGAGCTGCCAGAGCGGGATGCCTCCTGGAGCCATCCTGTAGGGTGGCAGCGACCGCCTCGAGGATGAGGATGTTATCCCGGCTCCTGTGCAGAGCCTAACGGGCAGAGGCCGGGGCTGGAGCACCTTCCTGGACACCACTGCACTGCCCATTGCTGGGAAGCGGCCGCTCCGCTGCTGTTCTTCCCACCACACGTGACCCCACCGGCAGAAGGGGCAAGGGGCAAGTGTCTTGTGGACAAGGGGCAAGTGTCAGACAGGTTCATGCGTTGATTTTTTTTAAACCAAATTTCACAAACACACTGTAGATTGTGCATCTTACAGCAAAAGTGCCAAACTACCCCCACAAAACCCTTTCAGTCTGGAATCCAATCTGCGCAAATGACATCAGCACTTCAAGCACAGCATTACATCTAGCAGAATAAAAAAGATTTTCAAAAATATTCCTGCCCATTTCACAGGCTGAATACAGATACACTGTGCTGCATACATCTCTAATACATCCAGTAAGTGGGTTATCAAGGTAAGCATTACCCACAGCACAAGACTAAGTCTTGAGAAGAGAGGCATGGACATGGAACTCGCATGCGTAGACTGCTGCTGCCCCTAGGGCCCATGGCTAAAGGGAACACCGGGATTTCTTCTGGAAGGACTGAGTCCGTGAACAGCTTGGACGTGGGCTTGCTCCCTGCCAGCCAGGCAGATCCCTGGCTCTCCAGAGAGCCCCCTCGTCCCCCGAGGTGCCGGCACTGCGTGAAGCCCGGCTCCGGAGGGCTCTTCCTGGCTGGCTCCCAAGCTCCGACACCTCCCTGCCCCAGATGCCCCACTGCTCCTCGGTCAGGCTCCCAAGGGGCCTGGACACGCTGCTGCGGAATGCCCCACTGCTCCCTACCAGCCCCAAATCCTGCCACAAGCAGGAGAGCCCGGCAGGGAGCGGCCTCAAACCTCAAGGTGGCCTGTGGAAAGAGGGGCAAGCCCTGCTCCGGGGGGACGCTCACCAGGACCCCCGGGAATGCTCTCCTCCTTCCCTCCCGACACAGCGCAGCCCCGCGTTAGCCTCCCAGCACGATGCCCTCGGCCCCCAAAGCAGCTCCTGAGGCAGCAAACAGTAAATTTCTCCAGACCGAGGGCATTTCTGTTGTTTGCTTCAAGCATTCTAGAGGAAAAGCAAGCTTGAATATCTGTGTGTTGGCCAAAACCAGGACTAGAGAGCAAACGGGAAACACTAACACATAAATCTGCAGCAAGCTCGCAAAACATCCAAACATAAGCTGTTTGGCACAAGCATATTTATGGTATTTTTTTCTAGAGCGCTTACAAAAGCTGTTGTATTTGGCAATGAATTTAATGGTCACTTGTGTTGTTCAACTTTTTACCTTGAAATTAATTAGCTGCCAGGTTTTATCTGCCTTTCCATGACGCTTCTGCAGGAAAAATGGCCAGAGGGTATGTGAACCTCCCATATTTGCTCGCTGTAAAAATATCACTACAAAAGAAACAGGAAAACCCACTCCATTTAACTGCACACAGCCTAATACATCCCCCAGAAGACCAGCACTGAATCACTCCCCTCTGCATTTTATTTCCTGGGGCTAATGCTGGACCACATCTTGTGCACAAACTAAGGGAAGGAGCCTCAGCTGCACAAAGTGCCCCAGAACTGCAAGACTGGCTGTATGGATGGGTTGCACTGAGTCTAACATTTCACTTGATCCCTCTCAGCTGCTTCAGGAAAAGGAGGCGACCAGCCCTGTTAAAAGTCTTCTCGGTCCTGCTGCCTTTTACTTCCCTGAGGCCATTTAATGTGGATTTCCATGCTGAAGCTAAGGGCTCTACCAGCTGCCCTGCATGATCCGACAATGCGAACGTGCTCCCCGTTCCCTAAGTGCCGAGAGGCAAAGGAAACAAACCCGGGATCCACACTAACCAAGAGGAGCTTAGCAAAGCAGGCACCTCCGGGTTCCCCTCGGTTCCCCAGAAGATTTATGGCCTCATCTACAGCTTCCCTCAAAGAAAAGACAAATCAAGCAGACCAACACCACAAAGAGAGCAAGGCTGCACTTGCAAATCCTGTTCTGAAGCAAACTGGTCACTGTACATGCAAAACAGGTCCCTGTAAGCCCTCCATAAAGTATTCGCAGGTTTTACTGCCTGTTTTAAGAAAGAAATGAAATAAATACTTTGTATATTAAGCAATGCTTAATTTTTCACTTTTTTTCCTCATAGCCATTATTTTGTGTTTTTCATATTGAGTCCTTTTTTTTTAAACACAATTAAAAGCATGGACTTATGTTTTAAACCTGCTTTCCAGACAGTTAATCCCAAGGAACTCTGCTGACCTCAACGGATATAAACTGTATTTGCAATCAAACACAGCATTTGTCCTCTGGTTCCACTGATTAAGCTTGAGAACTATTTATTTATGACCTTTTCTGAGTACAAAGGCATTGTAGGCACTGTGTTACATAAGCCTCTTGGTAGCTGCAGAATATATTGCTCCACTTAGAAACCAGCAATGGCAACAATTACAGTTCCCCCTTCTTTGGTGTTATTTAATATTGGTGGAACAGAAGGTGGATTTTGTTTTTGAAAAGCTGTAAATCATATCTCTGTTTCTGATCTTGTTCTCTATTCAAAAGAATCATAGAGGCAATCTAGAAGAAATATGGTATGTGACATAGTTCATCTCCCTCCAAAATATCTCATATATATATTTATTTAGTATTATTTTCTCCAGCACCCTCTCAGAAGCCCTAATCAATAGAGTTTCCACCACTTCTTGGGAAATTAATCTACATTCTTGCCACGATCCCAGGACAAATGCGAACGCTGCTCTTGGGATTGTGCTGACTGTGCAAAATTTTGCTGATCTGCACAGGAAAGAAAACAGGAATGGAAGAAAAAAAAAAAAGCACCTCTTTTTTTTTTTAAACACTCTTGACATATACCTGAGATACTACAAGTATCTCGAGAATTTCAGCATTTGGGGTTCCCCAAACACCTTCCCTTTAGAAAGGGCTCTCCATGGTCTGTGTGTGGGGCTACTTGCTGCTTGGTGACCCCCAACATTGCAGCATTCCCAGTGTGTAAAATGGCTCCTGAAACCCTGCTCATTTGTGACACGCTACCTGCAAGAATCACTCAGAGCAGGAAGCAGCTGTGGTTTGGAGGGGTACGATGCCAACGTGGTTGGACTGCAGCTTTACATTCAGAAAGAAACTGTGAACCCTAATGCAAACTCTGGAACAAAGGCATAGAGAATAAAGGCAAAAAAAAAAAAAAAAAAAAAAACATGAAATTATGTGTTTAAATCCTGATTCTCATGTTCCTCTCTGGCCTGTTGCCACTAGCAAGGTTTTTTGAGTTTTTAAGCTTTCATTCATACTACTTATTAAGCTGACTCACCAGAGTAACAGCAGCAGAGCTCCTCCATCAGAAAGCAGTCCCTCTAAAAAACAAATAATAGCATTAGTTTTATTTAATCAAAGTAAAAAGTTAGATATTTTTGCAGGAAAGCTCCAATTCCCTACATTAAAGAAAGACCTCCCATGCTTTCTGGCACTGATTCTTAGTGACAGAATCACAGAATCATATGCCCTTCTTGCCCTTCTTAGGCTGCTGTTCCTATGTGGTTGTTTATTTCTCTTTATTTTATTTTCACATTTAAAAACACAAAATTTGAAACTGTTCACATGCTTTGCCTGGATATGAATGACAACAGAACGGGCGATCTGACCTATTTACTGAACCATCTACCCAGCTAGGTTTCTGATGAGGCACTGCTTTGGCTTCCTCCCCATAAACTAGCCAGGACTTTGTGAGACTGTATTCATATTTTATCATTACTCATACACAATGCTCACAGACTCACTGAACAAGAAGTTTTGTGCTCACCACAAAGGTGAGGCTGGCATTAGGAAACATTCAGCCAAGGCTCTTCCTCACAAGACAGCCTGTCTAAAATCCATGAGGTTCAGTGCTAATTCAGAGAAGGCAGGAATTGACCTAAAAAGTCTTTTTGTCTCAGCATTTTTTGTCCCCTGGAGTGGCAGTGAGGCTGAGCTTGCTGTCCCCGAGCTGCCAGGGAGCTCTGGATGGAGGATGGGAATCTGTGAGTAGCCACACACTCACTTCTGCCTAGCAAGGGACAGGCAGACCGTGTGTAATGGGTATTTATGTGTGCAATGCGTATCTGATTGATATGTATAAGTACCTGAAGGGGGAATGTAGGGAGGAAGGGGCCAAGCTCTTCTCAGTGATGGCCAGCGATAGGACAAGTGACAATGGGTGTAAGTTGAAACACAGGAAGTTCCATCTCCATGTAAGGAGGAACTTCCTTCCTGTGAAGGTGCCAGAGCCCTGGCACAGGCTGCCCAGGGAGGTTGTGGAGTCACCTTCTCTGGAGATCTTCCAAACCCTCCTGGATGCCGCCCTGTGCCCCGTGCTCTGGGTGTCCCTGCTCCTATGATCTCTAGAGGTCCCTTCCGACCTCAACCATCCCGTGATTGGGTGATTCTGTATCAGAGCCTGGTAGGAACCAGGTTCAAACACCCTCATGCTTCCCAGTCTCCCCCGGGGCTGGCAGGGAATAAAGCAGCCTGCCCAGATCTCTCTTCCCAGGGGGCCCGCAGGCCTTCCCTGCTCCCCTACTTTAGACATCAGCTCTACATAGCTCTTTCATGCAGAGCATCTGAGTCCTTCCCCCGAGTATCCTTTTCTTCTCCCTGCAAAAGCCCATGACAAGCAGAACCATGGGTAAATAACAGGTCAACCCCATAAACCTTCTATTGCAAAGAAAAATACTCAGAGAGCTGTTCCTGTTCCCAGCTCCCGCATGTCTGTGCCAGGGCCAGGTGACAGGCAGCCCCATGGCCAACGGAGCCGCTCTCCTGAGCCCCTGCACGCGCCCGGATAGGGGACACGCAGGGCAAGGGGTTTTTGGGGTAGCACAGGGCCCATCACAGGGTTTTCAGGGGAGAAGGCAGAGGAAGGGTGGGAATTAGGGGGTTAGGGAGAAACAAACATGGGAGGCTAGAGGGAAATGGGGAATAAACAACCACATGTAAGTGTGGCTGGTCAGTACCCTTGCGTGGCCATGCTCTGCGCCTGGCCAGCACAGCCTGTCCTATCTTACCATTGAACTCCTTTTCTCAAGCAGAGAAAAAAAAATCCAGTGAAAAGGAGCAGGTCAAATAGAGAAACATTTGTGTCAACAGCAACAGAAATGAGAACTGGAAGTCCATGTGGCAGCATTTGCATCAGGAGGAGACACGGTCGTGGTTGCCGCGCTAGGGATGGTGGTAGCAGGAAGCTCTGCGCGGTTGTTGCCGCTGCACATAGACACAGGCATAAGGAGAGCACAGGTTGGGTAGGACGAGGCTCACTGAGTGCTACGGTATCTTTATTTTTCTATATAACTTTCTGCTTTAACCAAAAGGAAGAACACCATTCAGAATGCAGGTGGTTCTGTAGCAGCACTGAAAGCAACTGGGACACAGCTTCACCAGCAGCTGCTGTATACAAAGCCACATCCTCGCTGATGCTAAGGTCATTCAGAAGGACAGAGCAGACTGTGTAAATACAGCCTTCCCCCTAAGAGCTCAATCATGTATTACTTAAGAAATTATTGGATTAGTTGCTGCAAACATAAGCACGTTGTCTTTGCCTTGGCATACATTCTGCCATAAATATCTGATCATTTATGTGTCTGCAAAGCTCCATTTCCCTAATGCTACCTTGCAGTGATACCAAACAGAGTGTCTGCCTGCCTCTCAGGCTACCACTCAGCTATCATTACTTGCAAATTCTTGCCAGTTGTTTTAAGACTAGCTCATTCTTAAACAAAATAATAATACTAAAACCCTACTGTAGCTGTGAAGCTATAGTAGCTTTTTCAAAGGAACTCAAGGTGTGGCACTTGAGTAATGACAGGGCGCTCAAGTGTCACCCGCAGCGATTCCTCTCTGGTAACGCTATTCAACCTCTCCCAGCCTTTGTATCCCATGTATTTCAGATTGTGTATTTATACTCCTTCACTGCAGCATGTGCTTTTATCAGACTAGTTAATTTGGCCTTGGCATTTACACATCACAGGAATCAATTAATCCATAGAACATCCTTTTTTCATAGATATAATCTCCTGGCCCTGAATAATTACAAGCTAATTTTTATTTTATTTTTTTCCCCTTGCCTGTCCAATACAATGAACTGTTTGAGGTGCTGTTCATTCCCTTGGAAGTGCTTCTCCTGAACGAGCCTCCCAGCTACAGCTCTCATAGCCTTTTGTGGGGAAAGAAGGTCTTCACAGCATTATCCCTGACTTCTCATCTCCTGGATTTGCCAATAGCTCTACCAGTCCTGCAAATACAGGAATTTGGGCTAAAGAGAGAACAGACTGGAGACAGATGTCTCTTATCCACCGGCTTCACAGTTCCTCAATCAAGCCCCAGCCACAGCTGGGTAGCAGCTCTAACACATCAGGGAAGGCACCAAGGGGCTGATTCCTCCCACTAAAACACAAAATACTCCTTGAGTACAAATTGCACCTCGCACGTGACAACCTGAAGTAAAAGAAACACTCACAACCACTCTCCCATGCATGAGTTTGGCCATTAAAGAGCAGTACTGGGGGTTTGTGCCCTTCCTCTTAACAGCTGGCATACTAAGGGAGTTCTCCACCTCATCTGACAGCATGCCTGCAGTGACCGGACCAACTCACTCCATTTCAATTAGCTGTTATTATTCTGTTTCTGTGATAAAACTGCTTCGAGGCTCCAGCTGCTGTCGGTGCCTGGCTGTGCTGGAAGAAAAGGAACAAGCAAATAAACCTCATCTGCACAGAGAAGTGATACTGCTTCATGCCACGATCTGTCTGCAGTCTGAGAGTGCAGTAGCTACAGGGCGATTTTACAGCCCACAAACTGACCTGCACTGAGCTGTTGTGTGGTCACTTTGGAAGTGGGGTAAGTTACTACAACATTTACTGTATACTAAGAGCATCGACAGAGAATATAGCACAAAGTAGTAATTGAGCTGCATATTTGCACTCTATATGCCCTACTTCTCATGCAACAGGGCACAAGTAAAATTACAGACTAACTGCATTGCTGCAACCCATGGTTCCTTTTGTGCTTCGGCAGAATTAAAGTAGGAATGATAAAAAAGCCCAGGCTGGAACAGGAGGGAACTGTACCCCAGAAATGGGTATGAGGATCAGAGTCCAGCTCTACCCTGGTCCAGTGTCTCCATCTCACTCTCCTCTGCACAAAATCCCCATGTCCTATTCTGCAATCCGATGCTGAGCCTGCTGCCCAGCCCGGGCTCCCTTTTTCCGTATTTCCCCAAGGCTTCCCACAGCCCCAGCGCAGCAGTCTGCTTTCCATGTGGCTCCAGATTTTCCCTTGGTCTGCCCCATGGTCACGGTTAGACAAACAGCGGAATTTCCAGTTTAGCAAACTTAATTAGCATTGATTTAAGTCCTGTTAAATGCTTTTTCCTCCTGATGCAACTACTGGGAAATTCCAGGAAATATCAGTTAACACTGAGGAAAGTCAAACTGGACCTTTGGCTTGGCTGGAGATACAGGCAATGACAAGGCAGGATAGTCCTGGAAAACATTCCCAACTGCTGCTAGTAGTTTTCAGAACTTTCCTAATTCAGGCAACACGATTTTCCCTTTTTTTCCTTAGCAAATCATGGCCATGAGATCGGGCCCAATCCTGGTGCTGTGGGATGAAAACCAGGCTGCTACTCTGGGCCAAGACACCTTCCTCTGTACAGGGATTATCCATTGCTTGACATGACATGGGGGATGTGTGCCCAGGCCTCACACCAGGGCCAGGTCAGGGCCCATATGCCGAGCGTGACTCTCACGGCACCGGCTCTGCTTCCCATTTTTCCAAGCAAGCATCTTGGCACGTTGATACAGAGGATAAAAGCAGAAAGGCAGGAGTAAGAGCTCCAGTTAACTCGCAGTCTGTGTTAACTCGCAGTCTCTCTAGTATCCTGCTCAGCATCCAGCAACAGCAACATCTGCCACCAGAAAGTGTTTGTTTTATATATGCAAGGAAATTTATATATTAAAAAGCCCCTATATGCAATAGGTTTCCATGGAAAATTATTTAAATATGTATTGCTTTACTTCACTAATGATGTATCTATAAACAAAACAGAAATTTAGTTTTAAGTAGTTAAAAAAAAATAATGAATTCATCCTGTTATGCCTTCAGAAAGATCTCTTGGAAGAGCAGGAGGCAGGTAGCAGAAACAGGCACGCACATACCAGCAGCAGGGCCATCTGGGCACGCCGGGCATGATGTGTGGACACTAACTCACACTCCTCTGCTCCGTTTCCCTGCTGGGCCTCACGGCCGTTCCCCTGCCGGGCCTCACGGCCGTTCCCCTGCCTCTTTCTCTCCTGCTGACCCTCCTTGCGCCGCTCCCTCGCGCCCTCGCTCGCGTCCATGCCCCGCGCGGGGCCCTTCCTCCGTGTTCTGCCTGCGCCCGTGTCGCCTCGGTGTCACCGGGACGGAACGGGCGCTCCCAGGGAACGGGCGCCCACATCGCCTCGGCATTGCCGGAACGGAATGGGCGGCCGCGTCGCCTTGGTGTTTCCAGAAGTGAATGGGTGCCCGCGACGCCTCAGGGTTGCCARGAGGGACCGGGTGACCACGTCACCTCCACATCACCGGGAGGGAACAGGCACCCACATCACTTCGGCTTCACCAGGAAGGAACAGGCACCACGTCACCTCCATATTGCCGGGAGGGAACGGGCGCCCACATCACCTCACTGCATCCAAGTGGGTTTGGAAGATCTCCAGAGGAGGAGACTCCACAACCTCTCTGGGCAGCCTGTCCCAGGGTTCCATCACACATTTTGGTGCCTAACTGCTTATAGTGCTTTACTCTGTAGGTYAAGACAAAAACAGACTCTTTGACGCGACACTGCAGCATCCCATTCCCCACACGAGCCCAGGACCAGCCGTGCGTGGGGGCTCCCGTGGGGACCGCTGGAGGGTCAGGACTAGCCGCAACGCGACACGATGCGACGTGGGCCGCACCGCCGCCATGGCCGCCCTGCCATGGCTGTCGCGGCTATCGGAGCGAGCGGCTGCCCCAGCGAGGACGCGGAACGGAAAACGGCGTGAAGGGAAAGCGTGGTCAAATTATGTAATCGCTCACACCCGTACCAAAAAAAAAAATATTTATAAACAAGGTTTTTTATTTATATTGTTTCCATGGTTGTATTCTGTCAGACTCCATCTGGATTTTCCCTAAGATATTCTGTCTCAAGCTGCATTTATTCTCCACCTAAAATTGTAATTATAATGTAATTTCATTCAGAGACTGAAAAAAAAGTGGAAGCTTGAAGAAATGTCACTCATCAACGATGACACATTTGGCTAATTTATTACAACAGCAGATATTAGAAGGGATAAAAAAATGCAGAAAAAAAAGAGGCARTGGTGCCACAAAGGAAGTTATGTCACTGCCATAATGTCCTGAGGTGCTATTGTATCTGACCACATCTCCTACTGGAACTTTACTGGGGCAACTGGGCTACCATGCAGAAGAAGATCAGAAAAAAATAAGCTACTTCACCCAAATTCCCAAGGAAATACTGCACTGCCTTCCGCAAGAATAATCTGGTTCTATGCAGGAGAGATTTTAGCTTCTTGCCCCTCTTTTGTATCACARCATGGTTGAGGTTGGAAGGGACCTCTAGAGATCATCTAGTCCAACCCCCCTGCTCCAGCTGGGACACCTGGAGCACGTGCTGGGACACCTGGAGCACAGGGCACAGGGTGGCATCCAGGTTTGGAAGATCTCCAGAGAAAAAGACTCCACAACCTCTCTTGGCAGCCTGTTCTAGGGCTCTGTCACCCTCGCACTGAAGAAGTTTCTCCTCACATGGAGATGGAACCTCCTTGGTTTCGTGTTTGCACATGACATGCACTTTAGGTATAGGCTAGAGCTTCTACCCGCTCTCCAGTCATCACTTCTGATTCGCATTCCTGCTACACAGCAAACAGTGACTGCTGGGGAGGCGGCTTTCTGGAGGTTAGTAGCTGGTTAGTAAAGTTAGGATATGAAGCAAGAATTGTCAACAAATCCTTTGGAAGTGTTCTAAACTCTCTTGGCTATTGCTACTAAAAATTAAAAAACAAATGATTTTTTTTCTGTATGACATAGTCATGAATGGTATGTGTAATATATATTTTAGCAAACCTTTTGGCTCCCTCTGTACTGCAGTCATCATAATTTGTTATTCTAAGGGAAAAATGTATGTGGTGGGAGGAGTGGCTGAAGGAAACCATTGTTTCTTTGAAAGTCATGGTCAGAAATTAAGATCCAGTTTTCCATTTTCTAAAAATTCTTCGTTTCCTTCATTTTTTTTTAGCATCTTCTAATTCACACTGTTGTTTAAAGCTTTAGACACCAATCATCTGTGCCATTTACTTCATCTTTTCCCTCGGGTATTTCCTGTTTTATTTTGTCTCAGAGGATTCAGCAGGACAAGGCTCTCTGATGCCTTTATGATATACGTGTGTGTGCACAGGAGGAAACGAGAAAGGAAATGCACGATCAGCACGTGAAAAAACAATAGTACAACTCCTAAAACCTAGGAAGCGTCCTTGACTGTGCTGAGCAGGCAGCACTTAATCATTCCTAGAAGAGAGAGTTAAAAAGAGGAAAAGCTTAAAAGAAAGGTATTTATGTCTGCTTATTGCACCAATCTTTGCCCAAGATCTTTGCCACACAAACTTTTCTCCCCAGTGCATTTCACTGCAGTCTATGCTTCTCCTATCAATCTCCTTTACAGACACCTTCCTGACATGCTTTTAGGAACCTCTCAGAAAGTACTTTAGCTTATGGGAGGGTAAATAATGTTTCAGCACCTTGTGTACTTGTTCCTCACAAGACATCATCACACTAACTATTCCAAGGAATACTTACAGAGGGGACCCCAGTCTGGTATCCTCTCTGAAAGATTTAACGATTCCTGGAGCAGTGCCCAGAAGTCTAGGGAAAGCAGTTGGAACTATGAAAACACTAAGAGATACAAGTTAATTAAGGAAGGCAGAGGATTTTTTTCAACAATTGCTGTTCTGTCGCACCGCCCACCAATATTTTCAAGACAATGCAGTCATATTTCCATAAAGAGCCAGCAGGGCATGCATTACTCTTTGGGTAAGACACTCTGCCTCCTGGCAGCCTGCAGAGGAGGATACAGAGAAGTGACCAATGCCTGAAGCAACTGAGAGGATGATGAAGGCAGCGTGCACTCCAACCCCAATTTAGGCACTGATGATGCACACTGAAAAATATCTTCACTTTAAAAGCTGCTTTGGCAGCAACATTTTAGATTAATGGCAAGTGATAGCYCTGTATTATTTGAGCAACTTTAGTTACAGATCCAGGGGAAGCTGGAAGTTTTAATAGACCCAGCCCCGTTATTTACAGACAGGCCTAAMCTGTAACATTTTCCACTGTTTTTTCCTTTTCTCTAATGTCCTTCTCYGCCCACTTAATGTTATTTACAAATGAGAAGACAGCTGATGGTAAGACTTCTGTTTCTGCATTGTCTTGCATGCACTAAGCAGTCCACAAACTCCTGGGCTGTGTAAAGCACAGACTGAAAACTATTGCTCCCTCACCTCCCTGCAAGACCCTTGCAAGACCAATTCCTTACGGTTCCCTTTAAAGAGTTGCTCTCCTATGTGACACAACACCCTTGACAATATCCAAGCTATTTTCTTCCTCTCTGCTGCAGAAGGCCGCTGTCACTGCCATGCCTGGCACAGACTGACAGGCAGTTCAAAGAATTCACTAGTTTGAGGAAGTTGTTGGTTCCCCTCTTCAAATCGATATTCTCTGTGCTTACAACATAAAGGAATCTTCTTGCTCTGACCCTTTCTGTCATTATAACTCCATTAATCAGTCTCTCCAGGAGGGCTAAGAAAATGCTGCGAAACAACAGATAGTTTTTGCATAGCCATTTATCACCTTGAGCCCATGCTGTTCACTGAAATGACTGATGTCATTGCATCTTAGGTATTTTTTGAAGGCAACCTTGCCCATATCCTGTGACTGCAGAGCAGCACTTTGTGAGCCAGTAGGTGAAGWGCAAATGGATGGTGGTTTCGTCCAGGTTTCGTCACTTCCTCACACTGCRCAGAGGCCTGTTCCTCACATACACGTTTATTTTGTGAGTCGTTTGAGCAGGACATAATTTCASTGATCCTCCTCCATCTTATAGGGGCTTAGGCAGCTTAGCAGCTCACCTTTTGTAGGCAGAAAACACAATTGATTTTCCTCATTTTTCAAGAGTTTGGGGTTTTTTTTGGCTTTCTTTCCACATATTGTACACTACGTGTGACTTCTGAGCAGACCGTCTCCTCCTCCTGTGGTTTATCTCTGATTGGAGCCATCTACTTTTTGACCATTGGTTTCCAATGAACTGGTCAGCACTCCTTAACTTTCTCCAGTTGGATGCCACTCTCCTCCTCATCCTGCTTTTACAAGTCTGCATTTTGAGTATTATACTGTTTTTAGAATGCATTTTCCTGAGATCATCCAAGTCTCAGCCTTCATAATCTGGAGTCCGCTTGGTAGGTCTTTCTTCTCAGTCCTTGTTCTTTTGAATACTTCTCCCAACTTGAAAATCTGAAGATAATTCCATAATTTCAGAGGACCTGACCGACTGGTTTGTTTCCACCTTAGCTGCTCAATTGAGTTCTCTGCAGAATTTTTAATAATCTTCCCATTCACAGTGCATAGGTCCAAGCATAGTGTCCCACTGTCTCTGGCTTTCCRCAAGCCAGGATAGCTTCTGATACTGCAAACATCTTAGTTTCTTTCCTAGCATTTCTAAGGCATAATTTTTTGAGGATTAATTTAATTAACTAAGCACTTTGTTCTGGACTGAGCCCCAAAAGCTTGTGGCTCACCATCTTTTCACCTAWTTGTAGGTCTTCGTGGTGTCTTTGTGTGTCAGTATCTTGTTTTGCCTTCACTGCAGCTGGAAAGCAAGAGATTTGCTGCAGGGAAACTTTGCCACTGAGGTAAGTAATGGGCAAGTGAGACTGTAGGGAGGAATCAGTCTTGATCTTGTCAATACCAGGCGGAATATCTTAAGCCAATTTTCTACTTAGCTCAAACATTATAACCGACATGTAGGTGCTGCAGAGGCTCATGAAGAGAAACCATCATTCATTTCTTAGGTTCTGACTCCATATCTGCACTTACTCCTCACAAGCCCTCCCACAGTCCTGATACTCCAGTCATCGGTCAATACACAAACATTTCTCTCAAAGTGCACTTTAGACCCTTGCCCTCATAACAGAATCATCCAATTTCCTGAAACATAAAGAAGATATAAATGGATTTCATATATGTGAAATACACAATAGACAGAATAAGTAGCCTCTGAGCTCCTCTAATACCTTCTCAAAGTCTTTAAAACAACATCTATAAGTCACATCACCAGCTTTTAGGAGGTCACTCTGACTACTAACTCCAAACCTCACTGACTTGCAGTAATAATAAATTGAGCAGTAATAATATAGTAATAAAAATAACAACATAACAGTGTCATAAAATATATTATTAATATTTTTTAACTCTAATGAAAACAACAACTAGAACTGCACAGAAAGCTGTGACAAAGAATGGCTCTGGTCCATATAATCACTTTGCAGAAGCATTCAGCTCAGAACAGTCATGAGTTTTACAAAAAGTACAACAAAAAGTCAAATCCTTGTTTACATCTATGAGAAAAAAAAAAGAAAACACATTTTGTAAATTAGATGAACACTATGCAAAGAGTCAGGCACAGAATCGTATGGCCAACCAGATGCATTATTTATTATGTAGCATCACTTCTGTAATACAATTCAGTACATTGATTTATTTATGAAGTGCAGTAAGAAAGAAATGGAATTGGTCTATAAAAACATAAGGTTATATATATTCAGCTAAAATGCTAAGTAAAATTGCAAATAAAAATACTATAAATATTAGCTGAAGAGATACCATAATGTTCTTATCCACACCGTGTGAAATATTAACTGCAATACATTAAAGAAAATGAAGAAAAGCTCATACAGCATCTCTGAAAGATGACACCCGGCCTCTGCTTTGTCAGGCCACCAAAGAGTGCACATGAAAAGCAGCAGGAATGAGGGCTGCCCTCGGCATGAAACAAACCATCAYCGTGAGCATTCATGGCAAACCACTCACAGCACTGCCATCTTGGCACCGCCAGACGTTTGCCTTGGCACRGCCAGCACTCAGCTACAATAATGCTTAAAACGAAATTTGTCACCTATGTGGAAGGTGAATGCGAGCGGCAAGATCCTGGTTTCCACATTACTGTGGTCATTAGACCCTGCTGGCACTGCCCGCRGTGATGTCCCTCAGCACCAAAGCCCGTGGTGCTTTCTCTTTGCAGGCTCATGGGAGGCAACGGAGACCAGCTGAATAACAGTACTGGAAAACATCCTTTCCTCTCTTTAAATCAGAGACAGAGCATCGGGACAGAATCAGCAACTCTCCCAGGGAGCAGCTCTCTCGTTTCCTGCTGTCTGGAGTTGAATTTCTAATTCTGTAACTCAAGTGCATGAGATTGCCTTGCACTTCCCTGAAAGCCAGTGTAAAGCCCAAGGGCTTTACTTTTCTCTCTGCTTTACCTCAGAAATGGAAATCAGTTTCAATTAGTGAGGCCACTGTCACAAGACTTTGGATACTGTGGTTCTTCACACAATTCACAGAAATCTTTTGGGCTTCCACATGTCACTTCATGATGTGTTAAGTTAGCATAGCTGTACAGGAGAGTATTCTAAGTATTCTAGTTTGCTTATCCTTAAGCAGAGATAACCAAATGAACCTAAAAGAGTTGATGCAGACCAAAAAAAAAAAAAAAAAAAAAACCAAAAAAAAAAACAAAGAAAAAAAAAGTGACATTGAAGGGCTTCCAGGTAAATAATTTAATTTCTCCATTAATTTCTCCATTATTAATTTCACACACTGAACTATGATCATTTTTGCTCACAGCTTTTACATTTGCTACTTTTCAAGCCACTTTTCAAGCTTGCTTTCTTTCATTTCTAAATGGTTTCCCTAATGCCCGGGCGCTGAGGAAAGCTCGGAGTGCCGAGGAGCTGCTAAGGCTTTCTGCTGTTTTGTGGCCTGAAAAGAACAGCCTTTATGACTTGCGCTGCTCTGGCTTAGTTCCCGAATTACCAGCAAAACAACTGCCTAGCAACCCAGATTTTCCCACAACATTTCCTCACGCACATAGTATGCCTGGAAAAAAATGGGGGAAAAAAAGAAAGTGAAGCACCTGGTATTCTCTCGGGATTTGGGATATCTCCCTTGCTGGAGGGCTCTCCTTAGCGCTCGGGGCACCCCTGCCCGCGGGGCCGTCGCTGTTGCACCCCGACCCGGGCTCCTTCTCTCCTCCATATTGCCCCTGACAAAGGCAGGAAGCCCGGGCTGCTGGCACGAAGTCACTGATATCCTCTGCACTGCAAAAGTGGCCTCGCGAATAGTAAGGGACTCCACAACTCCAGGAAAAGCTCATCCAACGGCATAAATAATTCGGGAATTCTTAGAAACGTGCTGGTCTGAACGTGCTGCTTTGTCTGAGAGCAACTATAAGGAACTCTCGTAGCAATACAATGGATTTACTAATGGCTCCGTATTCTTATCTCACATCCCAGCAGCACCTTTCACTGGATATTTAGGGTACCTTCCTCTCAGCCCCAGCATCAGTAAATGGAAAAGCCTCCTCCGATCTTCTGCAGCTGTTTCAGAGCAACATACTCTGAAGACGCAGTTTCTGACCTTGCCCATGAGTGCAATAGGGCAGCACAATCCTTCTCACCCCTCCAAAGGATACCACGCTTTGAGAAACCCTGCAAATAAGCTCTAATGGGCACAATTAAGACAGCACTCTTAATCAAGCACACAGAAATTAAGGCAGCAACTTACTTGCCCTCCTCATAGCTTCCTCAGGAACACTGTCTTTTGAAACGAGAGCAACAGGAAATTGTGGTAATTAGGGGTAAGCTGCACGCCTGCAGCTCCAACCACTCACTGCGAAGTGCAAGGGCAGCCGGCAGCAGCGGTTAGGCCGGAGCTGAGGGCCCCCTCCCTTCTGCTTCTGCTTTACGTGTACATCTTGCACCATGAAGAGAGATGTTGCTTCTGCCGAGATCCATGGGAAACACATCTGCAAAAAGGCTTTGTTACTCATGGCAGTTCTATGCTTAGAAGAACAATATTTGTGAAAACTTTGAGACCCACAGATAGAAACCATCCTAGAGGTCCTATCAGCTGTTTTCTTTTTTATTTTTTTTTAATTTGGTAATGTCTTCCCTGTCTTTATGAAAGGCAATTTTACAGCCTGTTGGTCATACAAGAATAAATCTAGACCCTTTTTGCCTGTTTTTTTGCTACAGAGTAACAAAGAGTCYGAGAAGAAAGGTGCTACAGAAGAGATGTTTCTGCACCAGGATTATGACAGAGCAAATGGCTGCAGAGCAGGCCCAAAGCCTCCCACCAGCCTCTGCACTCGCAGCGTGAGGAAGCGCACGCAGTGCAGGGGAGAAGGGGCAGGCTGAGGCAAAACCTTGTCCAAGCGAGTCAGAGGGCTGCCCTGCTTCCTGCAACAAGGTTTCAGAGCAGGGCAAACTCWGTGAAAAACCACCAGACTCCTACAGCCCTTCAGACAGGAACTAAAATCTCTTTTTCTGCCTCTTGGGCAGAAGCCRCCACTAATATCATAGAATCACAAAATGGTTGAGGTTGGAAGGGACCTCTAGAGATCATCCAGTCCAACYYYCYTGCWCMMGCAGGGTCACCTAGAGCATGTGGCACGGGGCTGCGTCCAAGAGGGTTTTGAAGATCTCCAGAGAAGGAGACTCCGCAACCTCCACGGGCAGCCTGTTCCAGGGCTCTGTCACCCTCGCTGTTAAGAAATACCTAGCACAGAAAATACCTGTGTGTGACTGTGCGCCCACGGAGCAGCCCTGATAGCATSAGACCCTGCAGGTGGCTTGGCATGTCTTTAACGACAGGATTGCCTCACCGAGGCTGGAGCTCTTTGTCAAACAGAGTTAGCACATGCTGGGTGGTTAGATGAGGCAGGGACCAGCAGCAGAGCACTCCGACATTCACACAGGTAGGTGAAATGATGTTAACTCAGTTCCAGCTCTATGATCAGGTTCCTTTTCTTGCGCCACTCGACAACTCCAGAAGGGCTAGCACAGCTGCACAGAGCAGGACAACTACAGAAAGGAGCATTTGTGTAGATTTACTGAAGGGCAACTCTTGGCTAAAGAAACCGAGTTTCTGGGCACAAGTGAAGAAAATTGCAGAATGCCTTGAGGGGCGCACGCTGGCTCAGCAGGGTTAGGGATTAGGAAGTTTTCCTCTTGGTAAGCTGAGTCAACACCACGGCAGAGCCCCCCCGGGAGGCCCTGCTTAYGCAGCTACATATCAGACAAAAAAATCACTGGAGACACGCGTATAAGAGGAAAAATCTGTGCCAGCGCTAAAGCGAGTTAGCAAAGCTCTGTTGCATAACACAAGTAAAAGAACATGGAGTCCCAGAAGGAAGTTTTACCTAGCTTCAGTGAAAGAGCATCTGGCTTCTTCATACTTCTCCCCATTAAACACCTCTCACTGCATCTGCAGATGTCTGAGTTGTAGCGAGTAACTGGAAAAAAAACTAGTCTGAACTTCCCTGGGATACCTGGCTCCTCCAAACGCTCGTGCCACGCAGGTGACCTGGCACCCACAGCATGTTGCCACTGTTAGAGGAGCTGATGGAGCCAGGCTCAGCGAGGCGTYCCCCCGGCCTGCAGGTGTAGGAGGCCTAGGGGCTGCGGTCTCCAAAGAGGGGGACACGGTGCGAGGCACCCGGCCACCCTGGGAGGCCGCACAGGCCCAGGCTCAGCTCCAAGGGCAGGCTGGGCAGGAGCAGAGGATGATCCCAGCTGACCGAAGCAGAAACCCGGCCCTGGGGAAAGTGAGAAGTGTTTCTGCAACTGATGTACAGCAAAAGGCCCTTTTGCCCTTGAGTTTCACCCTCTGTCTCCTCGCTGGGTTCCTCTTATTCCCTGACCGTTTTTACTGTTTCCTGACCAGGTGGCTCTTCACTTTCTGATGGCTTTTTAACTCCTCTGTTACTAGAAAGATTTTCTGATTAATAATTAAATAAATGAAAACAAAGCCAAAATACCTTTAATGCCTCTTTTTCTTTTTTCCYTTTYCCCCCTCTTCCTTTCAGTGTAGACTATGCCAGCCAGCAAGACTGTGCTCTCTCTCTCTCTCTCTCATTTTTTGCTCACTGCCTTTTTAGGTATAATCACCAATTCTCTTCAGTTTAGCGTCACCATCTCCTTTGTGGAAGTTCATCCAACCTTCCCATCCTCTCCCTCCTAGTCCATCTCTCTGGTAAACCCATGAATTATTTTCAGCAGTACTGCACACATGTAACTGAACAACAGCATAAGAAGAGGCCCTGTAAGCTGTGTGCTAGGGACCAGCTCCACCAAAGTCTGTGTGTGCTGCAGCCCTGCCTTTTAAGTGACCTGTTTTCCGTGACTTCAGAGCCCTAATCCTTGCCTGAGCACAGCTGAGGCTGGGGGGCACCTGACATAAGCAGTGGTAAATACTAACTCTGAGGTTGTGGTGGTTATTTGGTGCCCTGGCTGCCTGTGAGAAGCCAGGTGTTACCTAACTCTTCACCACAGGCAAGCACTTCTACCCACCCTATCCTCAAAGGCATGAAATCCTCCTGCAGCTGGCATCTGTGCCAGTCCTTACTCAAAATGTCACAGTTTCTATCACTTGGCATCTGCCTCACCCGATGCCTCATCTTGTTCAGCAGCAGATCACCCAGCACCTCCAAAGTCCCCTCGTCTCTGTAGATACAGGTCACACCTGTGTGAGGTGACGTGGAAGCTGCATTCTCTGATGGCTCCGATTCACTCAGGATGCCCCTAGGACAGGCTACTTCTACAACAAAAGCTGATGAGATGGTTGGTCCATTTTGATTCCTCCTGTYGAAACTATTTCACTTTGCAGTGAATATTTAGACATTCACAGCATCCCTCTATAATCCTGAGGTCTAAATAGTCATCTAGATTTGGGGAAATCCATTTATTGGTAGGATACTTAATTTAATGTTAAGTTTTCACAGGAGTGGAGGGAAGAAACCAAGTCTTCTTTCCTCCCTCCAATCTAGATAAGTGGCTTGGTCAGGAAGTTATTGTCTTTCTCTAGTTTTATATAAAGCTGTTCCACTTTACCATGGAGAAGATTAAAGCTGCCTTATCCTCYAACATGCGCTAGCTAATTTAAGTATTCATATGAGAGATGAGTTAAAAAACTTATGGACACTGAGTGAACTTGGGCAAGTATTTGAACAACCATTTAATAGGAAAAAATCCTCACCATTTGAAGGAGATTAAGATCTAGTCTTACACAAGAGCTCGGTGGATATTTGCTTAAAAGAAACCCTGGGTGTAGTTTAGCTACACAATGTGTAGCAACAGACTATGCACAAAACATGCATTTAACTCCAGAGGGAACTCACAGCTGGCAACTTGGCTTACAGAAACTCCCACTTGGGTTGTGCAGAACTACTGCACGGCTTTGGGGAATAGGAAWTTTTAACTTAGATACACAAATCTTTTTGTTTTTCTGGCAGAATACTCTTGAGACTAAATGAAACACTGAAGACTCTTCCTTGCCAGCAGGTATATCTTCTTGTGGGATTAGTGCATTTTCACCCACTCTCATTTTCTCTTTGGATACAGACAAGTGTTCAGACCAATACTGGTGGGGCAGATTCTTGCTACCACTGACTGCTTCTGGATAGTGCTCGGCCATTACACAGCTGCCTAYAGAAGCTTAATCCCTTCACTGCATTAATGCAACATGTTTAACTTGCGGGAGACACCGTCCTGTCCTCAGCCAAGCGACACAACTGCGGTCATCTTCTCCTCAGAACGAATTCTGAGAGTTCTCAAATGATCAGATCTGCTCAACCGGAGTTCTGCTTTCTGTCCGTTAGTGCTGTAGGCCTGTAAATGTTCACTAGGCTCATGACAAACATCCATAAGTTAAATAATTATTTTCAACACTCTTATCTATGATACTTGAAAAATATAAAATCTGTAACAYGGAGATAAATATTAAAATCTTGGTCCTCTAAGTGCTGATAATATCATGTGTGGTAAATTTAACTTAAACAAGCTTTTTTGAATGAATGAACAATTATTTGAAAGTTCAGCCTCTTTGCTACAAAAGCTGTCTTCATATTGGCTATTCTAATAATGGACACATTTTTGAGTAACATTTCTCAAATATAGCTATTGCTTCTTAATTTGTTTCTTCAGTTCCAATGGTATGGCTTCACTAAGTGTGAACAGGCAAGGATACGTTTAGAGCCAAAAATGGCATAAGAGAATCTTTAAAAAGAATCTCTTTTTAAAGAGATCCCCCTAAAGAATCTTTAAAAAGAGGGAAACATTTTAATGTCAAAGCAATTTTTTAAGGAAAAAAAAAGTAAATATCTGAACTGTGGCAATGTTCATGGCTGTTCCTCCTCTACCCTGGGTAAAGCTTTGTTCTCTGTAATATATTTGTTATGTCTTTGCGAAATGTGCATCTGAAATCCATATAAGTCACTTCCTTTATAAACTCAAAATGGTGATTGATCAAGTTAAAAGGCAATAGCCAAACAATTCCTCATCATCTTTTCCAAAAATTATTTATCACAGCTGGAAATAATCACTCATTCAGCAGGAATCATGTGCAGCCATTTGAAGATGAGAATATTCCTCAACCACAGGATTGATTCAGATCGTTGTAAGARTACTCAGCAATGTATCAATACTAACCTTGTGCACCAAAAATGTACACAACACATATTTTATCCAAACAGACCCAGTTCCTAGATTTATCTCAATAATAACACAAAATTTGGGATCCCTGTCAAATGGCCATATTCCCAGCATTTCCAGCTGTGGCCTCACATGGCTAGTCTGTCTTTCAACATTCAGGATTTAGCTGCAGGACATATTTCTTTGATTTCTCAAAGCCCAGASGGCAGTGCTCAGTGGCACTGAGTCCAGTTGGAGGCCTGTGGTTAGTGGTGTCCCCCAGGGGTCAGTCCTTGGTCCAGTCCTGTTCAATTTATTCATTGACCTGGATGAAGGGATGGAGTGCTCCCTTAGCAAGTTTGCTCCCAAACTGGGAGGAGTAGCTGATAGCCCTGAGGGCTGCGCTGCCATCCAGGAGGACCTGGACAGGCTGGACAACTGGGCTGTGAGAAATCTCATGAAGTTCAACAAGGGCAAGTGCAGGATCCTGCACTAGGTGAGGAATAACCCTGGATACCAGTACAGGCTGGGGATTGATGTTCTGGAGAGCAGCTCCACAGAGAGGGACCTGGGCATTGTGGTGGACAAGTTGACCATGAAGCAGCACAGTGCCCTTGTGCAGGGGGGCTGGACTAGATGACCCCTAGATGTCCCTTCCAACCTTAAGGATTCGATTCTATTCTATTCTATTCTATTCTATTCTATTCTATTCTATTCTATTCTATTCTATTCTATGATTCTCTTTTCCATCTCCATATCATATTGTCTTTGCTTAACACAGTCTGCACCCAAATTCAAAATCCATTGATTTAATATGCACCTTTACTGAGAAAAGCTTACGTAGAATAGAAACAGAATCACAGAATCATAGAATCCTTAAGGTTGGAAGGGACCTCTAGAGATCATCTAGTCCAACCCGCCTGCACACACAGGGTCAGCTAGAGCACATGGCACAGGGTGGCATCCAAGAGGGTTTTGAAGATCTCCAGAGAAGGAGACTCCACAACCTCTCTTGCTTTTTTTATTACCCTTTTGATTTTTTTTTCTTTTTCCATTTTTACACCTAGAATTTCTGGCTCAGTAGAAAGAGCTCCCTTCTAGTGGAAGGCAAATATAGAATCTAAATATGTAGAGATAAGAATCAAAGAAGAAATGAATTTTCAGCTAAATATTTTCATTCATATAAGTGAATTTTTTATAAGACACATTTCTTTAAAGACTTAAAAAAGGTACTGTAGTGATACAACAAAATACAACATCCATTATTATTTCACTTGGTATCTCATGTATATTCACGTTCGTTCATGACAAAATGTTTCCTGTAAGACATATCTACATGTTGGAATCTCTGAACAGCAAGGTACTACATGGAAATGTACACAGACTCTACTRTCACATATAGGAGTAATTCTCTGTAGCAAATGTGGAATTTAATTTACTTTCTAACCAGTGAAAAGCTTAGCCTCTTATAAAATTTCTCAACCCTCTTTTTTTTTGACAGAATTTAGGTACCTAAAGAGACATGCAAAAATATTCACAGCCAGAAAGAATCTAAACACCAAGACTTAGAATCATAGAATCATAGAATGCCGAAGGTTGGAAGGGACCTCAGAGGTCATCGAGTCCAACCCCCCTGCTCACACAGGGTCACCTAGAGCACGTGGCACAGGGATGCATCCAAGCGGGTTTTAAAGATCTCCAAAGAAGGAGACTCCACAACCTCTCTGGGCAGCCTGTTCCAGTGCTTTGTCACCCGCACAGTGAAGAAATGCTTCCTTAAGTTCCTGTGGAACTTCCGATGCTTCAGTTTGAAGCCATTTCCTCTAGTCCTATCACTGTCCACCACTGAAAAGAGGCCGCCCCCTCCTCCTCACTGCCTCCCTTGAGGTATTTATACACGCTGATCAGGTCCCCCCTCAGCCTCCTCTTCTCCAGGCTGAACAGGCCYAGCTCYCTCAGCCTTTGCTCAYAGGGCAGATRTTCCAGGCCYCTGATCATCCTGGTAGCCCTGCGCTGGACTCTCTCCAGCAGCTCCACATCCCTCTTGTACTGGGGAGCCCAGAACTGGACGCAGTACTCCAGATGTGGCCTCACCAGGGCTGAGTAGAGGGGGATGATCACCTGCTGGAGACGCTCTTCTTAATGCATCCCAGGATCCCGYTGGCCTTCTTGGCCACCAGGGCACACTGCTGCCTCATGGTGCCTTATTTAAAAGCTAAACAAAAATACATTTCATATTTTTTAAGGTAGGCTTTGTCTGTATTTCTCTTTGATATTTAAGGGTTATATGGCCTTTGTAGAATAAGTGCTTCAGATCCCAGTTCCAATCACAGAGATTTCCCTTTAACCRGTTTGCATTTGTAGGCCAAACCTTTTCCCACTGAAATGAGTAAGATTTTTTTTCTSTTAATGTGAGAAGGATTGCGCTGTGCACAAAAACGGCTTCTACATTCATGAAATGCTCTTTCTTGAACTCCAGAGCAGCTTCCTTAGAAAATGACTGCTCTCAGGGCACATGCCTCATCCCCAAGTCACCATGCCTCTTTGTTCAATGACAACAGGTTGGCCAACAACATTATCAGATAAAATTTTGTCTCCCAGCTGGCCTGCTTCTAAACTCTTATGATGTTTCCCTTGTTAACTTTAATCCCAGTTTCTCAGCCACAGTCTTGTCATCACTAGTTCTTGAGATTCTACTTGGACAATACCGCTTCAGAACTGGGCATTTTGAGTGATCCCACCATGAATTTAAAGCACAGAAAATGAGAAAAGGGGCATTGATAGGCTGCTTCCCTCATCCACTTACATGCAATGTAATATCTGATTTTTAAAAGTAACTTTGTATTTAAAATGCATGAAAATATGCTTCCAATGTAGTGCAAATTATTAATTAAAATGACAAAAGGTTTTAGTAATATTAACCAATACAAAAATGACTTCATAAAKTGCTATGTGTACACACAGTTCTGCAATGATGAAGATGAAACATTTAACCTAAAAATAATCTTGCTGCAGACTGAAAAAGCCTCTGTCTGCCAGTATCTCAGTGTATGGTATGCCAGTATTGTTCACTGTGTAACTGGTTGCATAAATGAGAAAGTGAATGTTGTAATTCATTCACGACATGAATGAATGTTGTTCATTCAYTCATTGAGGCCGCACCTGGAGTACTGTGTGCAGTCCTGGGCTCCCCAGTGTAAGAAGGATGTGCAGCTCCTAGAGAGGKTCCAGYGCAGAGTGACAAAGATGATAAAGGGACTGGAACATCTCTCGTATGAGGAAAGACTGGGTGAGTTGGGCCTGTTAGTCTGGAGTAGAGAAGGCTGAGAGGGGATCTGATCAGTAAGTACCTGAGGGGAGGGTGTAGGGAAGAAGGGGTCAAGCTCTTCTTGGTGGTGACCAGTGACAAGGGGCGATAGGTACAAGTTTAAACACAAGCAGTTCCATCTGCATATGAGGAGGAACTTCTTTACTGTGAGGCTGACAGAGCCCTGGAACAGGCTGCCCAGGGAAGTTGTGGAGTCTCCTTCTCTGGAGGTCTTCAAAACCCGCCTGGATGCCGCCCTGTGCCACACGCTCTAAGTGTGCCTGCTTGAGCAGGAAGGTTGGACTAGATGATCTCTAGAGGCCCCTTCCAACCTTGAATATTCTGTGATTCTGTGATTCTGTAATAAAGACTCCACTGGTATAAATATAACCAAACACAGAACTACCTATGCTGGCCAACTAATTCTGGACCCAACAGCTGATGCTGCTAGGTGGAAACCATTCATTCTGAAAGAAACACGGGGTCCTCCAACATTTACCAATAACTCCTGTGGCTAGCACTTACCTCTAGGGTCTTTTTCCATGTTTTTCTTTTGTTGTCTCAGATTCCGTATATTTTTTTTTCTTTTTTAACCAATTGTAAATTATTGATCAAGTGGAAATGCCAATAAATGGAGAATTATAACAATTGACTATTTAAGTTAGAGTTTTATTTCCAAATTTCTATTTASGGAGAATTCTCTGCTGGAAATAAAATCCATTGTTACGCAACAGGASATGAAAAGAAAATAGAAAGTACAGGATATGAAAACAATAAGAAATATATATGTGCAACTGCTAAATAGGGAACGGACATTCTGCCTGAAATTGGACAATTAAAGTCCTAAGAGACTAACTATAGCTAGGAGAGAGGGAAACTAACTACTTTCAGCATATCTAGCATTAAATGGGCATTTTCTCTTGTTTTCTGAGGTCACATTTCTATAATATATTCTAATTTTTGGCATTTCCAAGCAGACCTGCTYACATGCTATGTATTAGGCCAAGGTAGGCTACCAAACTAAAATGGAAACAAGTCCCAAAGTGACAGTTGCTCCCCAATGAGCTCATTTTCTCTTTCACCCTCTGGGCTAATAGCCAGAGGATAAAAAGCCCATACCTATCAGCAGCAACAGACACACTTACTGCTTAATGAATCAGCTGAGTTTGAGAGCCTTCTCTGTAAGGAGTTTCACTAGCAGTATGACAAGTAAAATAGTGGCATTAGGAACACATGTTCTACACTGACAAAGATTTGCTGAGTTAAGATCTATAAACAAACTTACCAGGGATCATGTAGCAGGGCCATGATAAAAACCTCCCTGACAGAGATCAAGTCTGTGGGTTCCTGTTCTTGTCTCCTAGAACACATAAAGATTTATTACCAAAGATATTTCCTTATATGTCAATATTAGTGCTTCAGGAACTGGTGAWTGAGCATTATTTTTAACCATTCAATGATAAGTTTATATCAATTCACTCTTTATCCCCTTCTTAGAGCTCTACAGAACAACCAATAACTTAAATTTTGAAAAATTACCAGAACTCATCAGATACATATATTGTAATTGGGCTCCTTTTTTTTTATATATGTGTGTGTGTGTATATATATATATAYACACACATATAAAGCTTCCAAATGTTCTGAAAAGGTAAGCAATGACATACTTCAGTACTTACATGACACTCAACAGGTATACACATTATTATTGTGAGAAGCAGTGCTGGCTCTTTTAGAAAACGTATCATCTGTTCATCTGTTTGAAATCTATTACCTCTGTATTGCATAAAATGAGAAAATGTGTACGAACAAACTGCTGGAAGAGCGTGATCCCCAGAGGCGGAGGTGGCACCTGCTCGGTGCCGCTCTTGGGGCCCTGCTGTTGCTGCCTACCCCGAAATGGCTCCGCAGGGCAGTGTTTGYTGTCCGGGGGGCTCCGGGCAGGAGGTCACAGCTCTCCTTCCCACGCTGTTCCTCTCAGCTAGTCAGGGGAGGCACATCAAGCCCGCTGCAATCAAAGGCATATTTTAAGCCAGGTTTAGCTTTTGAGACAAATTGGAGGAATGTACAGGGCTTGAGCTAAGCCTTGTAACCTGAAGCTTGGTTAAAATCACAGGTAGCCTGAAAAATAGTACAAGGAAGAGAGAGAAAGGGGAGGAAAGGAGGAGGGAAGGAAGGACAGACTCTTCAGGGAAAGCTGGACATCATCACCCACAGCTTTGACAGCAGAAAACCATGGAGCCGGACAAGGAAGCAACCAAAATATAAGCTAGAAGCCAAGTGCTCTGTGCATGTAAAAAGGGAGAAATACCCATTTGCAGCTCGGAGTGTCTGGGCCTCAGCGAGGAGCTGCCGCCCCACCACAGGGCACTGCGCTGCTTGCAGGATTACCCCCTTTTTGGCACTTCAGGCCCCACAATTTTGCAGTGCCGACCTCCCGCGCTTGCTCTAGCAGCGCGAGCTCTGTGCGTCATCTCCAGGAAGGAGCGAGGGATTTCACTGAAACTATTCCAGCTGCCTAAAGGGATGAGGAGAGCAGGATTTGCCCTGAACAGCCTGGAAAGCCCAAAACAACATTTGCTGTGTTTCTTTTAAAATGCTGTTAGTTTTTCTAGTTCCAAGAAAATTAAAGCCGTGGCAAGAAATGTGATTGTACAGATTGCCTGAATTGGTGTTAATTACTTTTTAATCACTGAAAATTAAATTAGGCTTCAAAATACATTATTTATGTCTTGTCTGTGTTTTCCAAAGATGGTGTAGCACTCTAACAGATATTGAATTATAATTACAAGAAGATATAATTACATTGTATTAGAGACTATAAGAAGGATATGCTGGTTGATAAATCCAATTTACAGCACAATTTATTTAACCAAAATAGAAAAACAGAAAATGGTGTAAAATATTATCTTTCAGTCTAACTTATTTTCCTTTTTTTATTACTTATATTTTTTTATATAAGCATTGCTATAATATTTCTTGGACCTGTTTTACAGTCCTATGGAATGTCTCTGGTCACGGCCATCAGGAATGAGCCCTCAGCTCTCAAGGAACTGCTGAATGAGACCTAAGAGGTTTCTGACTGGATGGCTGTGAGGTTCTGTTCTGCTTCTGTAGCACTCTTCCATATCCRTAGGTCCATCTGCAGTATATGGGTGCATGTTGTTTAGGAAAAAAATGCCATTTTAATTAACATAATAGCTTTCCTTTAATGGCATTTAATTTATTACATATTGCGGGAGAGCATCCGGGTTTGCAACAATCTGTGCATGCTTCCATCAAAGTCAGTGTCAGTATTATTATAAGCTACAGGTGAAGAATTGGTCAGACCAAGGCAGTTACTGAAAGTTTCATTATATTACAGTCAAACAAAACTCAGAACAAAAGGCAAATTTAGAAGATTCAGATCTTAAAGTTATATGATCTTCCTCAAACAGCCAGAGATTGAGGAAATGGAGAAGAACAGAGGAGCTGTGACTGCTCCCAAGAATGGTGCCCCTTGACACTGCTCSCATCCAGGCTATTCTCTTCTATTCTCTTCTGCAGCACACAGCCATTCTGTACCACATGCTTTTCCTGTAGCTGCCCTGCCTATTACTAACCCAAGTGGCAGTAGAAACATCCGTCATCTATTGAAGTGTTAAACCTGAGAAGTTTAAGAAGGTAGTCTGATAAACTGGATTTTTACAGGGCTGAAAGTAGGGAAGCAGAGCAAGGACACAGCAACAAACAGCCTGGGCATCTGGGGCCGGGGAAAGGACCCCGTGGCTCTGCCGGGCTCACCGAGCACTGCACCTCCTGCCTGGCTAATCAGGGTCCATGGTCACTGCAGGCTCAGCCCTTTAGGTGGGGACACRAGGACAGTCCATTCGGTGGGCTGAGGTGGTGGGGCAAGAGGGCATGGGAGCACATGGGGAGCTGTTACAGGAGGGGAAGAGCGCACACTGAGGTGGGTGTTATCACAGGCGATTGCTACAGGTTAACATGGGCAGCTGGAGTCTTTTGTGGTTGTTCGCTGGTTTGAGTGAGGTAGCTGTGGGCTACGTGGAAGAAGAAGAGTGATGGAGACAGAAAAGGTCACTTAGAGAATTTGAGACTGATCGTCTCGGTGAGCCTGGTATCAGCTGGCAGTCAGCAAGTACGGCAGCACGAAAGATCCCATTTCAAGCCTGAATCCCACGTTAAAGTAACCATAAATGCTGGAGGATACTCAAGGTCAAGTTTAGGACACGCTCTTCCTGCCAACTGCTGCTGTGATATACCTACTGTTCCCCTCCTGGGCAGTCCCTCCATCCATTTCCTTCCCTGCAAAGGGGGATTACAGAGGATAAACACGAGTCATGCAGATTTGTGTAGTTACTTCCTACCCTCCAAATATCAGTGATTTCACACTAGCCAAGAATCAAAGTGCTTTGGCAGCAGGTGGCAAATGTAGGTGGACACTTTGCAGAGACTTCTGCAGTCTCCAGACAACGCATATAAGCAGACCAGGAGGTCTGGGGAGGGCTCGCTCTCTCCCACCACCACTCAAATATCATTGGCAATCACCTTCAATTCCCGACGAATAACCCACAATAAACAGGATGTTTCATGGAACAGGACCTGATCTGTACCTGGAGGGAGAAGAAATGCCCATCCTCCTCTGGAGTGCCAAAACGMCAGGGGCATCGTATGTGAGGGACTAAAGCGCTAATCCGCTCAGACAAATCCYGCTACAATTGCCACAACGCGGAGCAGAAGCTCAGTGTAAATTTTGGAATTCTGCATATTTTCTGGCCATTATTGGCCCAATGAATAACAATTTAACAATTTATTTCATGGTTTTAAAATCCAAAGGCTTCTGAATGCCTCACTGAAGGGTTCAAGCGGATTCTCAGAAATCATGAAGAAGTAGCACTGCTGTGTAAGGAACATAATATTGAAATAAATCCAGCACTAAAGCCCATTGRAAAAGCAATAAATTCTCACAAACAGACATTAAGTGGAAAAGAAACACCGTTTTTTTATATATTATTTTTAGAAAGCCTCTAACAGCTGACCTTGAGCCATATCCCCAAGGGGGAGAGGAGCTCTTGAAGATGAATGAAAGAAATGAGAAGAACCTCTTTTAAATAAATATAAAAGTGGCTTGCAGTCCATTTGTTGACAGCAATGTAACACTGTCTGGCAAGCAGCTACCAATCTGGCTGAGAAATCTGTTCAATTAGAATGGAAAGAGCAGTACAGATGGAAGTGGTTGGAGAGGAGGGAGCCAAGCCAGGGAGCGACAGGGCTGCTTTCCTCAGGAGCTCCAAGATCTGAAGCAAAACCATGCGGCCAAAATTTTATTTCGCATCAAAGCATGACAGGATTTTCTGCCATCTGCGCCCCACTATTCTCTTGAGAGACCCCAACCCTCGACACACCAGCCTCTGCTGAAAGAAAAGGAGTGGCTAATTTGATTTCTAGGCCATTAATATTAATCTTTTCACTGCAGTGACGGTGTGACCTGTCATCTTTGCTTCCCCGGTGGCTTTATGCTTCCGTGTCAAACTGCAGTGTGGAACCAGTGGCTGCTGCTCAGGCATCACTGGCGTCCTCCCAGCCACTGGGAAACCTGACTGATGAGAGGGCACGTCCAGAAATTTCAGGCCAAATACAGATAGAGTTTACCTGGCGGTAAAGACYTCCCCTGCTGCTTTGGAAGGAGCCAAACATATTTACATGGGAGCCAAATTTGGTTTACAGGTTAAAAAAATTCCTTATGAACACTGTCTATTGTAATCTACAGAAACCAAAAGTTTTTTTTTTTCTTTTTGTCTGCATAAGGGGTGAGCAGATATTAYAAACAAGGCTGTGTTAATAGATCTTGTTCCTTGAATAAAAAAGATGTAAGTGATGCATACTGTAATTCAACATTTATCCTTTAATGACTCAACTACATATCGATAATGGTGTTACCAAGTTGCACTATTGGCCTTTTTTTTTTCCTGTTCAATTTAGTGGGACAACCCCCAAACTGTTACATGTGCCAGGCACTGTTAGATGCTGGTGGCATCTATCATCATCCCTGACTACTCAGGGGAAGCGCTGTAAGAAATTGGAACCAACAAAAATGTCTCCCTTTCTGCTCTTTCAYTCTCTTCTCCAACTCATCGTTCAAGCACAGAGCAGTGTCACCTACTGTTACACACACACAAAATAAAAAATATTGGAGAGAAGATGCTAAAAGGGTGCAAAATCTATAGGTGAAATGCAGGGAACTGAGTTAAGTGTTCTATCAACCCCATATATTTCTGCTAGAGAATTCSTAGGTGTGTCTCATTGAACAATGCCTGTTGCAGCACAACTTTCCAGCATTTGGTGTGAATTAGTTTGGGTGTACCAACATCAGAATGGATTTTGAAGGTGACATGTTGTCATTAGTAACATTTGGGCATGCTAGTAGTCTGAAAATTCCTCAGTGCAGATGATGCCTGATGCAAACAGGAAAGTATGAAAAAAGGAAGGGAATATATGAGCGAAAGAAAAAGGAAGGAGAAGAGAGAATCAAACCACCGGAGGACCTCATGCCCCTGATGTCAGTCAGTGCTGTTGCTCAGAGATACACTGGAGGGAATTAACGCTGGCTAATCATCCTGGGGCAGGCAAAACGAGCCTGAGGAGAAAATGTAATGTCAACAGCTGCCTGTGTTCTGTCCCTGCTGAGGTTCCCCATGGGGCTGTGCCAGAACTGCAACAGGTGACCATAACAGCCAGGGAGTATCTACGGGGAATGAGGATTTCAGACAAGCCTGCAGTGAGAGGGGGATGGCAGCCAGGGCCCACTGAAGTCAATAAGACTACAGAGAAAAGGTTAATTTCCTATCCCAGAAAAAAAAAAAAAAAAAAAAAAAGAGGAACTTTCACAGCATCAGCCTACAATCTAGTCTAAGCAAAATCCCTTTTGTAAGCAAAATAAAGCCCTCAAACTAAAGCCCCTGCAGTAGTTTAAGAATGAGACAAGGTTCCCTGGCAGACAGATAGAAAGCAGGTCCCCGTGACACATGCCAGGCATAATCCACACATTATCCCTGAACAAGCATTTTATGATCTCTAGAAATAAAGTGTGCTCCAAGGCTAGACTTGCTGGAGGAATGGAGGAAGTGGAATGAGAAGCTTTCAGGAGTGTTGTGACATCTGAGCACTGCTCTGGCCTCAGTTCCCCGAACATCCCCATCAAGAAGTTGCTCTTACCTTCATGGGGCACCACGACAGGACAACAAGCTTTTGTAGCCAGGCTGCAGGATTGCAAGCTTGAGCTTGTAACAGAAGGAGAGAAAGGAGGCAACACGTCAGCATTGTGCCTAGCAGGTCAAGAAATGACTGCGGCACCAGTGACAGGGCAAGCTGGACAAGCTATGCAGTGGTAGGAAGCCTGTAGTAGAGCTAGTGCAGAGCTCAGGACACACAGAACCACGTCTGCTGAGAGCAGGATGATAGCCCAGGGTCTTTACACGTGTGGATGGCAGCCTCGTGACAGCCCATGCCAAGCGGAGCCGCGGTGCGACCCGAGAGGCTAAACTCCTATGTTTCCAAGCTATTGTTTAGAGATGCCCTTCACATGTCCACGACAACTGAAACAACCTATTTTGAGGCATTTCTACTTATTCACCTTTGACAGTACCCTGCTTATTTTCATAGAAAGCAGAGTCCTGTTTTCTTTTGCACAGCAGGAAGCAGAGTAATATTAGACATGTTCATCAGCCAGCACTGGGCAATGCAGCCCAATATATACCCAAAGTCTGCCGTGACCGCTTGCTGTGAGTGGTATTTCTTGCTGTCAGAGTATTCAGTTACCAAAAAGCGCCTGATTGCTCCTTAGGTTTGTCCCTTCTGCCCACCAGTCTCAGCGAGGATGGAGCTATTTCCCAGCTGAGCAATGCTAATGACTTTGAGAGGCAGCTAAATGGAAGATAAATTTCAATTACTAGGCTAAAAGCTCAAGGTAAGCTGTTTCTTTGGTTTGAATTACTCAGACAAATGACTGCCTGTATCTGTCCAGCACACCTACAACACAGGCACTAGCCATCCCTCACTGAAAAACAACCTCCCCTGCCATCCCAGGGTGTTAATACAGAACTGAATGGAGAGAAAAAACATGAGAATGTGTCCTGGCATAACGTGTCCCTGTCATTCCTAACTCMTTTGGCAAGTTCTGCTGTGGTTCCCCCTGCTTTAAATGCCTGAGGGGGGAGCAAAATGAGTGTGAGTTATTAGAGACTATGGATACAGTTCATACAGTCATAGCTGAAAGATTTGTTGGATGTGATGAATTGTATAACCAAGGCCAGTTAAGTTCTATTCCCTTTGTCACTCGATACACAAGAAAGASGGCAGCATGTAAAACACAAAAATGCATTCAAAAGTGATCAACTTGGAGACACTCAGCAACTAAACAATATTTAGTAGGTAAAGCAAGTAAGGATTTTTTACTATTTCTGCTGCTTGTAACCTGTCATTTCTAGTCGAGGAACTAAAAGCCTGACCTTAAAAGCCTGATCTTACTTCAGCAGCCTTGTCATTCATTACCAGGAGAGGCAGCCATAAAACACTTCCAAAGAGATGCCCAGAAGGAATCCAGGRACATAGGAAAGCCCCACTTGGGCTGGAGAACGGTCTACGATGCACTGCAGGAAGTAACACAATGAAGAGCTCCACAGGGAAAAGCCTTTAATTTTCTGAAGAAAGAGAACTCCTAGTGGAGGAATTATTTTTCTTCCCTTGCCTCTTGTTGCATGAGAGTCACAAGGACTGTAACACTATACTAGTATGAAAGGTTCTGCATCCTGGCCCAAGGAGCGATCAGAAAAGCAACAGGAGTGCTAAAAAAAGCATATTCTTAGAAAACACGTCATCTGAACAGATGCAGCTCTCTTAAAGTTCACTGGATAAACGAGGTTTTATTTTCTGCAGCATCTCTTTAAATACAGCAAGGAGAAGTCAGCAGGTTCACGGGTACGTACCCAGTGGAATGTTTTGCTGAACATTAATAACTGCACAGCACTCGCTTCCAGCTAAGCTGGCCAAAACAAACATAAAACAGTCTTGGGTTTCAGTCCTCCACATAACCTATGGGAATTACATCGAGGCTTCCTGTTTTCTCTGCTACCTACGGTGCATTTTACAGGCCACCAATGCACACTACCAATTCAATCGGGCTGTGGAGGTTGCTGCTGTCCAGGCAGATGCCCTGATGTATGTGATGCCAGCTGAGGACCTACTGGGTATGGTCATACAATCATCATGAAGGCTGGACCGCTTTCTCTTTATTTCCTTACTTTAAACAGAAGGACACACATTATTTTTTAGAGGTTTATTAACACTGAGAACATCCCGCTCACTAATAGGCACTTTAAGGAGGTTTTGGTATGAAAAACACTAATCAACTTCTTTCCATGCAGTATATAAGCCTCATGAGTAGGTACTGCACCACTTACATCTGGTCCACTTTCTGGGGCTCTAATTCAGAAAAAGAAAATGAGGACATTAATTTATGACCTATTTCCTATGATTAGGAATAAATCAGTTTCACACAGTAACAGATAGTAAAGCCTGATGYTGGGATAACAGAAAAGGCAACAAAGTGACATTTATTCCACTAAAAATAAAAAGATAGGAATCTTTTATCTGAGTTTGGGGAAACAGATAGTCTTTATGCCATTACAGGTAAATCCCAAAAAAAYATTTAGGTAGAAATATTTCCACACATCATTTTATTTATTTCATTCCTGCTCCAAAATTTCTTTTCATCACTAGAGCAATTATATTTCTTGCAGAGATTACTAATGTAATGGCCTTCCATAGGTCAGCAACTAACAAGGCCAATAGAGTCCATATAACAAAATACTTTCAAAAGATACTGTTGACAAAAGCAGATCTGCGTTTTCATAATGAATATTACTTAACTGTTAATTCCAACCATTATTACAGGTATAAAGGGGTTAAGTGAACTCAGTCTTCAACTTCTTTGATTTTTCTTTTTTTTGTTTTTCTGTTTTTGCTGAGCACTCCAGCAAGCACCAAGGCAGCCATGAATGCTCTGGCATTACAAGAGGCAGGAACCAGAATACAGCTGGAAAATCCTTCTCTGCCAATTAACACTATCCAGGTAGCTCTCTCCTGGGGGTGACACCATCAGCTCACAGCATCTGGAAGACCGAGGCTCTGCTTATGTACTTTTAAAAAACACGCTTGATTCTACTAAGGCATAAAGTAGAACCACATTCAAAATAGTACTAAGCCAACCTGCAAGGCCTTTAGAAGAAAAAAAAAAAAAAAAGCTGAAGGTTAAAGTTAAGCTGAAGCTTAGGTAAAAGGAACCCACAATTCACAAACCAGAAATTGTATTGTAAACTAGGGAGCCTACATGGATAAGCTTGTCTCTGGTGTTCCTCAGGTAGGAAAGGTGTTTTACCTCTGCTGTTAGTGAAAAGACAAATGAGTAATTGATGGTGTTTTACTAGCATAAACTATTGAACAGATATCCCTTTTTTTTTTTTTTTTTTTTTTTTTTTTTGGTAATACTTCAGGGAGCAACAAGAACAAACCAACTAATTTCTGGCAGTCCTTTTTCGAACAAAAGATGAAGTTTACATTACTGACTGTATTAGTACTTGCTATTCTACCTGGGGAATCTCTTTGTCAGATTGACTGAATTAAAATAAATTGCTTCCAAAGGATTTACAGTTTCAATGAGGGTCATTTACTTCGATTTGAAAAAAAAAGACCTAAAACAAGCAGAGAAGAATAAKAAGAAGAAGTGCACCCTCTGCACACTGTTGCCATTCCTGTGAATGTATCTTTCCTTGCTTAGATTAAACAGCATCCTAGTCAGGCAGACTGACACACTGATTAGAAACAGTGGCAGAAGTAGGRTGAAGCTGTAAGACTACATTGTGCCAGTAAATAAAGCAGGCTAGACATTTTTCTATGGCCTGAAGCCACATGGCGTGGCATGACTCATGTTCACAAAGCTAACCTCCAGATGTGTTGGTCATATCTGGACCATCCATTAAGAAAGGAGTAGGGAATAATACCCCTTTTGTTTYCTGGGGTATTGCTAGTTGCTGTGGACGAAATCTGTGCCATGGAGCATGGTAACAATTAAAGGTGATGACTGCGGGCCAGTATGTTTTATTTTCTAGTATGGACATATGGGTACTATCCGTCGAAAACCTTTTAAAAGACTCTTTGGAGCCACTCTAGATTCTTTGGGCCCCGAGTGAGAAAACCAGCATTGTCTTGCACCTCACTCACGAACAGGTAAAGAGCTTCTTTAGCTTGAAACCACAGGGCCATGAACATTTCAGTTGTGTCTCAAAGAAACTATGTAGGGAGAAAAAACAAAATAATAACAACAAAACACACACACACACAAACCAATGAACAACCAGCATTAAGAAAAAACAAGCAAACCTAATAAGCCCCAGTGCCAAGTTTGTGAGAACATCTGGAAGGAATGGGATGGCAGAAGAGCCCATGTCCTCCTGTTCTCTAGTGACCGTTAATTTACCTGTTATATCAAAGACTCACTGCAAAKATAAGATCCAACAGAGACTTCTCATTCATCTCTTTGTGAAGACATTGCAGGAGCTTCCCTGACTGATTCAGTTAAACCTGACTGTGGTTAGGTTTAACATCGGCCAGATATTCTCTCCGTGGTATTTGGTGATGCTGTTGGTGATCTGGGGAAAAAATGCACTAAAGTTGTTGCACGTGTGTTATTTTAGCACTTTCTATGGCAGCATAATCCTGTAAGGCATAAAAGTTATGTACAATCCAAATTAAAAATTGAAATATTTCTTTATTTCAGCTGTCTGCAATTCTCCAGACAACAAGTAAGTATGGATAAAATAGAGTTCTCTCATTCTCCTTATTTTATTATAAACATGTGCATTGCAGACTGGATCCAAAATTCACTAACACTGTAAAGAAGCTTCAACATGGAAAAAACGTCCTCAGAGTCTTACCTATTGAAATGCTCATTTTAAAAACCTCAACATCTATGAAGACTTGGGCTTCTTTGACTTAGTTAGTGCTTAAAAATAGAAGGAACAGCAATACCAAAAAAAAATATATCAAATTGCTTTTACTAAGGGTCAGCTCAGTTTTGAGCCTGCATTTTGATTTCCGCTGAAAAAAAAACCCATACAATTCAATTAGGAGGTAGATGATACCAAYGTCAAAGCCACAGGCATAGCCTGTATCCCCTGCGGATCCCCTTTCCTATACAAAAGCCTGATGCGCATTAACTCAGTGGTTTGCGGATCGCTGAAAGCTTTTAAACCACATAGTTTCCGAGTAAATGGGTATTCAGGAAGAAAGGGAAATAAAAAAATAAAAATAATGAGAAAAGCATCCCACTGAAGCATATAGGATTTGGTTTCAGTGTAGCGGCCGACATTGAATCTGGATTGTATTTTGTGTTGCCCAGCAGGGCGGTACTCGAGCCACAGTGACATCCCACAGACAGCRATGCCTGTCCCAGGTCTCCGTCCTTGGCTGCTCACCATTAACAGGTGGCCATTTTGTGGGTGTCACTTCCACAGGCAGGGGGGAGGCGGGAGCCATTTTGAAGAGCAAGACGGGGACCAAGGAGCTGCGCACCTCTGCGTTGACTGCAGGGTGAGTGGAAGCRCCCTGCAGCTGCAGCATGACAGGGAAGGGAAGCACATGTACACAAAATGATTTGTATGAAAACACATAAGCACGGTGCAGCAAACGGATCCCACATTCAAAATTTTACTAGCTTCTTCTCYCCGCCTCTGTCACTCAGACATGCAGAGGCAGCAGTAGCACCTTTCCCGGGCACAGYGGCTGCTTGTGGGACTGGCAAGGCTGGGGGCTGCCAGCATCGGAGGCTGGGGAGCGTCTGGGGACGCGGGGTGGCCATTCTGCTTGTCCAATGGTGCCCAGGCCGAGTCGCAGGCCGGGCCTGTCCACAGAGCGGTCAGGCCGTGGGAATGCGAGGGAAGGGAGAAGCCAGATCAAAAGGAGGATTTCTTCTGTTTATTTCTCATCCTCCTAGGGCAAGCTAGCTGTATGTAGCTTGAATAAACTGTATGTTTTAGACAGAGGGTGTTACGAGATACTGGAGGWCATTGGAAGTTGCACTAGTGCAGCTCAAGTGAGAGGGGGAATTAGGTGCAAAGCTGTAATCTGCTGGAAAAGAGGAAGAAGAAAAGAAGAAAACCATAGCTAGTGCATTTAATGGATCTTCCCTTTAACACTGGTCTTTTTAACTGACTTTAGACTGTGCATAGTGGAAATAGGAGGGAGGGAAGGCTTACCGGAAACAAAATCTTAAGAATAACTCTTTTTAAGGAAGAGAATATTCCTTTGGGCAGGCAGAGCGTAAGAAAGGATGAACTTGAGGAACTGATTGCTGAAATTAGCCTTGCTGAAAAGTACTTGAAGAGGAAATTCAGCTGTGGTTTGAGAGAGTGAGGAGTTCCAGGAATTAATCTGATCTCCCGGCTCTGCTTGGCACCACSTCAGAGGGAGAGGAGCTGGGAGGCCACGAGACTGAAGGCATCAAATGGAAGCGCTGCTGCTCCGTCCCCTGGGAGGAGAGCTGGCTCGGGAAAGCAGCACACTTACAGGCCATAGTTTGTACACAACATTAATGTTATTCAGAACGTGCAGACGTGCACCTAAATATTTATTAACTGTTCTTGCAGTAGGGCGAGTGGTGCTTCAGTGTTTGTATGTCCAAACATTAGCAGACTTCTGAAAAAAACAAGCCCAAAGCACTGCTTTTGTATTAGCTTTTCAGAAATTCAAGGTGCCCAGCCACCCTCATTGACTCCAGAGGAAACTCTTGGAAGCAAAACAGAAAGAAGAGACAGATGAGGACCAAAGCAGGTTGTGGASCCAGATGCATCTTGCTGTTGATTTGCACCCAGTGCAGTCTTCCCAGAAGCTGGGGGTGGGAAGCTGCATAAACAGCTCCCATCTCCATTCTTCCTATCTCAAGTGGCTGACAGCAAGCTGGGACAAGGGGGTTGTTGTGTGGGGACCAAGAGCCACGTGCTGCCCGTCCGAGGCAGCAGCTCCAGACAGTGCCCAGTTCCTTCTTTTCACCCCTAAACCAGGGGAAAAGCCCCAAGAGGATGGGTATTTTAGTGGCATGACATGGCTGGGAGCCCAAATGCCATGTGTTTTCTGTCTTGGTTGTATGGATAAAATTTGAGGGCAGTGGATACAGTTTGTTACAAATTACTGTGAGCCTCAGGAAATTTAAAAATATTGCAAATGGAGCCAAAATAGAGATCTGGGGATGGTTTTGCTTTCCACAATTCACTTGCTCAGCACTTCAGCCACTCAGCCAGGGAAACCTGAGAGCCAGTTTCCCACCAAGACAGAAATTTCTGTACTGTGAATAAGAGACAGGCAGGTTTTTTTTTTTTTTTCCCTCTTGTTTGATCGTTTTTCTTAATTGTTTTCTTGTCTTATGTTAACTTGATAAATCCTTGCTAAATGCCCTGTTTATTTGCGAGGGCAACAGCATATGCAGATCGCCCTTCACTTACTGACTCAGATTAAATCCATGGGGTTAGTGGCAGAATGTGGGAAGCAACAAAGCGGCCTCAGGACTTGCAGCCATTCTTGGATGAAGCTGAGCAGTAAGGAAACACTAAGTGGTGATGGCAGAGAAAGGTGTATGCTTAGTACTCACCGGTATCATTTGCCATCTATCATCTGCTTCATCTGGGATTGGCTCACCTAGACAGAAAATGAAGCAAAGAGGCAATTAAATACATATTTATATACAATGGAAATATCTTTGCTCATTTGCTAGCTGAAATATTTTTTTGTATGTTGTGGACATCCAAAATCGATTTAGGAAAATGTRAATAAGTAAGTCCCGTATTAAGGTTGCTTAAAGCAAAGCTAAACAGAAGCATTTTAAATCCATGCTATGCAAAAAGAAAAAAAAAAACACCTGTCCACTAGATTTAAAATTTAATTTGATGGTACTGTAAACTTATAAAGATTGTTTTAAAATTTTAAGACAGCCTCAAAAAAAAATCCCCATTTGTGGAAAAATTATGATATCGCTTTACTGTTGTGGACTGTGAGAGTTAAAAAACAGGAAATTCTAACAGAAGGGAATGAAAATCATCAAAGGATTAGTATGTTAACAGCATTCTACCAGAGATGATCTATTTCAAAGGGAAGTGCCATCTGTCACCCCAATAAAAAACAGATTTTGGAGCTCCCTCTGCTGGACTGAAGTTACTTTTGTTTTCCCAGTTCCTATCTATTAAAATGAACTTTAATAAAAATTATCAATATGCACATTTCACATGCACATGAAGGAGTAAAGGAGACACCTCTTTATTTTTTTCCCTATATAAATGAAGAGCATGTAAAACAGCACAGCTTGCTCTAAAACTGTGAAAAAATCCTAAGTGGGATTACAGATTTACTCTAGTGTCTGTTAAATTTCTTTTTCCTTTTTTTTTTTTTTTTTTTTTATTTTTCCTTTTTGTTTGGAACTCAGATTTACTTTTTTTTTTTCTTACCCAATCAAATGGAAAAATATAGGTTACTATTTGAAAATTAAAAGAGAAATCTTAGTAACACTGCTGTTGGAGCACAGCTTAAGACTAGAGCCAAGTATTGCAGTACCTATGACATATGCATCACACACACATATATACAGTATGTATGTATATATCCGCTCTATTCATATATAGCAGATGTAACCTCGTGGTAGAAGAGCAGAGAAGTGAACCAGCCTCCTTTGGGGGGAAAGGGAGGCACTTTGGAAAGCCTGAGACAAAGCAGGGAAAACACAAGCTAGACAAGAAGAGACCGAAGCTGGGAGAGCAGCCCTGAAGGAAGCAAAAACAGGGAGAATGGGCCAGGGAGACGGGGTGGGAGGCGGGAGAGCAGAGAAGGCAGGAGCCCCTGCACCACAGAGGCCACGGAGGCTGCAGAAGCTGTGGAGGCCGTGGAGGCTGCGGAGGCCACGGAGCGGATGGGCGCTCACCGTCTCACCGTGTGTCTTGTTAGTGCTTTCATCTGACACGGCCCCTCTCCTTGCCCCTGGCATCAAACTGCATGGAAGGCAATGTTAGAAATCACTTTTTTCTCTTCTTTTTCTTTTTTTTTTCCTTTTTTGTCCTGACAGGCAAAAGCGTCTGATACTTTTTCTCGTTGCTTTTCATCTTCCAGTCCCGTAAGCACAAACCCTCCTATTTTAGCATTACCTTTTCCATACTTTGCTGAAAAACTTTAGCTCTGTATGATAAATTTTCATCATTGCAACTATTAAAACTACTGCGTTGTAGATATTGTCTGGGATCTGCCGATACCAGCAGGGCTATCCCAGTGCCAGTGGCAGCACTGCTGCAAGTAAGGAGAGTGGCTGACACAGTAGATGGCCAAACGGACCGTGTGCCTTGTCGTCAGCTGCGTTAGGCTGCTGGACTCAGCGTTCCTTTGGTGACGTCAGCTCTTTGGATATGAGACCATGCCTGATAATTCCGATTAACTTTATTTAGTTTCCCGTGCTCCAGATGAGCAGTAACAGGGATGTAGCCTCCGGGAGAGCTGGTAGGAGACTAATATTTATTTCCTGGGTTCAGGGCCTTGACAGAGGGCAGATTTCCAGGAGGCAACGCTGCTCTTGAAGGCTAGAGGTCACTACCCACTATTCTAGGGGTTAATCTCGCATCCTTCTTTGTTTTGAATGTCAAGTGGAAATGACATGTTCAGCTGTTAAAGGCAGAGTGCTGAGGATTAATGGCAGGAGCAGGAGCAGGGGGAACAGGGTAGAGAAGCCGAGCACGGAGCAGAGGGGAAGAGCGGACACTCCCGCTCCGCGGCACCTGCTCTCCCAGCAGCAGCGGCTGCTTCCCGTTCCACCACCAGTGGGTGGTTTTCCCGGTACAGGCCGCCCTGTCCTGGGATCATGGAGGCTGCAGCTGGGAGCAGCTGCCGGGCAGATCCCCGCACTGCGCTCGGCCAYGGGAACAGAAGGGCCCTGTTCTCACACAGGCTGTTTGCTACCGACTCGCGCGCGTTTCCCACACCCGCTCTGGGGCAGGCAGCATGGCTGGCCAAGCCCATTCCTTATCTCGCCGAACCCATTCCTCAGCTTGCCATGTCCATTCCTCACCTCGCCAAGCCCATTCCTCACTCTTGCTGCTCCTTCCCTGCTCCATCCAGCTTTGCAGGCAACTTGCCCAGCTCGGTGCAGCCCGTGGGTGGGCGAGCACAGGAAAGGGGCCCAGAGCCCTAGGTGTCGGCCTGGCCTCTAAGCCCACGTGGTAGCCTCTCTGCGAGGCTCCCTTGCCAGATTCTGCCTGCCTTAAGTTTCGGAGGGAATTCTTGACAGCCGTGTCCCCGTACTCATTAGTGAGTGTGTGAGGCGGGAAGGAGGCCTCGCACCCATGTTCGGCTCATGCTGGAGCATCTACAGATGAACTGAGGCCACTGCCTGTTAGTCCCTGCCGTGCCTTAAGAGGCCAGGAGAGAAGGTGGAATCCCATGGCAAAGGCTGGCTGCCTTCCATGTGCTCCCTCCTCGCTTGCCTGGCTCCACATCCCTCACAAGCTCCCGCTGTTCCCTCTCCCTGCGGAGCATCCTGCTGAACCCCTGTGTGCTGCATCCTGCGCCTGCCGTGCAAGCAGAAGCGGTTCCCATCCCAGCCTACCAAGGGCAGCAGTGAAGGAAACTGGGTGTCCCCGGCCTCCCTTTAGGGTTTCATGGGCCACAGGGCTCCTGGTAGAGCCACCTCCTGCTCAAAGCGCTCTCCAAACCTGAGTCATACTGAGAGAACATGAAATTGTTGAGTTTCAACCTTGTCCCCTCAGAAAAGTAGTGAATAATGACCACGAAAATGATTGCGTGAGATGAAGAATAATCCAAAGAGAGAGGAGCGCTATGACAGAATACTCCAATCCCTTCTTCCTTCTGTCTTGTAGGAGGAAAGCGAATGGCTGCTGCACACACACGCTGGAGACCTAAAAATGGGAACGTGCGAGAACGCTCCGGGCTGTGAATCCTGRCTGCTAGGCGGATGTGTCCGGGCTCCGCGCCAGGGATGCTCTGCGGCATTCCCTGCTCTCCTGCTTCCACAGCAGCACTCCTATCAGGAGCTTGCAGTGCTGCCTTCTGGGATGTGCATTGAGACCTTCCCACTGACATGGGCTTTTCCACTTGTGCCTGTGGCCTCGGGAGAAGGGCAGGACATGCCCCGCTCCACCTGGGACGGATCCGAGGTGCCGTGGAGGGCGCTSCGCAACCAGGACTTGCCAGGTGCTCCCACGGCCACAGCTGAGCTCCTGTGACAGGCACCCAGCTCAGGCCTGCAAAGGCAGGAGTGTCGCCCGCATTGCAACCTGCGGCTTCCCGCGTTCCTCTTCCATGGCTTATCCCGGCCCTGGCCTCAGMCTCTGGCCAAGGGCAGTCGAGCATCTGCTCCGAACGCCCTCTCGTTCTTCATTCGTGGCTTGGCCTTGTGATTTAGAATACGCAGTAGGAAAGGCCGATGGCTGCTTCATTTTCTGCGTGTGTTTCAATATATTGATTCTGATTAATTTAGCGCCAGCGTCTGCTTCTGCTCCAGCCCCAAAATGGATGTTCCAGATGCAGGAACAGACAGTTAAATTTAGTAAATATTCAGTGCTCATCTCGCCTACCATTTAAACTGACACACTGACCTAATTAGCTTTCTGGCACCTCAGAAACACCACTCTGTGTGTCCAGGGACCAATAATAGGGACCAAATGTTTCTTGTAGCCTTTGCCTGCTTAGACATCTGAAATGCACCAGCCAAGAGGCTCTGGTAGCAGCAGCTTGGAGGAAAGAGCAGAATGAAGTTGGGCTGAGAGTTATGTTGGCTCTTGGGCTTCAGCAATATCCATCCGGGAAGTCTGACGTCAGGAAGCAAATGCTCTTTTTTACTTGTTTTTTTTTTTCTTCCTAAATTAAACACTTTTTTWAAAATCATGAGTTATAATATTAACAGGGTAGAAAGGTTAACTGATACAAGGTTTGCATAAGAATAAATATTGTATGTGGAAACATTTTTTAAAAAGCAGTTATGCAAAACTTAAATGAAAACCCTGAAATTCCCTAGTAAATTAGAAAAGATGTTTTGAAGAATTCATTTGTTAAGATTAACTAGAGGTGTGTAATGAAAATATTCACGATTTATCAACATTAGCTTCTTTTAATAACTAAACCTTCTGGGAAGATAATTGTAACTCAGTTACAGGGGAAATATCTTTAAAATAAAGCTCTTTATTTACTCACAMTCTCAAAATTAACCATGCTATCTTGAGTCCTAAACAGCATGCATTAAGAAATAACTTTGATTTACAGTGGGAATTGGACAGTAAAGGGACAATGAACAATTTAAAACGTGCGACTTGTCCCCATCATCGCCTCCCGTCTCGCCACTCACCAGGCATTAAACCCCAAAGTCTGCGTGGGCTCCAGGACCTGCTGGATCCAGGAGGCTCCAGGATCTGTTCAAGGCAGCTGAGGGGCTGCTCGCAGACCCGTGCTCGGGTTTCACTCTGCTCTATCTGSGTGCACCTGTGTGAGAGGAGCCTGTGCCAGGAGCTCTCGGGTGAGAGGCCCCTCTTGCCCCTGAGCCGGCTTGTGGTCGCTACACGATGGGTGAGCAAGCAGCAAACCAGCCGATTTTGGCAAAATTTTGCTCACCTGTCCAGCAAGCCTTCGAAAGGCAGGGAAGCACAAGGCATGATTAACATTCTCCTTAGCAAAAACATGCAAGGGCCCCTGGAAAAAGCTACAGACTTGTAAGCATTTCATGGGAGGACAGGTGTAAAGAAATGCAAATGGGATCAGTCAGGGAAAGCCTGTCACAGCTGTCAGTGTTTGGGAGAAGAGGATTCAGTAAGTGGATRAGACAGAGGGAAGCCGGTGATTCCATCCTAAGGAACAGGGCAGAGCGAAGAGAGAGGGCCCYGATGGATCCCCAGATGTGCTTTCAGCTCCGGCGTGGGCCTGTCTGCCATTCAGCAGGGCGCGTGTGGGACTGTGGGGCAGGCTGCCCCACATGGAGGCAGGAGCCGCCCACTCCAGTGTTCCCGGGGTATTCCAGGAGCGCTCAGATCAAACCCAGCCTGCTACCAGTTAAGCTCATGCTGATTAACCTCATGCTCGTGCATGAGCAAGTTACTGAGGAAAGGATGAGAGGCACYGAAGCCATCCCGGCCTCAGACGCTGCTGGCAGAAAGCTTGCAACGGGGCAGCAAGTCTGAGGTCCCTGAGGAATTAAGCAGATGCTTAAATGTTTCCCAGACTGACATCATGTCTAGGACCTCTCCTYGTGTCAGTGTGCTTTCCTTTCACATTAAAAATCTCCTGCTCCTACTTCATTGATTTTTCCACAGTCCTCCTCCCCTCTTTGCTTACTCCTGTTCTCCCCATTAAAGCTTTCTGCRTGGGAGGAGCATCTCGCAGGTCTCTTATGATACTCTCTGCCCTCTGGAGGTCTGTCCCCRAGATAAGCCTCACTGTGATGGCATCTCAAAAGTTTCTACCTCAGAAGCAATGCAGGGCCTTGCTTTTGAGCCATAGTTCCCTCTCTGTATCACCAAAYTTCTTTCTCAGCCTGTATAACTTAGGTCAGTGACTGCATTTTCTGTGCACGAGCTCTGAGCATTCACCTCTCAGTGACAGTACATTTCCCTGAGGGAATATTTACTGTCTCTCCAATTCCTTTTGCTAAAGCAAATAATTAAAAGCAGAAGCAGCCCCTCACCGTTAGCRGAGACATCTGGAGAGAGGCCGGCCAGATCACCCCACGATCACACCGGTATTCAACCCGGCATTTTGACAGTGGAATGTTTTCCAGTAACAGCCTTGTCCTAAGGGCTTCCTTGCCTGGAGCTGAGGAAGGTGGTTCCTGTAATGCCAGCGGGGTSCAGGTCTTCCTGAGTCCGTGCCCGGGGGAGACTGCAGGGACACAGTATGTTTGCTCGGGGCTGCCCTGCTCAAGAACAAAACTGCTTCAGATCTGACCCTCAGTTCCACGTCCTTTCAGTGGTCACCCTAGTACAGCTGATTCTAATACCAATAAAGCTAGAATCAGTAAAAGGTCTCTTTTGTGACCCAAAAGGGGGGCACTTTGTTGAGTTATGAGATCTCTGGGTCTGGCAAAGACAATTTAGTGCTGGAGTCTGGCGTGTAATCATAGCTTTGTAGGCAGTGCTTCCTGCAAGGGAGTGAGCGCAGTGGTGCACGTATGTGCTCTATTCAAAAGTCTGGCGTATTATTTTATCAGTAGAATATCTTACATCATTTCTTGGTATTTCTTGGTATCTTGGAGGAACTTATATTAACATCATTCCTTCCAAATACAGACAATGATATTACAGAGATCTTTTATGTCAAGGTGGGTAGCCATGGGGTTCAGTGGCCAAGAAATGGTTTTTTTCAGAACATTCATTCTGAAAAGGATATTTCCATGTGCAAAGGAAAGAGGATTCAGATTTTGCAGCTCCCTCTGCTGGTTTAACACCAACTTTCACTCTTAACTACTTCCCCTTTTCCGGAACTGCTGATCCATGTGTAAACAATGGAGTTCATGTACTGTTGTAGTAAAAAATAGAAAAGCTAATCCGTGTTTCTCAATATTTTTTTCAGATAAAATCTCTATGCTGTTACACTGAAGAAAAAGCTGACTTTAAGAAAAAAAAATGGAGAGAAAGATTTATGTTAAGTCTATTTTTCTGGGCTTACTTGTGTGTAGTATATGTACTACACACCAATGTTTARTACAGTGGTCAGCATAGAAGCATCTATCCCTATCCTGCTCTTCTTCCATGAATTCCTGATATGTGCATGTGCATTCATGCTATATGATTACTTTAATATATGACAGAGAGTGTGATTTACTAAGTATAAAAAAGTGAAACATGAAGGGACTGTGAAGATGCTGTCCAAAAGAAGCAGATGTGCATCTGCTTCCAAGAAAACAGGTGTATTTTTTGTAGTCATCTTTTGCACAATTTATTTACATAGTCTACARTTTTGCTTATTTGTATGTTATTTGCTTTTTGTCATGGATATAGGTGGCAATAGATGCCATCTATATACACAGAGGAAAGTTTTGTTCTAAAATATAACCAGTAACCTACAGGCTCAACTTTCCACACAAGGGCAAACATTCAGATGCTATGTTAAATAAAAGAAAAGCAACCACACAAATGAGAGAGAACAGTCATACCTACCAAGCAATCTACGCCAAGGTACTGCTCAAGTTTCATTATCTTCAAGAAGACAACAGTTTTTACAGTATAAATTGGTTCCATCTGACTTCAGGGGTGATAATCCAAATTCTCTGAGATTAAAGTGAGCCTTTGAATGGAGTGTGGCTCATGGCCTGAGGCCTTGCAATTGCAGTGTTGTCACAGGTAATTTTACAGAATAGCCTCCAAAGCACCAAATATCAAAATTGAGACTAAAGCATTTCTGGGAGATGCTTTTGCTCTATGTGCAACAAAATCTTTGCCAAAAATTGCATTCTTCTACTCCAATTTATTGTAATTYATATCAAATAGCTGTAACTTAAAAGTGTGAAATTTCATATCATTTAAATATTTTCTGAATGGATTATGGTTGTCTGAAAATAGATTATGAATCTTTCCTACCCTGTTACTTGCATTAAGCCCACTATTTTCTATTTAAGGTACAATAGATTCCAACCAGCCTGTGAGTTTGTACATCCAACTGCAGCCTGTAAAAACTGTGGTAGTGGAGGTAGATACCCCTCAGTGGGGCTGATGAAATAGTAATGAGAGCGCCACGGTGTAATTAGAGGAGAGGCTAATTAAATCAAGATATCACTTAACAGAACAAGAACATTTCAAATCTAATGATTACATTAAATTAGATTATATCATCAGTTAAGTAACAACACTTAGGGGTGATTAGAGATGGAACCTTGACTTTCAGTTTTTTTTAAAAAAATTACATTTTTAATCACTAAACCCCCCCAAAATCCCTTGTATTTTCTCTGTGTTCACTGAGAGAGCAGTATGTTTTCAGTTCCAGTTTGCTCAAGCAAAATGTCGGAAGGATACATATTCTGAATATTAGTAACTGGATAATGGGCCCATAAATATATGCCGTTGAGATTAATTAAAACAGCTGAATTAAAATATCTTGGTGAAGTCAGTGGAAATCCTCCTTTTGATTCTTATAGGAACTGAACTGAAGCAACAGTGACTTGAAAGGTTTCAGTCTTAGAACTTGCTGGTGTGTAGCTCTCAGTGTCTCCGAGCATTTGGCCTTCCCTTTCTGAGGTCTGGGATCTGAAAAAATCTCTTAAAAAACATTTCTAATAGTAGTAGTAGTATAGAAATGGTAGTCTGGACACCATTTACACCTCAGGACCTGAGGACAGATGGGCATCTGAGAGACAGATGGGCATCCCTCTCGGCCRTTAGCAGACAGAGATGGTCTAGTCGGAAATGTGCTGTTTGGGAGCAGGCTTGGCTGCAGTGACCTTGAGATGTTGGAATTCATGATCCTGTGTGGAGGAAGCTGAGCAAGAAGTAGGATTGCAACCCTAGACTTTAGGAGAGCCGACTTTGACCTCCTAGGGGAGCTCCTCGGAGGAATCCCCTGGGCYAGGATCCCRGAGGAAAATGGAGTCCAGGAGAGTTGGCTAATATTCAAACACCACTTTCTCCAAGCTCAGGATCAGTGCATTCCCACAAGAAAGAAGTTGAGCAAAGCAGGCAGGAGACCTGCATGAATGTACAAGGAGCTGTTGGGAAAACTTAAAGAGAAAAAGTGAGTATACAGCATGGGGAAGAAGGGCCAGGTCATGTGGGAAGAATATAGGAACACTGTAAGAGAATGCAGGGATGCAATGAGGAAGGTCAAGGCCCTTTTGGAATTAGACTTAGCGAGGGACGTCAGGGACATCATGAAGGGCTTCTACAAATACGGCAGCAGCAAGAGGAAGACTAGGGAAAAACGCTAGTCCATTGCTGAGTGAGGAGGGTGCCTCAGTGACGGAGGATGCAGAGAGGGCAGAGTTACTAAATGCCGCCTTTGCTTTTGTCTTTTCTGCTAAGGCTGGTCCCTATGAACTAGAGCCCAGACACAAGAGAGAGMACTGGGAGAGAGGAAGACTTTCCACTAGTTGAGGAGAATTCAGTTACGGATTATTTGGGCAAATTTTACGCAAATACATCTATGGACCTGGATGGGATGTACCCCAGAGTGCTGAAGGAACTGGTGGAAATTGTTGCTTGGCTGCTCTCCATCATCTTTGACAGGTCATGGAGAGCAGGGGAGGTGCTGGAGAACTGGAAGAGAGGCAACATCACGGTAGTCTTCAGAAAGGGCAATAGGGAGGATCCGGGCAACTACAGGCCGGTCAGCCTCACCTCYGTCCCTGGGCAGGTGATGGAGCAGCTCATCCTAGAGCGCATGAGCGCAGGAGTAGTCAGCATGGATTCACCAAGGGAAAGTCATGTCTGATGAACCTTATAGCCTTCTAYGTTGGGATGACTGGCCAGATGGATGAGGGGAGAGCCGTGGATGTTGCCTACCTTGACTTGAGCAAGGCTTTTGACACCATCTCCCGTACTATCCTTATAGGAAAGCTCTGGGAGTGTGGTATGGATGAGTGCACAGTGAGGTGGATCGAGGGCTGGCTGGATGGCAGAGATCAGAGGGTGGTGATAAGTGGGGCCGAGTCCAGTTGGAGGCCTGTGGCCAGTGGTGTCCCCCAAGGGTCAGTACTGGCCCAGTGCTGTTCATCCTGTTTATCAATGACCTGGCAAGTTTGGAGATGACACCAAGCTGGGTGGAGTGGCCAACACTCCGGAGGGCTGTGCTGCCATCCAGAGGGACCTGGACAGGCTGGAGAGTTGGGCGGAGAGGAACCTCACGAGGTTCAACAAGGATAAGTGCAGGGTCCTGMACCTGGGGAGGAATAACCCCAGGCATCAGTACAGATTAGGGGTGGACCTGCTGGAAAGCACCTCCATGGAGAGGGACCTGGGAGTCCTGGTTGACACCAAGTTAACCATGAGTGAGCAGTGTGCCCTCGTGGCCAAGAAGGCCAATGGGATCCTGGCCTGCATCAGGAGGAGTGTTGCCAGCAGGTCAAGGGAGGGGATCCTGCCCCTCTACTCAGCTCTGGTGAGGCCGCACCTGGAGTATTGGGTGCAGTTCTGGGCTTCTCAGTACAAGAGGGATGCAGAGCTTCTAGAGAGGGTCCAGTGGAGGGCAACAAAGATGATTAAGGGACTGGAGTATCTATTGTATGAGGAAACATTAAGAGAGCTGGACCTGTTTAGCCTAGAGAAGATTAGGAGGAGATCTGATCAATATATTTAAATACCTGAGAGGAGGATGTAGGGAGAATGGGGCCAAACTCATCTCGGTGGCCAGTGACAGGACAAGGGGYAATGGGTGCAAGATGCAACACAGGCAGTTCCATCTCCAGGTGAGGAGGAACTTCTTTCCTGTGATGGTGACAGAGCCCTGGAACAGGCTGCCCAGGGAGGCTGTGGAGTCTCCTTCTCTGGAGATCTTCCAAACCCGCCTGGATGCCGCCCTGTGCCCCGTGCTCTGGGTGTCCCTGCTGGAGCAAGAAGGTTGGACTAGATGATCTCCAGAGGTCTCTTCCAACCTCAACCATTGTTGATTCTCTATGACAACACCTGGGAATTTGCAGTTCCCACTGTTTTTAAGCCTTACTTACAACTGCCAGTAAGTGTGGACACAAGTGGCACAGGGTGGTTTGGGACATGGTGCGTGCCATTCACTCTGTGAGTGATGGCAGTCATGTATGAGCTTCTTCACTGGATCCTTCGATAGCATACACGTTCTTCAYTTCTGTCCTTTGCTCCAGGTTCACATCCCTTGGACAGATGATCATTTCACAGGAAAGTGAGGGCTGCTGTAGACCTTTTTATGGCCACTCAGTTGGTGCATCTATTTTCACAAACAGGCCTCACAAGCATTTGCACTTATGATGTGCAATGACCTCCCTCATCACATTCCATCCTTGGTATTTCACAGTGACACACGTTGAAACTTTGGCTGATGAAGTGCTTCATTTTAAGTCTTTACTATCACAATCCATCAGGATTTTCAGAAACTCCCTCTCCCTTGCCAGGACTGTGTTTGCTCCATCCATCCTGCACAGCATTCATGAGCAAACAGGAGATGGCAGAGCACTGAGAACAAAAAGTTCGGCCGGAATCATGGTCATCATTAGCAATTGTTGGAGTACATCCACCTTTCTGTAAAAAAGAGGAGAAATCGTGAGGGATCCTCTGGGTTTTGTGCCAAAAATAAAGCCTGATGCTTGTCACATTTACTGCCTGGAAAGCCTTATTTGACTTGAGGCTGCGCTGTTGGTGGCATATCAATAGTCCTTGATGGRTTTAGCCTATAACCTTTATTTTTCCCAGAACTATAGCTAGCAAATAGAGTGAGCGAAGTCTACAGGGCAGCTCAGCTTACCCTGGAGATGACACCCGCCCAGGTTTAGTTGACAGGATCTGGTGTTGAATCCCAGGAGCCAGGGGTGCTGCTCTATCATGTGCATATGCTGTACGATTAAAACGAGCGAGTTCCCATAACACAGTTATGAGGCAATAGAAGTGGCCACCCASCTGGGCTAGTTCCCTCCGAAGGCAGCGCAGTCCTTCTTCCTGACTTCCGATCGATAACAAAGGAATTTCGATTGCTKCCTATCATGCGCTCATTTGTTTCAAATAGCTCAATGATTTCTTCACTGTGACTTGCTCTGTTGCTGCTGTGAGACCCTCCAGCACTTGCCCTTTGGGTTGGCCATCGTGGGAGGCCCTGTGAGACACCTGCTCTCCGTGAGGGCTGGTCGTAAAATGTGATGGCTCCAATCAGTGCTCCGGCCTGTTGACGCCTARCATGAGGCAGGCTGGGCACGATGTAAAGCAGCAAGACCCCAATGGGACTGAACCTTTGTGTGAGGTACAGTACCTCTAGGGTCAGTACAGCCTTCAGATGAAACTTTAAAATGGCGCATAATATTTCTTAGTTATTTCAAAAAGAAATGGTTGAGTATCAATGCCAAGCAAGTTGCGAAAACATCAGAATGTGTAGGGGAATAAYAGTATCTACAGTCTTTACAAAAATAAAACCATCATTTAAAGYTTTGAATCCCTTTGCTTTGCTTGCTTACTTACATGATCTTACTGTTACTACCTCATGGTGTTGAATGGAAGTTAGGAAAAATCAGTGACTGGAATGCCGTTGCTCCATAGGATCTACATTGCAGTAACCCCTTGTACAATAGTATTTTTGTCATTATACAAAATAAGTATACATACCATACAGTATATTATTATAGATATGCATTTATACAATTAAACATAGAGTTGTTATATTTACAGCTGTAATTATACAAACAACATCTGTTMAGCAAGGAAAACTTGATAATAAACGTATTTTCCTCGTCTTTTCTACAGTAGCTGTGTTCTCTGCACAGTAAAGAACAGTAATATTCCTTGGAATGGCCTCACAGGAAGGTAAGTATTGATAAGCCAGGGAATATCAGATACCTAGGGGAGATGACATAATTAGCATTTATTATTAATGAAGCTGTTGTCTCATTCTTATGAAATACTGAGCACTTAATACCCTGTATACCTCATCTGCCATCAGTAAAAACGTTTCCCCTCTAAATGTGATGTTACTTGGCCTCACTTGGGAGGCCGGTTCATGCAGAATCCATTAATTAAAGGTTCCAGTTCTGCTTTGACTTTGTCTTATTTTTTGGCTTTTGCTCATATACTTTTGTAACGCTGGTACACATCATATTACAAAACTCAACACATTTATACATATGTATGATAAGAATAATGAAATTCACACTCCGTGTTTTAACAACAACATAATCAACAAGCAAACAGAGCCACATGGGGTTGTTTTATTTTGATAGTTATTTAGCACCAAAAGCTGCAGAGGAAGGAGGCAGTGAGGGCCAGCGAGGGGGTCGAGGAGGCACCTACGCAGGCGGCAGGTGATGGAGGGGGGGTAGGGAACAAGTGGCAGCAGACACAAATGCAGACAAAAACCCAACCAAACCCCAYGGCAGTTTTCTGGGGCAGAGCATGGGCGGCTTTCTCGAGTGGGCTGTGAGCCACAGGAACTGCAGCTTTGTAGCTTAGCATTGAAGCTACTAAATACCTGTTTATTCTCCTGTTTATGGAAGTAATTTCAGATGAACCTGAAGGATCAGAACTGATTCTTAGCTCTAAGTTAAAGGTGTCCAAATCATCAGGAAAAAAAAAAAAAAAAAAGAATAGAAAAACATCTGCTTTCTCCCATGCTGCCTTCACATATGGAGTTTGACAAAAGAGTCTGAGAATTGCAATGCTGTTTGCCTTGAATGTCACTTTTTTCAGGGATGCCTGCAAGAACAGGTGGCAAATATTACATTGCTGATAGGTGACATGCTGAGAGTCCTCTGCAAGCAGTGGAATCAATAAATGAGCAGAGATGCAATTAAAGATATCGCTGCAAAGATAAGAAAAGAAATGAACATATCCAAAACCCTAATAAAGCCCCCAACAGAGGTCTTCAAATAACTTGTGTCCGTGTGGCCTAGCGCAGCTTCCTACTTTGCCTTCGCCTTRTGATCCAGTAGGATCTAAATCAGTGAGTGCTGGGCATGACCTGCAGTCTGTTTCCGTGAATGGGAAGACTTTCTAAAAAGCTTCCAGCAACAGGAGCTTTCAGCAGGGAAGCACTGAGCAGACCATCGCAGAGGTCTGTAAAGCACCCACAGATGTAGGCGAGAACAGAGGAGGATCACTCRCAGTTCTGCCTTCACGAGTACTCACAAACAGGGATGGCTGAGGTGCCTGTAGACGTTCTAGGCCGTRCAGGACATGTCATGGGATTTCCTGTAAACTGCACTCAGGTACGGCAATGGAGTCTGGCCACTGAACACCTAGCACCAGCATTTCGTGGCTGCTCATCAGAAAGGACCTGACCAACATGCTGCTGGAATTGCAAAGCTTGGTTCAACTGGACTGACTTTATGACAGAAACATATATTCACTTTTATGAATCAGATTCATGGAGATAAATCGCATTTTAAATAAAACACCGGTGCATTCAACCCTACTAATTGGTTTGGTCTATATTTGTACATAATCAACCCAAGAAGACATGGGGCAGCTCTTTAGGTGCCTGTGCAGACCACAGGGGAGCAAGGCAGCCGGCAGAGGAGCTCCAGCTCCGCGGCCACCAGCGGTGCTGCCCCACAGCAAGCGACTCCGCCGCCCGCTGATGGATGGAGCTTGGCGGGGAAGTTGGGCCTGGAGTAGCCCAGCTTGGTGTCACTGCCATGATGGGCTAAGTCTTCTCATCTCGGGGCCCTTCTGTCGCTCAAAAACATGAAAACGTGCCATTCTCTGTGGAGGAAGTTGCTTTAGAAACAGTGTGAGCAGTGTTCCCTGCCAAGGCACTGAAAAATGTCTTCTGTAGCAATGGCAACAGTGAGGGGGAGAGTAAATCAACAGCAGGTATCATTTGCTTGTTACTAGGTGCTTCTCATTTATCTTAAATGCTCTGAATTCCTGCTTTGAATCAGAAGCCATTCTATAAAAACATTTCAACTGGTCTCTAAGGAAGGATCTCAGCAGCACTATCTGCTCTTTCAAATCTAGTCTTGGGTTACTTACCCAATACACTTCAGTCACTAGCTCCTCTATAGACAAGGTTTGAATGGGCAACACTGCTATTTCTGCTGAAAAAAAAAAAAAGGGAAAAAGAAAGGAAAAAAAAAAAACCCCGGCTGGCCAAATGCTGAGCACACTGTGATCCTGTAGCTCCTCTTCTTTCTTCCAAACTGGACGTCGTTGCTGCAAGGGTCCTTCCAGAGCAGCCAGTGTTTGCAGTGTCTTTCCTAATTCCTGTTTGATTTCTTTCCCAGATGCTGGGATTATTATGAGCAAGGGAGAAGCAGATCCCTCAGGAACCAAAACCTCTGCATAGGGCAGGAGAAGCATGGAGGGAAGCTCTATTTCACAAAGGAATTCACTGACTACTTCAGGACAATGTGAAGGGACAGCTTTCTTTACCAATCTCCTATSAAAAACATCCATCCAAAATGATTAACAATGGTTAAATGGTTAAAGGACTAGAGAACACGGTAAGATCCAGTCTTACCTTAATTCTAGAGAATGTGTTTACTTTGGATATAAACAAACACAGCTCAGTGCTGGATAGCAACCCAGTCATGCTCTAACTCCCTAGACAATACCTATGTCTTCATTTATCTGAGACAGTGTCCTTGGTATTCTCAGATTTGTGCTGATGTGCTCAAAGGTGTTGTTTTGAGAGTCACAAACTCTACCGCAATCCAGTAAAGACTGTGACTAGAATATGGCAGCTTTTGGTTCCCAGATGTCCTCGTCACCTTTCTGATTTGTTTGCTCCCTGGACACAAAATACCTTAAGTGAGAGCACCCACTGCCTCCTGAAGGGGCCATTTCACAACTCTGAATAAGAGAGATCTGAAGACAGAAGGGCAGAATTAGAATTACGTTTTATACATCTCACTGACCTCAGCCTCAGCTGTAAGTGGGCAGGATATCTGCAGATCAGGCCTTCCTTTTAGCACCCATAGACGTGAGTGTGCATAGTTAGCGCGCACTGGGGAATATCTCGGTTTAAGTGGGCTGCTCTGTCCATGGGATAAGCGCAAGCCGAGATATCAAGGTATTTCCCTCCTSTGCCCGATTTTGTTCCCACCTCTCCAGGTGCCCTGCAGTGAGCGCTGCTTCGGCTTTTATCTTCTCCTAGAAAACTCCCACCTGCTGAAGGGCCCCTGTACGAGTTTTAAAGCACTTCCCTCTGCGCTCAGGTATTTCAGTGCACCTGTCCTGCCCGCTTGCACTGCTCCAAGGCAAAAGAAGGGGGATATCCAGGAGCGATGGCAATGAACTGAATGGGTAGGGCCAGTGAGGCTCTGGAAATGGGAGCAAGCCACCAGCTTGTTCATGGCTCTAGTGGTTGTGCTAAGAGTTATCTTGCAGTTTTCAGCTCCAAATGGGTTAATAAAGCAAGCAATGTGTTGTCCAGCGGAGTGCTGAGTGACACCGCGCATGTCACTGGCACTGCGCCACTGGGAAAGCTTTGGSGGACACAGCTCCTCCTGAATGGGAGGAAACACCTTCCATCTGTGAGAAGTGCAGCGCTAACTATTTCCCATTTATTCCTTTGCAGTGATCAGTGTTCAAGGACACGAGGGAATMTGGATGCCCAGGTCACCTCACAGTTCCTGTTGCCTGGGCACGCTGGCACCTCGGGAGGCTCTGCGGGCCTCGCTAGCAGGGAGGCTGCCCATCCGTGGGACACGGCATTCCAGCCCCACTGCTCCCTGCGCAGCCTCCCCGGCCCTTGGGCAGATCGGACAGTGCCGGAGCTGCAGGACAGAATAAACAGCACCTCCCTCTCAAGCATGGAGAAGACATGGGACCTTGGAGAATATAAAGGAYGTTTTGAGCATGAGTTTTACCTGAGTTTTGTGCCACTGTGACTACTGATCTGAAAGGAGTTCTCATTTGCCTGGCAGAGGGAGGAAAGTCAACCACATAAAGCTGTGCTTAGGGAAAGGCCTGCAGTTCCTGGGAGCAGCCCCTTGCACGAGTTTACAGAGTAAATTACACCAGATGAGGCTGCTGACTTCACAGGGAAGTGATGAGAAAAACAATACAYCTAGCATGAAAGGAGGACATTTTATCACTTTGCTCAGTTAAAACAAAATTTAAAAAAAAAAAAAAAGGAAAAAAGGATAGCAGTGCTTGACTATGGGGATCCAGTAGCAATTCCGCGTTTCACTGGCCAGCTAATGCCATCTGTCAAAAGATGAAGGTAGCGAGGAAGATTCCTGGTTGCAAATGGCACGGGCATGCAAAGGGCTCTATACAGCTGCCAGGACGGTGAAAAAAMCGTTTTCAGTTTGAAAAAACATTTTCAGTTGTCCTTTGAAAATTCAGCCGAGACGGCCATTCCGAATGCTGTTAACAGTCCCTTGTCTTGACCCATGCCCAGCTCTGTACAGAGACCACATCCCAYGGGAAATGCCCACCTTGAGGGTCGCGGGACCTCAAGCCACCTGGACCCTGTGCAGGGCTCAGGAATGGGAAGGAGGCCCCGGGAGGCAGTGGGAAAGCTCCACCTGGTCAGGCCATGGTTCCAGCAGGGGAGCTGGCCCCGGCACAGACACACAAGCCACCCAAGCCATGGGGACAGTAGCTTCTCACTGGCTTCTTCCCAAGCTCTTACCACAGGCATAACTGCTCCTCGTGAGTTCAGCATCTCACACTGAAGCTCTCTGACTCCAGTCATCCCACCCCTCGCCCCGATTTTGCACCAACTCACCTGCTTTCAAGGGTGCTGCTAAATTTAAACAAACTAGGAGAGATTCAGCCCTCCTCTGTGCTGGCCAGGCTCTCCAAGGACCTTCTGTGCCCGAGGCAACTGCTCCATTCTCCGTTTACCCCACAGGCAACAGCAAGCTGTGCTCCACAAGCAACGTACCCGGCAGGTCACTGAGGGAAATTCAAGGCTTACCATTATATATGTGAACATGTAATGCATTAGTGGATTAATTTCCCMTTGGAAAAATGAATGACAAAGGATGCAGCATGCCACACAAAAAAATAAATAACTGAAACACTAATCATAATTAAAATATTGCAGTCAACATTGTCTGAGTCAGAACCAAGCTACATTATGGGAGCTTTTCACAGTGCTGTTAGGTTTTCAGGGTAACTTTAATGTCAGTGCTTAATGCCTGCATTTAAGTTACCTTGGCTACTGAGGATTCCTGTTCAATCACCTGCATTTTGTTCTCTCTTTCTGCAGTGAAGAACTGTATTATAGAGTTGGGTTTTGAAAAGGATCAAAATACAGGCACAGATACCYGAACCAGTGTATTTAAAATCACAGACAGAATCAAAAAACAGAAGCAAAAAGCCCTAGATCCTCAACATCAACAGTGGGATGAGGAACACAGTTATAGGAAGTGCAGCAGGATTCTCATGATATTGATAATCAACCAGAACATGATGAAAAATCACAGGTTTGMTCACTGACAGAAAAGGCGTGCACAGAGAAGCAAACTATAATGACAGAGCTTTAGCGACACTGCTTTTCTGAAGCGGCGTGATCCCTCAGAAGGCCAAYTGGATCAGGCACAGTTCCTACTGCTACATGAAATCAAGGATAACAGTCTCTTACAGGTGCTCTTCGCAAGCTTCACCGAYCTCTGCATATGTGAACAAAACGCAGGAGCCTTCGGGTTACATCAGCGCAATCAAAACAGGCACCTCACATAAGCAGTTCRGGGAGTAATTCAGAAAACTAAAAATCACATTAGGCTTGCAGTATAAACAGTCCTTAGTTCATGTAAAGTACATGTTCGTTTATATAGAGGTCCCAGATAGATTCTTTTTTAAATGCTTTGTATACTCTTGATGCTGTTGATACAATGGACAGAAGGATAGAGATACAGAAAAAATGACGTGTAATGTAATTCAGAAAAAATACATGCTATGATCTTGGATGTTTCCTAACCTCTTCATCCCAATCAAAATCTAAGGTGGCATCATCTAGCTCCGCTATTGAGAAGAGGGGTTTCCGTGTGAGCGCGCTGGYGTCGCTGGCGTTTCCCAGGGCAAAGCTCTTCCTTTTGCCAGGATTGCTCACGTGCACCTTCAGCAAGGGGCTGTGGCTCCCCTTGCTGTTACTGCCACTCGCCGCTGCAGGGGCACTCTCTGATTTTGGCTCGGGGCGTGATGCGAAGGAGAACCGGCACAGTTTAGCCCACGTGCTGGGACCCACTTGCCCTGTGCTCGAGCCACCAACCTGCTCCGCTCCCTCCCTCTTCTCTTCAGTGGGTGGAAGTGACGCAGCACCAACACTGACACCCGAGTGTGTCRCTGCTCTTCCTCCCCTCTCTTTTGCTAGGGCCTCACTCTGCTGCTCCCCTTTCCCAGCATTACCAGGGGGCCCCTTTTCCAAATTATTTTCTCCTAAGCAAGTTGACTTTGTTTTGCATTTCTCGGAGGAGCCATSTTCTTCCACCAGATGCTCTCCTTGGAGCTGCTCTCCAGGCTTAACAGCTTCATTCTGTAAAAGCCTGAACTCCTTCTCAGAGGAATGACCAAGTTTTGTCCTTGGTCTGAAAGAAAATTTAGCTAGTTTAGCTGCTGGAGGTCCTTCACTGTCCATGACTGCTGGCTCACAGGAACCTACTACCTTTGCTTCCTTCACTGCTTGTTCTTTATTTCGTTTTCTCAGAGAAATTACTGCCTTCTTTGCTGTTACAGATTTGCTGTTCTTGTCCTCCTCTAACACAGGATCCACGTCACCTGAAAGATCTAGCAGACCAGATGCAGACAAGAGTGAAGGAAGTTCTGTGGCCTCGGGGTCCTGTGTGCTCGTGAAGAATCCACGTGATCTCTCTGTGTGCAGCCTCTGCCACCTCTTAGACACATGCTGCGTAACAACCGAGTCCTGCACMCTCGCCCGGGGAGACGCTGGGGATTCAGTACTTGCTTCTGCAGAAAAATATTCATGTTCTTCACTCCTTTTCCTGCTTATCTTGGGAACTTTGTCTTGTTCCGAAGGAGCAGGGAGATGCACAGTTGCTAGTGGTCCTCTCGTTCCACCCCCATTGCTTGGTATTGAGGCATTTCTTTCTCCTGAGCAGGATTTTTCCCTCAGGGGTTTTGAAGCCAAGTCACCTGGAGCTGTCTGGAGCACCGGAGACTCTTCCWGAAACGTTCCTTCTGCATCGTTGTTGTTCTCCTCCAAGCTGTCAAACCAGGCCAGGCTGCCATCACCCCCTTTCTTACTCTGCCTAAGCAGCTGGTCTGTGTTTCTGTCACTACCACATGCCGGGTTGCACAAGGGTTCTGCGTGGGTAGCCCCTCCACAGTTGCCTTTGGCCAAGGAAGACTGTGGCTTCTCTTGCTGGTCTGAAGGTCCTGCCTGACACACTTGCTCTGGCTCCCCAAACGCATCCTTGCTCAAGGATCTTGGAGTCCTGCAGAAACTTGTCTCTTCAGGCTGTTGCTGGCAGGAGTCTTCTTTCTGTAATCTACGGAATGAAAAATAAATCAATCAATAGTATTAGCATTTCATTTTTCCTTTTTTTTTTCCTTYTTCTRTTGTCATAGCAATACTTAATGTRCATGAATGCAGAAAAGCCACCAATTATTTAGGCTATGTCCTTGAATTATTGTCTTACATGAGACTTTCTATGAAAGCTGGTGTAGCAAATTCTGACCTCATTTTGATCTTTCAGCACCTTCTATAGCAAGAGGCAGAATTCAGTGTCCCCAGTAGGAGACAGGCACATGGACAGAGACAGCAATTACCTAAACTTCATTTCTGTGGGAAACCAAGCTAAAACCAGCATTGTATTAATGACAACCACTGCTAAAGTCCMACAGCTACTATATATTCTGTCAGCGTATCTCCTGGAGTAGAGAACCACACAGATTTACCATGAGCAGGGCCAACTCTCAGCAGAGTTGCCACCATGGAAAGCCTATTACCTGCAGGAGTGGCTGCTGGTGGGCTTCTCTCAAAACCACTACAGTGCCAGCATATGAAAACCCCCATGTAATAGACAGAAAGCATCCCAGGTCATCCACAAAACCCCCATGTAGCAGAGAAAAAGCCTCCCAGGTCACCCGCTGTCCGTTCCCATCAATATTCTTGGGGCTCTCCAGAACGATAAATGGATTAGTTCCCTTCTTTCTTGGTATGGGTTATATTCTGCCTACTGTCCCTAAAGATACCCTCTTCCAAAGGATAYTGCATTCTTCTGCGTTTGCTGAGTAGTGATTCTAGCCATGAGTGAAAAGCAGCATGTTTTCCCGCATCCCAGGAGCCTTCCAGCACACGGTGCCATGACTCACGTGCACTGCTTTGTTATGTGACAGAGAACACCTTGCATTKCCAGGTAGCTCCCAGGATCATTAGCATCCTTTCTTTCTAAGTTTGTTCAAACAGAAAACACGTAAATTTATGATGGATAGGAACGGTCAGACTCACTAAGAATGGCTGAAAGATCCATGCTTGTTTATGAAAATACTGAAAMTTCCTGTGGAATTTTTCAGGTTTATGAAAACCTGAAAACTAAGGTTTAAGAGGAAGGCCTGTGACAAGCCTAACACAGAACTGGTTGTTTTAAAGAGGACACTGAGTATTCTCTAAGCTGCTTGGGGAGGCAGAAGAAGAAATCAGCTTCATTTGCAGCACAGGGGCATACGRGCAAAACCTTTTGGAGTATTAGGATGGAGCAGTAACGGAAGGAATATCCAGTGGCCATGGGAAACCTCCTTCATTAGAGGGCCTTAGGAGCAGATAAGCAAGTCCCTGCCAAGAAGGTCAAGGACAGACCTGATCCGGTCTTTTCATTTGATCTTCCTCCCCACCCTACATTTCTATGATCCTTTAGGAACACACCTCTGCTTTAAAACTAGCTTTGGTCTGTCTGTTGGAGATACCTGACCTACATCTGCCTCTTTCGCCTCTCTGCTTATTTAGGATGTCCTTACTATGAATTATAAAACAGATCTAAAAGTATTTCAAGGAAAAAAAAAAGTATTTTCCCAGCGGCTGTCATTCCTTTAGCTTTAATAACATCAGTCTTTTATCTTCCTTTAACAATAAGAAAGAATCAGTTTCTTTAGGGCTTAATCTCATTTGAGGAAATAAATGTTATTTTTTTATCTTATTTCCTTCCAATCCTACTGCTCTTCTCTCAGTGTTAGCAAGTTAAAAGAAGTTTTCTATTAACAGAAATAGACTTCCCAAAGATTATAGGAGTGACCTGAAACTAGAGAAGAGTCAGTGAAAATTCCTGCATGTTAAAATGATAAATCACCCAGAAGAACAGAACTTTGATTCAAGCTTATATTTTCCATTAATGGAAAGGCAAGGACAATGATAAACCAGTGCAAAAGAAAGCTTAAAAATGTAAAGCAGATCTGCTCTATTTTACCATGCAAGGAATGAGAGGCGATATGAAATGATGTTCTCGGGTACCCMATCTGCCATTTCGGCCCTAATAAGCTCAGCTGAAACTTAACAGGCCACAGAAATGAGACCTGAGTTGGGAACTCAATAAAACATTCTTCAGTTGTTGGTAAATTCTATAACCCAGAGTGAAAAATGATCTTGTTATGCTCAGACTACCACTTCAAAACAATCTCCCTGCTTATTCCCGTCCTCTAAAGGATAAGCCCTTTCCCAGTATCAGATTCTATTTTTAGACTCTCTCCAGGTATTATTGTCAAATAACTCTTTTTCTCTGCTAAATGATTTTGCTGCTGTGCATCTCATTACCTGTCGAGTCTTTGCAGCTCCTTGTGCAGAAGGTCGGGCAGCTCCAGTTGCTCCAGGATGAGCTGGCACTGGACCCGGTACTGGGCCGTCGGGTTTTCCGGGAAGGACGTGTGCAGGGCATTGATGCCTCCGAGCAGGGCTCCTCCCTGCGCCGCCAGAAGGGACAGGGAGAAGGAAACTTGGTCATTCAGAATCAGATTAAACAGCAGAGAAAACTTATACAAAATGCACCCCGMGACATTTTAAAACTTGAGGTAGCCAATATTTACTGCATACTAGCTAAAGAGGCCCAGTAGCTCTGCTCACCTGGGCAAAATTGACCATACACAGAAAGCAGCTCCCTGATCAAACCTGCAGTTTGCTGCTACTTTTTGTAGGTTTATACAAAACACGGGATGTCCACCTAAGGCTTGAGAGCATCATTGAGAAACTAGGTATTAGAAGTAAGATTTCTGCCATGTGAGTACCTTCTATAACAAAAGCAGGGTGGACTGCTATAGTCTTTCATTAGCTTCTTCTAATTATTTAAATGGACCCACCTGAGTATTGGGGCTGTCAACACCAGGGAAATAGGCTGGCAAAAATATTTCTGGAATAACTCTAGCTATTCAGGAATACTTCCAGAGTGCCAGTGACTTTAATCTGGGACAGTTTCTCTGCCTCCTGTGAGAAATTTTGGAACAGAGTTTTTTTGTTTGGAACTGAGCACCTGCACATGACTTTTTTTTTCTTTTTTTTTTCTACAACAAATATTCTATAAATCTCTGTAGTTAATTGTTCTTTTGAGAAAACAAAACCCTTATTCTGCCACAGATTTTTAAAGATTCACAGATCTATAAAGCTCACTACAAATAATGAACAGGATGCACATCAAGGACCACGAGGAAGACCAAGGTGCAGTGACTCTCTAGGTCTGTGATGCTGTATGTGGAAATGTGTTTTTCTATTTTTAAAATTTCATATTAAAAAATCTCTCAATGAAAGAATATCATCCAGGTGGCTAAGCTTAGCCTTCTGAAACTCCTGAGTGCTAATACTGAGGCTGCCTGTGTAATCCCTCATGCAGCCCATTTAAATGATCCTTTTTTTTTCCCATGTGATCATGTCACTGAAGGATATGACAGAACCGTTCCACATCTTAAATGCATTAATCTGTAGTGATGGAAAGGGCTGTTGTAGGACCCCCCTGCCTTATCTCTTYTGGGAAGCAGCGAGTGCAGTTAATGAAGTGGGGGAGACTGCAGTTCAGTCTGGTCCCCTGTTAGGAGAGCYGGAGGGTGCCACGCAGAGTCACGTCTTATCCGTGACTCCGGGTGCTGGTTCCTGTGCTCCAGAGCAGGCCAGTCCAACAAAGGGTGTCCTGGGTGATACACCTGTAAATGGGAGCACGGGCCGTGGGGGTAACTGCAGGCAACAGGCGTCCAAGTGCCCCTACTCCAAATTGGGGTCCCGACGTCTCTCGTGAGGCTCCACGGGGAGGTACCACTGTCCAGGGGACAACTTCTCCTCGACGCAGTCTTGCATGTGGCAGCTGTAAGTCACCATGATAGGACACCACCATCCATCACTTCATCGGGACCACGTGCAGATGAATGAATGAAGGACACTTCTAATATGCCCGCACACAAGGGACAGACTCCAGAGAAGGCCCCAGCAACGTGTGACCCTTCTGTCGTCAGAAGAGCAGCTGAAGGGCACGTAGGGAGGAACACGCGCCAAGACCCTGACGTGGAAGAGCTGCTTCTGTGCTGAGCGCTGTGAGCCTGCGAGGGGAGGACCCAGCGCAAAACATACGGATCCTCTGCTGACCTTGAGGCATCTCGAGAATCCTGAAGGGGTTCCTTTACGCCTCGCTCTCCTTGATGTTTTAGTGCTTTATTTTAACACCACARTTAGTTTCATTTAAGTTAGCACAAAGGAAGAGTTAAAAGTGCATGAGGGGAGTAAACATGGGCGAARAAAAGCATAAAAGAAGGAATGGAAGGGGAATAAAACAAGGATGAAAATATGACCAGGAGAAGAAGGAAGACAACAACTGACAAGGAGAATGTGGGGCGAAGAAAAGATCAAGTGAAGCCTCAAGGAACCATAGGGGGAAAAAAAAAAAAAAGAGAGGAAATTCTAGTCAAATGGAGGCTTAAGAAAAAATAAAAATTTGGAGGCAGAGTATAAAATATGAGGGAGGCGTGTGCAGGGGGTTGCACTAGGTGATCTCCAGAGGTCCCTCCCAACCTGAAGGAGTCTGTGATTCTGATTCAGTGTCCAGTGCAGTGGGCAGTGATGATTCTACAACACTGCAACTAGGAGAGTTTTAAACAGAACCATCTCCTTCAAAAAGAAACCCTTTCTGGGAATAATTTATGTTTTGCAGCAGTTAAATATGCCTCAAGTTAAGCAAAGTTCAAATTTGCAGATTCTTAGCAAAGATGAAACACATTTGCCTCCTTGCTCGTAGAAGCGGACAGTGGAGTAAACCCGGTGCTTCTGCAGTCATAATTCATGCAGATTTCCCACTGACTTTTATTAGAGGGAAGCTCATCACACAAATTAGTGTCTTGAGTGGTAGTTCTCTACAAATACGAAAAAGTGACCTACAGTTAAAACAACTACCACTTTACATTTATTAATGTTTATGAGGCAMGGACACACAGAATATACATTCATTAGCTTCCACTGAGCTGTTATGAAAAAAAATCTAATATTTCAGGTATCTTATATCCAAAACCATACTGCTTTGAAACCAGTGTCCCATCAAATTCCAATCTGGCCTTAATTATAGTTAATTAACACTTCTGTAATGCCTTCTGCAGTTTCAGGGGGATATATTATGTGCTGTAGCTTCCCACTTCAACTCGGATGCAGTACTGTCATTGGAGAGCTTAACTCTCTCAAACAGCACAGGATGAACTGCAGCAGACAGCAAAATAATCTGTAATATTTCTGAGACAAACTCCATTGACAACACTGGAGCAGATTACCAGTGCCACATACTGCAATTAGTGTCTCATTTGTTGAAAGAAAAAGGCAGTTCCTGTGGCCTCTGTGTGAGCYGAAGCTTTGCATGTCTACCCTGGGGAGCTCCGTCTCAGAGAGGAGAGCAGACTCTGCTCCTGCAAAGTCCTTGAGGTGCTTCAGCCTAACAGGAACTAAATGAAATTGCTTTAATATGAATACATTCAGGAAATAACGTTGTGCATCATTCAGTGGAGTACACAATCTCTGAAAGAGCCACAGCCAAATACTTCAGAAGTGCTAAAAATCTCCTGCAGAAAACTTTGGATAACCTGCTTATGGTAATTTTTCTACTTTGAAGCATAAAGATTTATCTCCCTTAAAAGCATTCTACCTGAAGTTCAGTGCCTATATGATGTTCAACCTTTCTATAAAAAAAAGAGAATATACCAAAGTCAATTCTATTGATTCATTCTAAGCATGTTGCTCTTTTGTTATCATCAGTGTTTTCAACTTCTAAAGTTCAAAAGTAAAATTAGCCTTCTAAAAGTTCTGAGAGTTTCAGGATCACTATCAATATAATTTAAAAKGATCTAATGGCAAAATAAAGTGTAGCACTTTGCAACTATTCTGAAACTTTCTCAAAAAAAAAAATTTGGTTCCCTCATATCTGATTAATAAGGGACAAGGTAATATCATGGGAGAAAAATCCGTTAGAGGCTATTAGACCCAGAGGCTATTAGACCCAATGGCCACATAGACACAGTTTCTGGGTCAGAAAGTCTTTAAAATGCAACAAAAACCTGAGAACACACCAAGWCTTCAGCTGGAACAAAAAGTGCTGTAAAAATACAGGTGCCCATCCTTTATCTACTRCCTACCTAGATTTGTTGGCATAATCAATATTTAAGGATTTTAATCAAGACGGACTAAAAACACCTCCTTGAAGTCTCTGACAGCTTAATTTCCTGAAATCACCTTCCAAGAGGTGAAGGGAGCTGGCACRGAGCCGCAGGATGACCCGGGTCCCTTAGCCCGGCTCGGCAGCAGTTCCTGCAGGAAGCCTTACCTGCATGGAAGATTCCATCACCGACACCACGGTCACGGCATCCTCCAAAGTCACCGTATCCCTGAACATCAGCCGGGCGTGAGCTGGCAGAAATAAACAGGCCATGAAAACACGCACTACCACAGGCAAAAAGTCTCTTTTCTTTCTTTTTGTACTAGAAAGGACAGGATGTTTCTTCGGATTTCTTCAGCTTGTCAGCCGCTTTTGCGTGGGACTAATTTAAACACTAATATAATTCTCTTGACTTTAGTGTCAGTTTTCCACAGGAACTGGAAGGCCTAGTTTTACTAATCAAGTATGTAATGTGAGTTCTGGATTATAGTTACAATGACAGCTTGACAGGGCTTGAATAAAGATACTCAAAGTGCAAGAGTTGCAAAGTGTGAAGTGTTGGATAGGGCACTAAGGAGCATTACATAAAGTACACCTACCTACATAGGTAGATGTAACCACAGTAAGTCAAAAATTAAGTCTATTTTTCATCATAAGTCAGAAAAGATTTGATTTTCATTAATTGGTTTGTGTCAAAAATTCAGTACTATTTAAACACATTTTTCTCTAGAAAATTTTTGTCTAACTTCCCTCTCCTAAGGCCCCAAGATAAAACTGCTGTTTGTAAATGGCTACCATGCTAATAATTTACCACATGAGGCTATCTAAATTGACTGTAAGAACATACAAGAAAAAGAACATCTTCTTTTACCAAAAGAGAAAGGCAGCTTAATTAGTGCCTTTTATATAATATTTGAAAAAAACAAAATGCTGCTGGAAACTGCAATCATGTAAACACACATGAATGGAAGAAGCTTTAGCATATGAATACCAAGTGCATCTCTACGGAGGTATGAAATGCCTTTTATCAAAATAAGCTCCTCCCCAAAATGGAGACCAAAACATAATCATCTGCTGCAGAAAGTGCTACATTGCTGATTGGTGTAAAAAGCATAAAGACTATTTGTAATTTGTTACATATAATTGCAGTTTGTTCTTTTAAATTCTCAGTGAAAATACCTGATATTTGTGTGATTCTGTGACATGTCATCTTAAAAGACACAACCATGCTAAGATATTGTACCATAGAGACTAGATTAAGAGTAAAGGAAACAAAAATATGTTATTTTTGAAATTATATTAATTCTAGGATGGAATCAAATACTTAACCCCTTTACTCAGGCAGAATAGGATGGGAACCCTGGAATCAGATGGAGTAAAACAAATCCCAAGATTTTTTTTAACAAAGACACGTAACTTATGAGACTTTTTCCTCAAATCTAATTTCTTCCCGTGGCTTTAGTTTGTATCATGGGTGTAAGAACTTCAGAATTAAAACTGATGTTGATCATGCAAAAACGACACCCTTTCCCCCAACTCCAACCCTCAGCCTCCTTCAATAGAGGAAACACCACCAAGTTTCACCTTCCCCATCTCTGCAGCTGCGACGCTGCTCTAGCTCATAAGATCCGAGCTCTAGCCCATGTGATCTGAGCTCTAGTCCATCTGTCCCAAGCTCTAGTCCATCTGTCCCAAGCTTTAGCCCATCTGATCCAAGCTCTAGCGAGATGTCACCTTCGGCGAGGCGCACGAGGCTCTCCAGCAGGCGCACGGTGGTGCGGGCGGCGCTGCGGCCGCCGCTCTGCCGCTGCCGCTGGTAGTAGCGCACCAGGACCGCGTGGCTCTCCTCACACAGCTTCGGCTGCAGGCTCTTTATGAGGCAGAAGTAGGTTTTCATCTTCTCCATGCTCCACAGCTTCTCTGATTTGCTTGGGAAACCTGCAGGGCGACTTCCCTACTCAGTAATTTTATTACAATCACAGACATGAAGCTTTTGCCTGACAGTTCCTGTTAAACAGGCAAATATAAAAAGGTGCTTTACTCTATTTTGGGGCTGCACTAGGTTGTCTGCACCTCAGTCCTCAGGGACTTGAGTGAAATCCTGTCTAGTTCTGGGCTSCCCAGGACAAGAGGGATGTGGAGCTGCTGGAGAGAGTCCAGCGCAGGGCTACCAGGATGATCAGGGGCCTGGAACATCTGCCMTATGAGCAAAGGCTGAGRGAGCTGGGYCTGTTCAGCCTGGAGAAGAGRAGGCTGAGGGGGGACCTGATCAGYGTSTATAAATACCTCAAGGGAGGCAGTGAGGAGGAGGGGKCGRCCTCTTTTCAGTGGTGGACAGYGATAGGACTAGAGGAAACGGCCACAAGCTGAGGCACCAAAAGTTCCACAGGAACTTAAGGAAACAYTTCTTRACAGTGAGGGTGACAGAGCCCTGGMACAGGCTGCCCAGGGAGGTTGTGGAGTCTCCTTCTCTGGAGAGCTTCAAAACCCSCTTGGACGCAGCCCTGTGCCACGTGCTGTAGGTGACCCTGTGTGAGCACGGGGGTTGGACTAGATGACCGCTGAAGTCCCTTCCAACCTCAACCATTCTGTGATTCCGTGATTCTGTGAAATCCCAGTGTGAAATCTTACACGCCATCCAWATCCTCGCAGCAAAGCCTGGGGTAAAGGCCCCAGTAACTTCAGTAGAGCTGCTGTCAGATTCACCGCTGGGAAGTTCTCTGAGATGTGAAATATCACATCATACACATGTACCTCCTCTAACTGCTTTACCTACACTGTAGGAGACAATAGCTACCTGCCATATTCTGAGCTTTATCTCATTCCTTTTGCAGGCAAACATTTCTGGAAGGGAGGAGGCAAGCTGAAGTTCTCCCTAAGTGCTTCTTCTCTCATGGGGAACAGCGTCCCATTGCTTAAAGGCCTGGAGAAGGGGTTGGTTACAACCAAACTGAGCTGCTTGCCCTGTTTCCAGAGCACACACCTCCACATACGGAGGGCTACTTCTCAAGCCCTGCATCACATATGGCTCATATGTTTTGATCTGCCTAAATTAGCTAAGTTCCCATTACTGGTGTGTGAAGCTGTATTGAGTAGGATCTGCCCATTAAGCAACACAAAGGCAAGATGGAAACCATTCACTTACTGACCCCTCTGGGCTGAAACCTGCTGCCTGTGATCAGGGAATACAGGTGGTTGCGTGTTCACACCTCACCCCTGCTAATTTGTTAGCAAGCTCTACCCCATTCCTACTGGGAGGACAAGCAACTACCACAGTGAACAGGTAAACACTGATTAGGGTGAAAGACTGCAATGAACTAAACTCTAAGTGGGCAAAATTTGAAACTATATGTATATAAATTTAGAAGATCAGTCTTACCTTTATTTTCCAAGATGAAGGAAGAAATGATGCGGTCCCATTCTTCATTCTTTGTATCTARCAGTACTAAGACCAGGTCAAACCTGCTCAGCAGAGGGCTGCCAAGGGCTATGTTGACCGAGACAGATTCATTAGGGTCATAGTGTCCTTTGGGATTTGTTGCAGCCAATATAGTTGTCCTTGTATTAAGCTTGCACACCAAGCTAGAGAAAAGCATTACAGACATTACAGCTGAATTAAATTGGGTATAGGTTATTCTTTTGAAGCATAACCACAATGATCCCTTTTTTTGTGCTTTAGAGAGCTCAACTGGTCTTGAAAGACAATACAGAGCTAACAACACATACACTTATTATACATAYACACACATGGGAAGTATTTCTCAGTTGAGGAATAGCAACTAGATAGAAAAACTATGATCAAGACACCAAAAGTAACAAAATAGGTAATATATCCATGAGTAGTCTCTCTCTATATATACAGCTAAGTCTTCAGCTGTTGCAAAACCAACACAGCATTTCAGAAATAAATGTTATTTTGCTGATTTATATAGCATAAAAATATTTTTTTTATGATGGAAAGTAATAGGTTAACTTAATTCACATCTTAAGAAAATAAATTGTGGTATATATGTATGTTTTACTAATTTGCCTAAGCATGTTATGAACAACATAACTATGATGGCAGCTGTATCAACTATTTTTAAGGGAAACAGTTATTTTCCTCTTTTAGTTAAGCTATCTTGATATGTGTTTTTAGATGTGGGGAGATTTTTTTTTTTTAAAGATGTAGGAAAATATTTTTGTTTTAGGAGTCCTTCCCGTTAGGGCGGCAGGAAGCGTGGACTCCAGCTTTGGATTGGCACTGGGCTGTTTGTAGTCACCTCCACAGTAGCTGTTGCCTCAAGCCCAGAGCTCTTGTGCAGTTGTGAGCAAGGACCACAGGTTTTCTGCTACAGACTAGACSTACAACAAGACTCCCACAGAGCCAGCTGCAGGTCTGTCCCAAAAGAGACAACTGCCGAAATTCCATGATGCCTCGATGGAACTGCTCACATGGAGTGTACGGAAGTACTTTATGTAGTATATTTGTAGAAATATTTTATGTATTCAAACTGTCAGTTACTTGTATTTTACTCTTCTGKTTTTTTTTCCCTTTCATTTCAAATTCTTGAGGCTACAGATTTTGGCACTGACAGCACACAGTCACTTCCCAGAAGTTGCCAGAATAGAAGGAAAATCTTAATAGGCTGCACAGAGGGTATGTGATGCTTAGGTAAACTCAGGCAAAACTCAGGACCATTTTTAACATAGAGTACAATATGGCTAAAATTCTTGATACAGCTTAGGGAAAGGATCTGCAGCAGATCTGTTTTACAGGTACCAGCAGAATATTCAATAATTCCTGAATATTTTCAAGGAGAAAGAGGTAGGTAAGAAGGAAGGAGGAGTAGAAAAAAACAAAATAATCCCCCAAATGGCATAAAACCTCAGGGGACGAAGAGAGAGATTCAATGGAGGTTGTCAAAATAAAAAATGRCATGACCAGGAAGAGCCAAAAACTTGTGATCTGGGTAAGAACAGGAAGGAAGGCAACAAGGTGGAACATGAAAAAGGTAATACTTTGGAGCAGCTGGTATTCAGTAACACTAGTCACCAAAGGATTTGGTGCATTTGATCAGGAAAAAAAAAAAATACAGCTAAAAGACCAAACTGGCAGAAAAGAAAAAAATGCAGATTTGAATACGGGCATTGGTTTGAAAAGGTTTCAGCAAGAAGCTGAAAAATTGAGTTTAYATCCATGGCACACCCAGCAGATAAAACTGCATGGCCTGGAAGTCTCCTGGTCTTCTTTCACTGCCACTCYGTGTTTCTCAGCTCTGGGCAAACAGAAGCCCTTGCTTCTGAGCTCCAACACAAATGTCACCGAGTTCCTCATTTCACTTAYGACTATTAGGACAACTCCCATTAAAAGACAAGCTAAAAACCCACAGTCTTTATACATGGGAAGATGCCTTTCCCTGCAGCGGTAGACTGAACACAAAACAGCACAGAGGCCAGGTATTTACTCTGGTCGTGAGCAGTCCCTGGCCCATTGCACTGCCCTTTGAAACCCTGGCTCTCCTAGTTTGAGAGTACCACCAAGAACCAAACCACACAGCCCAGCACACAAAGCTGCTGCATTTAATCCACGTGGGCAGCACCTCTCCGGCCTCCTTGATCTGTGAACGCAGGAGAAACGCCCTATGCCATTTTGTCCCATGGAGTGCGGTGCCTCTTACCCTGCCTTGGCCACGCTGATGGTCTGTTGCTCCATGGCCTCGTGGATGCTGGTGCGGTCGTGCTCCTTGATGCTGTTGAACTCATCGATGCAGCAAAGGCCGCCGTCCGCCAGCACGAGCGCTCCCGCCTCCAGGTTCCACTCGCCCATGTCCTTCACAGCGGTCACGGTGAGGCCTGGGGGGGCACACGCGGCTCACAGGGAGCTCGGGGCGCCCCGCAGGCGGGATGCAACCCGCTGCTTGCTGCAGCCTGCACCGCTGACCCCGCTCCGCGCTGCCTGCCCGTCACGCGCCTTAGYGCGTCCGCAAACACGCACCAGTGACCGCCGTCTGTGACGGCTGTGACCAGTGACGGCTGGCTCTGTTAGGCGGGACTGAAATGCCATGGTGGTGAAATTGCAAATGGGTGCACGTGGCGCCTCCTGCCCATCACCTGCGAAAGCAGGCAAAGATTCCCGAGTTGCACAATGAAGCCTGGAAAAATAAACTATTTCACGAAGCTGACAGAGATGCTCACTCTTTACTAAGGCAGTGGGGTCTCCTTTTGAGATCTGAGCAGGTACCTATAAACCCGCGCGCTGGGACACAACACAGGCCAGGAAAACCTCCTGTCATGTGTTCTGGTTACAGATCCACACACTCTACACCTCTCTAGCAAAAACTGAAATAGAGCAATAAATAAGAGTAAAGAAGTAATCTAGCAATACAGTGATATTTCTGTGATACCGTCCTGGCACRGTTCTGAATTGCAGGCTAAGGGCCAGGCCTCTCGCTAGGCCCTTAAACTGGGGTTGCAGCTGGGGCTGTAGCTAAACCCACGGGAACGGCCGCTCGTTATGAAATACGGGCAGCTCCTTTCCAAGTCCGAATTCCCTATTTCCCAGCCTTTTCTCTATCTTTAGCCCTTCTTTGTCACTCGGCAGTGTTCAGCTCAAAATATCCTCGTAGCTGACAAGCTGCAACCAGCCTAAAGTCCCCTGGGCTGCGAGCGCAAAACCAACCACAGGATCCTCCCATGGGAGCTTCATCATGGGAATCTGGAGAGAGGCTCCTGCCTTCTCACCACTGTGTTGATGACCACAGCGGCTGTTCACTCCCRAACGGACAAGAATTTATTGGAAGTATATCACATGTATTTAAGATATGATGTATGTTAGCTGGTTAAGAAGAACCTCTTTTATTGTGCCCCATTTTTCCTGCTTTCCTAGAGGCTGTAGCCCAGGACTAATCAACGACACAACCGCATGGGCAGTTGATTAGACAGTGGAATGGTGGAAACCCAAGTGATCACTAGTTTTCTGTCAGACGCGAGGAGGAAAAACTAAAAAAGCAAAAAGCATATAGCGAGCAGTAGGTGGGGCAGGCAGGCGTGCCGACGACGCCATTTCTCTGTCAGTACAAAAAAGAAAAAGAAGAAAAAAATAAATAAAACGTTTAAAAGC
>NW_020455528.1:93136-114194 GCF_003342845.1 Nothoprocta perdicaria | reverse complement strand
CCCGCGCGCGCCGCCGCCTTGCCGCCGTTCGGGAGGCCGCAGCGCCCATCCGGCAGCAGCGCTGCCGCCGGGACCGCCGAACGGCCCCGCGCGGCACGGTAACGGTGCTCGCCTGATCCCAACCACCTCATCCAAGTGTGTGGCTGACCATTGTCCCTCTCTTCCCTCAGCCCTGCACAGTGCTGGTCTAAAAGCAAATTCATAGAGTTTGGCCCCTACTCCTCCTTCCCTCCTTCAAAAGTTACCTTTCTATACTAGGAATCCCCAAAGTTCTTGGATCAATCTGTTGAGCATCTAATTTAAAATGTGATTAGTTTCTTAAGGCTGTCTTTTGTCAGTATTAAATATTACTGGTCCATAAGGAGCTTGATACTGTCCTTCAGGAGTAATAGCACACGATGGCATGATAATCTTGGGTAACTTAGCCTAAAAGAACATGTGTATTGAAACTTGCACTGACCTCGAAAAAACAGGTTGTTAATTTACCTGGATTAGTTGCCTGCTTGCAACACTGGCAGCAACAGCTAATAGTAGATGCTTACAAGGTAAATAGAACCTCTCATTCAGTACCTGGCCAGCAGCATGTGCAAAAGAATAAAATAACATGCTAACTTTTCATAGGTATGTCATTTAATCATATTAATGTGTATTGATGTTAAGTGTGATAAATTAACGAAGAAAAATAATTGACTGCAAACCTAAAGAGGTCAAATTCTGCTAATCTGCTATTTCTAGTCCTGCAGCAAGAAACCATAACATAGGCCTCTGGATTTTGTAGAGAATGCAAATAAAGTAAATGGAATAGGATACAGGTTAGTGCTTTTGCATACATAATTAAAGAACTACTCATACAGTAAAAAATAATATAAAACATACCACATCCACTCTTAGGCACTGTTTTGAAGAAACAGTTTCATTACAAAAATACTGAATTTTCCATCACTTTCCTACATATTGGTGGGAAAAATCTTTTAGGATTAGTCTTAAAAGCAAATATCTATCTGTGTGTTCTTCAAAAAGTGTAAGCCAACTGCTAGCCTAGAAAAAGCTAATGAGCACTAACCTGCTGTTTCAGTTTTTCTACCTGTGGTGGAAAGGTAAATTAGAAAAACCTGTGGATCGTAAGAAATGCTGAGTTTTGTTGCATCATGTTAAGAAGAAAACCACTAAATTTAATATAGTTGCTGCCTATAATTCTATTCCAGGATTCCATTCCCCAACTCTAGCAGCAATATCTTCAGTGAGAACATGATATAATCATGTTTTGCATGCCAGCTTRCACAAGTTTGTGGCAAAAAAGGGGGACATACAGCTAGCGTATCTGGCGCTTGCACAGCGGATGCTTATATTCTGTTAACTACGTTACTGGATGTGTGTGGCATAAGCTATGCTATATGTGCCCACTATGCTGGGTGTGCGGAAAGTGTCRACAAATAAGTAGGCTCCAGCCTCTCTCTAAAACTTGAGAATTAAACTGGCCCTGGAAATGCAGCAGTTCCTCCAGTACTTCCTAAATGGAGAAGGATGATGGGCTGGACTGGCTCATGGGGTCATAGATAAACTTTTCTTTAGGCCAGCTGCTCTACAGTAAGTTTTAGGTGAAGCAGAACAGCAGAGCTGTGAGGGCAGAAGACCCCTAGCTGTAATGATAAATAATTTTATTTTTTCCTTCTTTTACTGTAGATTTGGAATGGAAAATAATTTACGTGGGTTCGGCCGAAAGTGAAGAGTATGATCAAGTGCTAGACTCTGTTTTAGTAGGACCTGTTCCTGCAGGCAGACACATGTTCGTATTTCAGGTAAGTTTGTTGATCCAGCTGTTTCTAAAAGTTGTGTTTATCTGATGTTCAAAGATGACTGTATAAAACTAAGTGGCACCCAAAAAATAATGGCAGAACAATCATGAARTCAGTTCTGTCTGGCAGGACGACTGTAACACTTGACTAGGCAGGCTAAACTGCATCAGAATATAGTGCCTTGTAAAACAAGGCAAGTTCAACAGTAGATAGYGGACATCTAGAAGGGAAGTGTCCAAAATCAACACTGTCCCAGGTAGTCTAGAGTTTAGACAATCCTGTGAAATACTATTCTTAAGCCAGAAGTCACTAAGAAAGAGTAATTGAGGAAAGGAAGATTGAAGAGGAATAGTACTAAAATGGCTTAATATCTTGGTCTGTTTTCCATTTTAGGTCAGTGAGAGGAAAAACATAAAGCAGTCTTAAGTCCTCCATAAGCTTTTATATCAAAACTTACAATGTAGTGCAGTTTTTCTACTTACTCAGTACTAGTATTAGTTTACTGTATAAGAAGCATGTGTAGGAGTTTTTGTGKTTTTTGGGCTTAATAAGTTAGAGAGCTTAGCGAAGGTAGATGCTATAGTATAGCACAGGGCATAGAGCTTAGGGCATGGCGCTCGGAAGATCTCGCGATGTCACGGGMGTTAGGAGYRTAATTAATTTATGCAGTTTACTGATAACCCCATGCCATACAAGGCGAAAAGTAGAAATTAGTCTCCCGACTGGGCAGTAGGTGAGTTTCCACATTCAGCTGGAGTATATAGGCAGACTGAACTGCRCAATAAGGGCCATTTTGCCGCATCCCCCRTAGTGATAACTGTGCTCTGGGGCCCAGGGGYGCGGACAACCCCAGGTCAGTCCAGCTAGCGAACAAGGCTTGCCGACCCCCGTCGGCAACGAGCATGCTAGCTGCCCATGTACTAGAATTCCATGTAACTTGCAAATACACCCTGGAGTACAAATATTTTTCAAAAACTACTGAATAAGGCTTCCTTATCACTCCCAGTCATTATTAACTTTTTTAAGAAAAAATCATTGAGCCTGGTGAGACAAATGCGTAAGGCATCTTGATTGAACGTGTAAGTCCCAGTTACCTGAAATCTTACAGGTACAAGTGAAATGTAAAAATAAAAGGAAACGTCCTTACACAGGGCAGGCTAAGGGAACAGCAATTAGGRTGAGGCTGGAAGTTACACTTAGCAACCACATAGGTGTAAAGGTAAATGCCTGTTTGGTTTTGGAGCTGAGCCTAATCTTTCCTTACAATAAATAAAGCAGATGTTTATCAAACTCATCCTTTAACAATTCCTCTATTTTCAAGCTGCTTTAGTTTATGGCATTAGTTGATCAGAAGCAGATGATGCTCTATTAGTCTTGAAAGGGGCTCCTCTATAGCACTTTATCCAGAGAAATTACCTGGCATTTATAGTGTTATAATTTAAAAGATGTCTTAGTTCTAATCTAAAAGATGCACTAATTCCAGTTAAGATGCAAGGATTCATTGGTGATGGGAAGGTGTTTATAAAGGCGTATGTTGGTTGCACCACAGTAAAGCCTTGCAAGTGAAATAGATGTGGCTTGCAGTTTCTGTAGGATGGTCTCATCAACTATGGCTATAAATGACACTACAGTTAAATGTGGAATAGGTGTATAAACATCTTGCTTAGATGGGAACAGGTACTCTTAAGAGATTCAGTACGCTCTATGTTAGGATAAATTATCCGTTTTATTTCTTATGGAAGTAAGAATGTGATGCAAATACATGAGACTTCAAGAGCTGTAGAATGGAGATGAGGGGAGGACTCCAATGTGTACATAGGAGGCTACCAAAAAAAAAACCTCCATTGCTGTAAGAAGCATTTGCTGATGACAAAGYTCCTTTACTTACCAAACTGAAGCTGCCTGGGAGATGAAGGGAACTAGTGAGGAAATGCCAGGAAGTGCAATAATGTAAAGAGATGGCACAGAGAAAGGAACCCCTGCAGAGACCTAAAGACTTGCAGATTATCCTCCGTTGTAGTTTCTTATGAAAACTGCAGAAGCAGCTAATAAAATGGAGTGCCACACAGCAACAATACCATGGGTGATAAAACTGCCTTTGTGAAATGAAAGCTGTGTCACTTGGAAGTTGTTGTCCTAGGCAGAAGATGGAGTACTGTTTCTCAGACTTACACAGTCAGCTCTTTTAATAAGTAGTGAAACTTGATTTCTTCTCTAATCCAACACACTTGACAATTAGTAATAAATTTGGAGGGATTTTAGGGTCCTTTAAGGAGGAATATGACTTATCTCTAACTTAGCACTGAGGTAGCTTCTCTGCAGTAATGGCTATGTGCATACATGTACTCCAGGTGGCCTTCAACTCTTTGACATCTACTGAGAGTGATTACATGAATTCCTTAGCTTTCTAACGTAAGAATGGCATATTCAGGTAGTGGTTTCTGTGTAGAAGCTATGAAGGCTCATGAAGAGCTTTGACATTCAAGGCATGAAGATCAGAATCTGTGAAAACKAATTCTAAACAATGCTCAATTTCTGTGATGTGCAGCCAAACAAAGTTTGGGAGCTGAGTGGGACTGGGAAGGAACATTGCTGTGAGCTCACAGCCCTATCCTAGGATATTATGGGACATATGATGACAGTGGGAGCCTGGAAGAGCTAAAAATCCCAGGTTGTGAGGGAAGTTTTATGGAGGTTTAATGAAGCAGTATCCGTTTGCAATATATTGTTCTGTAATTGCCCACTGTGGAATTCTAAGTCATCATGTGGTTCTGGGCAGTGAYAGTGCAAGACTGCTGAATTAAGGTAGTGGTTTCATCTGTACTGGCTGTTCTGGTATTTTCTTGGAGCCTCTGCAATACTCCTACTCCTTGGTCATCTTTTCCACTTCTTTGTACAAGATAGGAGGCCATTTGGGCATTTTCTATTCCTGCAGGACTGGAGGAAGGTGTYTTCTACTTGGTTCCTTTGCTGTTTMTCCCACTTCTGTATGCCCAGATCCCACCAGCAAAGTAGCTGCAGCTTCCTTTAAAAATCTAGACTGGCTTGAAAGCTCAGAACTCAAGTCTTAACAAAGAGCAGAAGCCAATGATGCGTGGCCACAGGGTCCCAAATTTCACAGTGCTAGAGAAAAACAGCAGTGAGGGAGAGAGCAAGAATTAATCCTATTCATGCTCTGTCTTCAGGCTGGATTCATTACGTTGGAGCCTTTCTAACGTGGGTTGTTAATACTAACTTACACAACACTGGTGGTGCTCATTTAAATATGAGRTGCTTTCATTAATGCTTAGATTGCTGTGACCTTTAAAGCAAATGAACCATCATGTTTTATTAAGTTTTGCTAGAAAGCATCTTAAAAGATGGATTTACRCCATGTTTTGTGAGGCTGTTTTCAGTAATTATCAATGAACTGCAGTGCCACGGTAAGACAAGACAAGGATGATGAGGGTTGCCTCAAACAGAATCATGTACAGGTTGGAAATGTATTTCCTCACATGTCTCGGGGCAAAGATGCACTTAACTGCATATGTTTTAACAAAGCTGGTGTGGGGATGGAGGCACGGAGTCATGGCACACAATATAACTGCTTTCTAAGTAGTGATTTTTCTAAGGAATGGTGCCTTAAATTAAGGGTATCTGTTTTTCACAATGCAGGTRTATTTTCTTATGAATACAAAGAAGACCTTAAAGCTTGCACAGAGTCTGCTTAGTGCTAAGACTAAGAGCCCCCTGTTAGATAGCCACATTGTATTTTTTTTTATTGTAATCAACTTTTTCCCTTTCCCATTTAGGCTGATGCACCAAACCCAGGGCTTATTCCAGATGCAGATGCAGTAGGTGTAACTGTTGTGTTAATTACATGCACCTATCGAGGTCAAGAATTTATTAGAGTTGGCTACTACGTAAACAATGAATATACTGAAACAGAACTGAGGGAGAATCCACCTGTAAAACCAGACTTTTCCAAGGTAAGATATATTTCCCAAGGAAATAGCTCCACTGCATTGGGAAAAAAGTCTTCTCAGTTTGCATAAGGGGARGAGGATGTAATGTGAGAGTGCTTCTTTGGGGAGTAAAATCCATATTAGTACCAGGGCAGACTTTTCCTGTGACTTTCATGCAGAGTTGCCAATGGCTGTAACTTGCTGTCCTAGAGTAAACTGTATTATCTTGAAAATGACTTCAGTGATTCATTCTTTTTTTTTTTTTCTCCTGTATTCATGCATGTAACACCCCCTCAAAGGGGAGAGTGAGGGTTGTCCCTTTCTTGCTGGGCACAAGTATAATCCCTGTATTTTCTTCCCTCTCAGCTGCAAAGGAATATTTTGGCGTCTAATCCCAGAGTCACCAGATTCCACATTAACTGGGAAGACAACACTGAAAAACTGGAAGATGCAGAGAGCAGTAACCCCAACCTACAGTCCCTGCTTTCCACAGATGCGTTACCTTCAGCATCAAAGGGGTGGTCGACATCAGAAAACTCGTTAAATGTTATGTTAGAATCTCATATGGACTGCATGTGACTAACCACCGTCGTTTTGGTACTGTACATGTGTTAAACTGAAAACAACCAGAACTATTTCCCTCCAATTCCATAAGTACATAGTTGACAAGCAATGTGAAGAACTTGTTTTAAAACATCCTGTAGAAAGTTTATAAAAAAAAAAAAAACAGTATTTGAGCAAATTGTGGAATATAAATACAACTATTTTTAAGTAACTGCTTTTTTTCTCTAATGTGTTATTGGTCTAAACCAAACCCAATTAAAGTATACCTAGTCTTTTCTCCCCCTCTCCCCTTTACCTTGTAAGCACTATTAAAAGCGAAAAGCTGAAAGTTAAAACATTCAGGCAAAATCAAGCAATAATGACTTGTCCTAATCTCTGATATTATTAAGTGCCCTTTAATAGCAGCTTAAGAACAAAGCTGTTATTAGATGAAGTTCAAAGAAAAAAGTGCTCTCAAATATACGTGTGTGTGTGTATATATATGTATCTCCAAAAATGTCCTCTCAGGGTGAAAGCAGCCTGCATAGTGTAATTTTAGGTGCAAGGTTCTCTTTCTTTTCAAGGCACATACTTGTTACTTAAAGCATGCACTTTGGGATTTGCCATCTGCTACCTCAGATTTTTGGACATTCTTTTTTAAATCTCTTGCTGTTTAGACAAATCGTGGGTTAATGGCCAGTGTTTCAGTTGGATTTAGGTAGATACCTAAATCCAAGGAACTTCTTTTCAGCCACTCCAATAGTATTCTCAGTTGGTTRAAAGGCTTCAAGCAATTATTAAACATCAGTAGGAATGGCATAAGTACTTAATGTTCTTCTGCAAGATGATTATGTACARTTGCTAGTTGGTAACTTTCTTAAAGTGTGCTTTATCCTTACAGTCTTTCTAGTATTAAGGAGTTTAAATGCCTTCCTCTTTTTCAGTTTCCTAAACATCTGCAACTTAAGACTGTTTGGTTCTGTGTCCCCTCTTGGGCCCTGCTGTAAATCAAGCTGCAGCCACTGTTGTGGCAGGTACTGCACCCCCAGAAATCCAGTGCCTGCCCTGAAGGTCTTGCAGCCCTCTTACCTGAGGCATCCTTGAACATAAAAGCTAGAGAGTAAATTGTAGGGACTTAGGACTATCATGATACTTAACATGTTAGTTAGTCCTTCTATTCCTCATCAGCCTTACTATAAATGTATATTATATGTGACTACCTAGGCACTTAGAAATGTAACATKTCATATTAGATTATGATTGTGTAGTTCACATGGTACAGGTAACCAGAAACACTGTGAGCCTCTGTGCGTTCTAGGCCCTAAGGTAAAGCTGAACTTCCTGATGCCTGGCAGACAGTATTGCTCYGAGTAAAAATAGGAACCTAATAGGGATGAACATGTCCTAGGGAGTTAGCATTTCTGTCTTTCACRCCAGCAGTGAGATTGTCCTCTTTTATAATATATATGTATACATGATATGTATCTTAAAATCAGTTTTTTTCACTGAGATGCTGAAAGGAATAACTGTACATGAACCTGCTTTTTTTATATGGAAAGCCTGGTGTACGTATGGCAGCTGAATAACTGACTTGTGCTGAAACTCACTGCTGTGTTGAAGGCTAAGTGTCCTGTATGCTCTTGAAAATCGCCCTGAAACTGTTAACATGACAACTAGCAATTTAAAATATTAACACYTAAATAGCTGTATGATTTAACTGGTACCCAAACCAAGCCATTACTTCCCTTGCACGTTGAAATTATGTAAACTCCCTAAGAAGATATATCTTTGACTTTCATTTATATTGCCACTTCAAGATACAGAGTGACATTTGACTTTTTTTTACKACCCTGGAGTGTTCGGTTTAAGCTATCTCTTAAGTGTAAGCACTGTAAATAAGTTACCTTCTGAAAGGCTGACAAGCCAATGAGGACAAACTTGATTTAAACTCCTGCTAGTATTTAAAATCATAATCACCCTTCAGACCCCTTGTACTTGTTGATACTAATGATTGAAACGAAAGCCTAACCCTGTGTGAGCAGAGGCAGCACCCCTGCGGGCAGCGTGCAGGCCTCTGCCTTGCAAGTGCTGCTGCGTGCTGGCAGCTGCCTGCAGCCCAATGCAAAATACTCGCAGCGCCGCTTCACCCCGCGAGCCCCTCGCTGTAGGGAGACCAGAGAAAATCCAGCCATGCACACRTGAGCCTGGGGGCATGAAACTTTGAACTGGACCTGGTGGACCACTGCACTGCAATAGAGCAGACCTGGTGTATGTACCAGGTGTAGCTGAGCCAGCACAGGAGCTAAGAACATCACATTACTGGGCTTGATGGGAACTAAGAAAGAGCAAAGGCGCCTCAGGCTCTGTGAGAGAGCCTCTCTTGCTGGGCTTCCTGAAACAGACACTGAATGTGTCTTGCACGTCTTCAGCAATGCTGTCCCCATGCCAGCATTCCATAAGGGTTTTACAAACGTCACGTTCCTGGGCAAAATCAAACTCCACAATTTCAAATTTAAGAAACCAAATTCCTGTTCTGCAGCCCTGATCATCAGGCAATACAACAGCACAAACTCAGTGGCACCAAAAGCTAGTGGATTTCAGTGATCTCTGTACAGACGTGTTCCTGCCGGTATCTCTAAAGGTTCAAAACAGACTTTTTCCTCTGACACACGGACAACTAGTGCAGCCAGTGTAATGTTACAGCTTCCAGGTCAAAGACAAGCTCATCCTCCCACTACCCTTTAGCTGCAGAGGCCACCTGCGAGAAAAGGAAATGCTGCAGCTTCCACTGCCAACACGGCGGTGCTGAACGGCACTATTTTGACCCTAGCTAGACTCGGTTCAATTAGCTGATTGTCACGATGCTCATCAGACAAGAAGTAGATGGATCAACACACCAGCATCATGGATGGAAAACAAGGGTTTTTATGCTTAGGTTGGCAGGAAGGGCACCTCTTCCCCTTAGAGTCACTGTGATTTGTTCATGTATCATCTTCCATCTAAATCACTGACACTGTTCAAGTGTGAAGGAGCCAGAAGCACAGAGCCCARCTCCATCATAATGGAGACTGCATTTAACTAACTCTCCAGTGGCTCTGCAGAGCTCCCCTGGAAGGCCAAGCCCTAGTCCTGGTTGGAAGGCTGCAGCAGCCCACATTCTCCCTACAAAAGCCACAGGGACTCAGTTGCGAGCCCATTGCCTGTTTGCATCCTTGAGATTCCAATCCAGGAGGGACCTGCTGGTCTAGTTGGCTACGTTCCTCTCTGCAGGATTGCCCACTGCCACCTGAAGATGGGAGCAGGAAGAGAAGGGAAAAACCCTCAGGCACTGCAAGCACCTCTGCATCCGCCAGGGAAGGAACCATGAGGAGCTGCTGAACCTTGGGGCTTCCATGTGGGCGGCTGGAGGAGCTCTCCCCTCCTGGCACCTCGGTGCACACAGGAGCCCGTGGGCTTCCCGTGCCAGGGGCTGCCCCTTAGCCGAATGCCACACACAGGAGGTACGATGGCCTGGATTAGACCCTTCTGTTTGTGTTCATGTCCCCAGCTCAAGTTCTGCTTCTTGAGAGCTGGTTCTCTAATGTGCGGTATGAAGCAGGCTACAGAAGACAGAGGAGGGGAGTTTTACTTGRCTTCTCAAGCAAAAAGAGTATCGATCTGGGGAGGAGGAACCTGCCGGAGTCAGGAGGGAGGCTGTGTTGAAGGCAAAGCAGCGCTTTGCCATCGGAGAACACAGGCCCTGGAAGGGAGGGAGRACACACGGCGGTGTCTGCGGCTACCGGAGGTGGGATGGGCCACCCGTGACCATGGCGTGGCTGGCGGGACTGGCCCCGCAGACAGATCCTTAAGCTGCAGATGGGCTAGGACTGAGGGAAGAGGCACCAGCACCGYTGTGTCAACAGCACCGTGAGGAACTGAAATGCTCTGAACTTGAGTGGTTCTTTGGTCTCCCTSCAGAGACCCCTTGGATTAGGAGATGATCAGGAGAGCTACCATCTCATGCAGCAGGGTCCTCTGTTTTGTTCTCAGCTCACTGCCAAGCCGTGGCAGACCTGTGTTGGTGCAAACAAGGAAGGAGCAGGAGGCTGCGTGGCACAGCAACRGCAATCTTGAAGACCTCTAGGATCACTCAGGATCCGCTGCTTGGAATGGCAGCCGGTTCCATGGCAGGAGAGGTGAGTCCACGCAAGGCCTCGCTCACAGCCCTATGCCAAAGCGCACGGGACTCACAGCACTTACTCCAGCCAGCCAGGCCAACGTGCACTGGACCTGCAGGTGCCCACAGGGTTCCCTGCGCAGCCCCTCTGCGRCAGGACACGACACCAATCAAAACCACAGAGCTCCTAAGGGTCAGAAATCCACAGGGAGGCAGCAGTGACGGGCCAGGCCTCCCCAAGAGCAGCCTGTGCCGGTTCCCATCCGGCCACGGTGACGCGCCACCCCGATCAAGCTCCAGGGAAAACGCGGATTCTCCTGCTGGGGACRATCTGGGCCCATGTACGGGAGCAGCCTTATGGCTACAGGGACATGCTGGCACTGCAAACCAGCTGTCTGAGCTCAGCGGTACGGCTGGAAGCCAAGGAGAACCCCGAAAGTGTCTCCTTCCTGAGAGCTGTGCATCGTTTGCGAGGGAATACAGGCATCCGAGTGACTCCTTGACATTCTCAGACGAGGTGTTAAATAGGAAGAAATAATCTTGCCACTTAGAACTGGCTTCCAAAAGGACAGGGAGACCTAGACTCGTCATCAAAAACGCTAATATACTCCCAGGGCAATAGAAAAAGTCAATCAGGAGATTTCCAAAGTAAGATCTGATGTGGAACTACCAATAGACAGCCCCCTAGAAGAATTACAAAACCCCCTTGGACTGTCAAATTATTTTGTATCTCATTCTTCCATGTTCTAAGATAACTGCTGCTAAGATAACTGATCACTTAAAGAAGCTTCCTCTCATCGAAGAGCAGAAGCTGTTCATTCCAAGTGTGCCATTCCAGCAAGGAAAGCAGAACAACTCAGTAGTTCCCTACACTCACCATTTGGAGCTTCTGCACGATGAGCAAGTTCATAAAATCAGGGTGTTAGGTACAAACATACTGATAAGCGAGATACTTCTCTTACAGGGATGACAAGGAGAAGGATCCAAAGGGCTGGAGACGAAAGCTTCAGGCCAGCAATTCCAACCATGGAAAGTGGCTCTGAAGACTCAGGAGGACCCCTTCAGAAAGGAGACCCATCTGCATGCACCAGGAGAGTCCAGAGAGCACACGAGGAGGGCACGTGCACCACAGCAAACCAGCGCGCTGCCGCAGTGCCCACTGCCRCAGCAGCGTCTCTGAACGCAGCAGCCACGGCTGCGCTGGGAAGCGGAGCCCAGGGCAAATGAAACCGCACGGGAGACAGAGGAGGGAGGCAACGTCGCCAGCAACACCCCGTTGGAGCAGGGCTGGGAACGGCTGGCAAGGGGACAGGGTCACCCTGAAACGCCGGCAAAACTGTCCCCTGGGCACTGCCGGCCCCTTGGCGAACACGTACATTACCCAGCCCGCCCTCGCTTCTGAACACGGAGCAAGAGGGGGAGAAAAGGTTACACTGAGCTAAAATACTCTCTCCGGCTTCTTTCCAGAAACATTTGTCAACAGCTTGAACGGCAAACTAGAGGCATTTGTATTTCATAACAGATTGCCTGCACAAGTAAGTAAGTAAGTAAGTTCAACATCATGTTTCAACATCACTTAAATAAACTGTTGCACTTGCACAGCTATGAATACCTAGTACACATAGCTAGAAGAGGGAAAGATTTTTTTTCTGGTTTTGCCAGGTATAAACAGTGCTGTTTCCCAGCCATAAAATGGAGGGCAGCACTGCCAGACAAAAAACCACTCAAGTTAGATGCGCTGAGACCTTTTTTTTTTTTTTTGGCCCCTAATTATTTCAAGATGTTTAATGTAGCTGTCATATTCTCAAATGGAATAATTTATAAAGGTGATCTAAGTCTCTATGCATTGTCTCCAGAAARGGTTTGTAAAGATTCCTGGCATTTTCAGCTATCTGGGACAAATCTAAAGTTAAAAGTAAGAAGAGCAAAACAAAAGAAAAGAAACAAAGAAACAGCACCAAGACACCCCCGCTCTCCAAAACCATCTCTACAAGTCCTCAGCACAGCAGGGTGTTCTCAGAAAGCGAGCAGAACTCCAAGGAGCTTCCAAACACCGACCATATGGGTCCAGACCCTGCTCTGCCTGGGAAGTGGCAAGAGGAGCCTCYGGCAGCTCCACGGCCGCAGCCCTGGGGGCAGGATGGCCCTTCCCCTCACAGACCCACCGGGATGTTCCTCATCCTGCTACGAACGCCCTCATCCTTAACACTCCGTGGAAACCCCCGGCGTCCCACCCGGAGCAGTTCGTACTTGCACTTGCAGATCCAATCCCTGCATCCCACACTCCGTGGAAACCCAAGGCGTCCCACCCACGGCAGCTCCTACCTGCGCTTGTAGATCCAATGCCCGCGGTGAGCACAGAGCGCGGCGTGATCTTCACCGCGTACTTGAGGAACTGGGATTTGCCCGTGCCCGGGTCTCCAACCAGCAGAAGATGGGATTCCCCTGGGGGAAAAACGGTCATGTAGGAGGATGTGGCACACACAGAGAGAAAGATACACACAGAAAGGCTTTGAGTTAAGCAATATGTATCATTCTTTATCTAACATCAACACTCCAYATATGTTATGATAAATCATTCTCTTCAAGACTGTATTATTACGYGCCACAAAGGCAATAATTTAGAAGTTTAAATATATCCAGAAACTATTGCACGTGTACGTACGCAAACAGTGTTTTAGATTTCCTCTGACCTACACAGACTGACCTGYGTCCCAGCTGGCACACGGCACATTTGCCATCTAATAACAACAGGAGGAGAATCAGCAGGCAGAAACCTTACAGGGACAGATCTAAGGGAGATGTGCTCACAATCACAGATGGAGAAATCTGGCACTTGGAAGTAAAATGAATCCTTTCATTTTTCCTTCAGTGTACTACAGCGATCCGTATTAAGGAAACATTAATATTCCATCCTTTGATGCCAAATACTACTGGGAATATTCTACTAGAAGGCACTTCAAGATGTCACTTCTACAGTAAAAAAGTGAGTTTATGTTTTATCTAAGGCAACTGCCTTTCATACTGAGGATACATGCAGGATATATGAGTCCTGAAAACACCCTCTCAGTGGATTTTATTTGGGAAAAATTAATATCAAAAGAGTAAGTCTAGACATTACTTTATTCTGGAGAGATTCTGCAAGAAGAGTCAGCTTTGATGAAAACTGCTCTCAGCCAGGTGGGTGGGGTGGTTACCCTTCTGCAAGGCTGCCCAATGGAGGTCGGAGCGAGGCGGGATGCGGCAGGGCTTGGGTTGGGATGCGGGGAGGCTGGGATGGGCCGCGGGAGGCCGGGATGGGATGCCGGGAGCGGGAAGGAGGGTGCTACGAACCTCTGATGCGCGTGCCGGCCGCGTCGACCCTGGGCACGCCGCCCGCCAGCACCAGCGCCACCGCCAGCTTCACCAGGTAGAGGCCGAACACCTGCGGGCAGAGGCTGCCCAGGATCTCRTTCCGCCCTGGAACGGCAGCAGAGAGAAGGGGCGCTCGGCTCCAGGGCCCAGCAGCAGGACGCGGGCAGGGCAGCAGGCTGCCTGCACCGACCGAGCTGCGCGCTGAAAACCCCGGCAGAACGTGAGCGTTTCTGAACTCCCACCTACTCCTTCGACATCTCCCCTCCAACATGGGTGAGCGGGACAGTGAAGAAAACTGAGCCACAGCTGAAACTMAGGATTTTGGCCTAAATCTGTGCACCACGTTGCTGTGCAGACACGGTGGGGCTCATTTTCACTGTCCTGAACCTCCTTCTCCTTTGACCCATCGGTCCTTTCATCTCCTCCTCCCTCCCRTATTGTCTTTGCAGCAACAAAATGTTTCAATCTGCTGTGATAGTTCTGCTGGCTTGGGCAGTGTGTAACAATTAATTCTGTCCTTTGAAATCCTGACACTAACAGCACRGCAGGGATCACAGTTTTAATACCATAAATTGCCTTCCCTGCTAGAAAACAGATCAGAGCACCCAATTTTGAGTTGTTAGCATAACGTTTTAAATTTGAATGCAAGCACATGCAAACCCTCAGAGAGATGTGGTAAAACATGCAGAGGCCTGAGGCGGGTGTCCCTTGTGCTCTCTGTGCCTGGGACACCTTGGTGTGATACAGGGCACCTTAGACTCGTTGGTCAAGCCTGATCTCTGCCCTCAGCACAGGGGCTGCAGTTCAGACAAAGAGCGTGGACGGGACAGGTCAGGCAGCAGGATCCTTCCCRTTGCAGCCCCAGTTCCCCTCAGCTCCCCCCATCTGCTGATTTGTCCCGAATGAGGAATACTGCATAAAACCACTGCTCACGCCAGGCTTTCCAAAGTCGTCCCAAGAATAACTGGAACTTTCAAAATGGATCCTGGATTTCTCTCTGAACCATTCTAGCAAGGTGGGTGGGAAATGTCCTCTATCCAAGCAGCAGCCTGGCCCTCAAACTGCCTTCTGGAACATGCACTCCTGGAGAATTCCTCGGCTTTTGAGGACCGCCAACTTCTCACATGGGTACTGTCAACTGCTGTGCTTAACGTGGGCAGCTCTGCCGCCTCCTAACGCGGGCTGCTGTTCCTCCCTGTTGGTATTTTAGGAAGATGAAACTCAGTTCAGAGTTTTGAAAAGACAAGGATATTGGGACAGAACAGTCCAGCAACGTGGGCCCTATGGAGCCTGTGGGGCCTTCCCGCTGTGCAGCGAGGGGCGCTCGGAGGCGCCGACGGTGCCATGGGCAGCAGCGGCCGCTTGGCTGCAGCTCCGGCCTGGGATGCCCCGTGGGCCGGCAGCCTCCCCAGCACGAGGCCCGAGAGCTCCTGGAGCATCACGTTAAAGGTGGGATGTGCTAAGCCCAGGGACAAAGACTGTGGCCTTGATTCTGCATGCAGAGACACAGGGTCCCATGTCTAACCTCATAGTCAACAAAAGCGTTTTTTCTTCTTCGTTATAAAACACCCTTCTACTTTTTTCCCCCGATACTTACATTATTTCTCATTTCTTATTAAGTGTTCCATAGAATATTTGAATGGAAAGTTCAAAAGAAGAAAGACTAAGGCAGCACATTTGGTACTGTTCCTTCATCAAYTTTTAAGTAAGAATTTCATGGCTTTGTACTGAAAAGAATATATTAATAGGTGGTGGGATAGAACAACAGGGAAAAAACATGGTCAGCTTCAGTATTTTCACTCCTGACTTCATCTGAACATGAGTCCTACCTTAACATCTTCAGCTACTAACCTGCTAGGGGATCATCCCTATGCTTTTCCCAGAAGTCCTGGAACTCCTTGCGGACGTCGTCATCCATGGGGCCGCGCGCGAGCTGCTCGTTGTTCACCTGCACGTAGTTGGCCTTGAGCACGAGCTCCAGGTCGCAGCGTGCGTCCTGCTGGAAGGGCCTCCAGCGCTGCAGCACCACGCCGTACACCGTGACGTCGTCCCCTGCGGGCGGCACCACCGCGGGACACCCCGGCTGGCCGCGCGCCGCCGCCGGCACCCGCAGCGCAGCCCGCACCCCGCGACAACAACCCCTGCACCCCGTTAAACCAGTCCCGAGAGCCTCGGGCCCAAGCAGCCGCTTCCCGCAGCCGCTGAGCTCTAAACCAGGCGCTGTCGGGATTCACAGAATCACAGAATGGGTGAGGCTGGAAGGGACCTCTAGGGATCATCCAGTCCAACCCCCCTGCTCCAGCAGGGACACCCAGAGCACGGGACACAGGGCGGCATCCAGGCGGGTTTGGAAGACCTCCAGAGAAGGAGACTCCACAGCCTCCCTGGGCAGCCTGTGCCAGGGCTCTGGCACCCTCACAGTGAAGAAGTTCCTCCTCACATGGAGATGGAAATGCCTGTGTTTCAGCTTATGGCCATTACCCCTGGTCCTAAATTGTTTGTGCTCCTGTGCCTTGGGTAGAAAGTCACCTTGTCTTTCCACAAACTCATCTTAGTTTTCTTAGTTTTGGCTAACTTGGCAGGGGGTGAGTAAATCTCATAGTCAGGAGGTCAGTAAATCTAATGGGAGAGCTTTACAAGTTCAGTGAAGAAATAAGCACAGAGGAAAAAGGAAACTCTCACTGAGCTGTAGGAGCTCTTCTTTCTGCTAAATCCACTCCCCCAGATTCATGCAGTGTGGCTGCTGAAAACTCAGTGGCCAGTGCCAGCACGGCCAGGCCACAGCACAGTCTGAGTGAGCACCACCACCACCACGTTTCCTGGCGGGACGGCACCCTAAGTTTAACAGATTTTAATGACTACATACAGTTTTCAGCCCTTTCTTCCTGCATCCTCCCACCCATCAGCTTCCTTTTCGGAAGCCAAGCAGCTGCTCCCATGTGCAGTGCTCCTCAAGCAGGAGGTTGGGCTACACGGCCTTCTAAACCTGCAGCGGGGCACCACTCTCTGCTTCAGTCCCTTCCAGCTGGACCAGCTTCCTCAGGAGACTTGGGATTCTGACACCAACAAACTTTGCTGTGTGCCACAGCACAGCACGTACAGAAAGGGATCCATCAAACACTCAAGGTGTAACATTTTGGGGTGTTTTGGGTATTTTCCACCATAGTCTTCAACTGCCACACTAACTTCCAACTGGAACACCAACGCGGCAGATGAACAGGCCTCGTCAGACCTCAGCACTGCCACCCAGCTTCACACAGGGTCATCTCGGGAGGAAAACCACAGATGTCTGCGGCACAAACACACGTGACAAAGGCTGTGTCCTCACCAGACTTGCAGCTATCCACGAGGTCATCTTCTAGGATCACCACCATGCAGCGAGGGATGCTTCCAACAGAGAGCCTCTGCACCTGGAAGGTGGAAAGCAAACGCCTATAGGAACAGCACCTTTTAAAAGCTGCTCTTTTTGAAGGATCTGTTGCCCCGGTGGAGGGCAACAAAGATGATTAAGGGACTGGAACATCTCTCATATGAGGAGAGACTGAGTGAGTTGGGCCTGTTTAGCCTGGAGAAGACTGAGAGGGGATATGATCAACATGTATTAGTTTATGAAGGGGGAATGTAGGGAGGAAGGGGCCAAGCTCYTCTCAGTGGTGGCCAGTGACAGGACAAGGGGTAATGGGTGCAAGCTGCAACACARGCAGTTCCATCCCCAYGTGAGGAGGAACTTCTTCACTGTGAGAAGTTCCTGCTGCACCTCTTCTTTTCACCAGGGCAAAACCTATGCAAACTTGCCACAAGCTATTTCCATCTGGAAAGCTTTTCACTGCACAGAAGAGCTTGCAGGTGCTAAAACACACGCAGCACAAAGAACAACAATCAGAAGGCCCTATTAGAAACCTAGGCCCATTCACCCAGTTCTCTGGCATCTTCTCATTTGCTCAGACATTTGGGGTTTTTTAAGTAACAGAAGAATCTAGAGAGATTTGCGACTTATTTTAGTACATAAAATAAAGAAAAAGGCAATAAACTTAATTCTGATGTAAGTATGAGCAATCTCATTGGAATCAGTTGCGCTATACCAACGTATCACAGAATCACAGAATGCCCAAGGTTGGAAGGGACCTCAGAGGTCATCGAGTCCAACCCCSCTGCTCACGCAGGGTCACCTAGAGCACGGGGCACAGGGCTGCATCCAAGCGGGTTTTAAAGATCTCCAAAGAAGGAGACTCCACAACCTCCCTGGGCAGCCTGTTCCAGGGCTCACTGTCAAGAAGTGTTTCCTTAAGTTCCTGTGGAACTTTTGATACCTCAGCTTGTGGCTGTTTCCTCTAGTCGTATCGCTGGCCACCAGTGAAAAGAGGCCGCCCCCTCCTCCTCACTGCCTCCCTTGAGGTATTTATACACGCTGATCAGGTCCCCCCTCAGCCTCCTCTTCTCCAGGCTGAACAGGCCCAGCTCCCTCAGCCTTTGCTCAYAGGGCAGATGTTCCAGGCCYCTGATCATCSTCGTAGCCCTAAGCCCCCAAATGCCTCCTTCCGATTTCTTTTTCTTTCTTCTACTTCAGACATTTATTCCTTTTCGCTCCCCSCSCTCCCCGCTGCCAGCCCGCTGTTGTCACCTGCTCCTGGATTTTGATCTCCTGGTAGTCCCTGCAGCGCGCGGGGGCGGCGGCGGTGCCGGCGAGGCAGGTGAAGGCGCTGGAGGTGCAGCCGGGCGCGCCGGGGCAGCGCGCGGGGCGGCAGGCGCCGTGCCGCTGCTCGGGGTCGGCGCCCACGGCGAACACCTGCTTGCACTTGTTGCACATGTAGGTGCGCTCGAACTCGAGCACGTGCGCGGCGCTGGTGCGCACCACGGTGCCCGTCACGGACAGGAAGTGTCCCACGTCGCGCGTCCGCGGGATGTGCTCCCGCGTCAGCTCCGGGCACACGGGCAGGCCTGGCGGGACAGAGGGCTGAGRGCAGGCTCGGGCAGCGCGGGGAAGCAGCAGCACCGGGAAAGCAGCCAGACACACACGCTGTCATCGCTCCTTCACTAACAGTGTCCTTCCACAGTGTCTGCTGCCCCACAGACCCGCGTCGCTGCCCCCCAACAGGGACACCAGCCCCAGGGGAACAGACCCCGACACTGCCGACGGGAATGAACCGTTCGCAGAGGCCGCCGATCCTGTGGCTGGTTTAGGCCAAGCACAGCCCTGCGCCCAAGCACAGCCCAAGCTGACGGCTGCGGCTCTGGGTCACAGCTCAGAGCCCCGGGCGGGCGCTGGAGCCTACGGGGGGTTTCACACCCGCGGCCCGCGAGCGCCCGGCCCCACACGCAGCCCCAGCACCCAACCCGGCCCCACACGCAGCCCCAGCACCCAACCCCGAGCGCCAGGGGGGCGGCCGAAAAGGAACACAGGGATTAGGAACCGGGCCGAGCGAAGGCACCTGCAGGTGCAACACCAGCGAGGGAAGGCGCTCGGATCCGCTCCTGCTCCCCTAGTTCCAGCACGGCTGGAACCCAGCTGGGCAGCCCACAGAAACCTCTGCCAAACCCACGGGCTCTGCAACACACGCGGCTGAGCACGCCACCAAAGCCAGCACCTCTGCGGGACCTATCCAATAACCATTAACTGTAGGCTTTCCCTGCAGCTCATCAACTTGGAATTACCTTCTCTTAAATTTTCTGTTTTCTTTTTTTTAGTTTTCCTTCTGAAACAGAGCTAGGAAATTAAGAGAAAAATAATAAATGTGCTGGAAAATGATGTTTCTAAGGGAACTAAAAATACCTGGGCATTCAGGTCAAATCTGCTTATCATTGGCTGGTAAAAACATGAAAAAATATTGCAAATTTCTCAGTATTTTTTTTTTTTTTAGCTTCAGACTTGCTGAAGCAAAACGTTCCTTCTTGATTCTTTCAAAAAAGAAAAAGTATTTAGCCTTTATTTGTGTTCTAACAAAACTCTTTACCCATTTTATCGACTCTGCTGGAACCTGTTACTCTCCCACGGGTTTCTGGGTTTCCTCCGGTTAGGCCAAAACAAGAGGGGCAAAACAAACCCGACCTTGCCCGGCCGTTCGGCGGCTCCTCCGTGGCCAGGCCGGCACTGGATGCGGCCGGTCGACGTTCCCGAGGGCCGCGCGCGCAGGGAACGCGGGCCGGGCCGAGCGGAGCCTCCCGCCTCGCCACAACTACAGGCGGCACCAACTACAGGCGGCCGATGGTCTGGAGGAGGCGGCTGCAGCCAGGGCAGTAAGAGAGGGGAYGGAGCACGTGGGAACGAGTGTCCTTCCCGCTCCCGTGGCGCCTCCGGCCCCGCTCCCGGGCGATCCGTGACCTCCTGTCGCGCAGGCCCGACCGGCCTCTGCTGCCACCCTCAGCCACATCTGCTCCCGGCCCTTGGGAAAACCCTCTCATCCAAGCCATCCGGTCGTGCCCGGAGCGGCCTAGGGAACATCCAGACAAAACAGGACTGCGGGCGGAGCGCCCGGCACCGGAACGGGCCGACAGCAGCCGCGGGAATGTCGGGAGCAGCGGCGGCAAAGCCCAGCGCGCCTCCCTCCTGCTCCCGCGTCCTCGCAGCCTGTGAAGCGACCAGAGCTTTCCAGGAAGGACAACCCTGTCCTCGTGCCGAGGTGGGAATTTCAGCGCGCCGTGGGAAAAGTGCTAATCCGCTCCTATTGCTACAGGGACACCCTGGAAACCTGGTACAAAGGTTTCCCTGTGGGTGTCCCTGAGTGCCAGGGTCCGYGCGGGCCCCGCGGCAGCAGCTCCACGTTTCCCTCCCTCTTCCCTAAGGCACCKGCCAGACCGGCACCGCCGCGGGACGGACCCAAACCCGCCCGCGCGCAGGGCGGGAGCAGGCCAAGCCAGAGCGGAAAACCGGCACGAGGTCCCGCTGGCGCGGCCGTTCCCGCTCCGCCAGCGCGCCCCGGCTCCGTGCCGGGCGGCGTGGCGTGGCGGGAACGTCACCGTTTTGGGAGCCGGTTCCCACTCACCGGCGATGCGCGCGTGCACGTTGTCCTTGAGGCTGAGGCCGGGGCGCGCGCCCGCCTCGCGCATGGCGGCGGCGGCGGCGCGGCGCAGGGCGCCGTCCAGCACGGGCAGCACGAGGCGCGGCGCGGCGCTCAGCCACTCGCCCAGCTCCATGCTGGCCTCGAAGAGGCGCACGGCGTCCACCACGAGCCCGTAGTGCGCGGCGGCGTCGCGCGCGCCCAGGATGCGCAGCAGCTCCTCGCGGTGCTGCTGCAGCACGTACGCCTCGAACGCCTGCCCGAGCAGCG
>NW_020455528.1:0-92598 GCF_003342845.1 Nothoprocta perdicaria | reverse complement strand
CGCGGCTCCGTCCCGTGCCGCCCCCCGCGCGCGGAGCCTCCCCGGGAGCGCGCGTTACCCGCACGTGCGCGGGGCGCATGCGCGGCGCGGCGGGGCGGGCTGCCCCTGGCGGGGTCCGTGGGGGACCCCGTGCCCCGCGGGGGCGCTGCCCGCGGCGCGGAGCAGGGCCCCGAGGCCGCCCGTGTGCCCGGTACCGCGCGGGAGCTGGACACGTGAAGCCGTTGCCTTAATTAAGCCAATATAACTAATCTGAATGCCTGCAGTGTCTTTCCCACACGAACATCCGTTAATGCCTTTCATATTGTTCAGATCGTTGTAAGAGTCACCTCTGCTGACTGTAGTGAGTTTCTGATCATCCATGAGGCTCTACCAGGAAGGYTTCCTAGATTTATTTGTTTAAAAAAAAAGGAAATATTGTTTGAATATATGGACAAAAACTGAAAAAAAAATGCTTGGTGAGACTGAAGATCGTTTTAAACACTCGTTTTCATAGAATTTGTCTACATGGTTTTATCTGAATTGCTCCTTGGCGGGCTCTCCGAAGAGCCAAATCTCTGTCCTTTCCTGAAAATGAGGTTCTCTCTGTCCCCAAATCCCGCTTTTTTTGTCCTCGACCCCGCAGCAGCAGGAGGCACCGGCCTGCACCTGCAGGGTGAGTGACTGCTGCTCTGTAAGGGCTGCAATTAGGCAGTGGCTCCTACAGTAAAAATAAAAACGGTAAAAAAAGAGAAAACCATAATTTCATTATTATGCATTAATTAAAAACTAGTCACAGTTACATGCTCAGCTGAGTAATGAAAGGACAATGTGCATAATCATAACCCCACCCAAATCAACTTACAAATAAACCATAATAAATTGTTTATAAATAGACAATCTTATCCTTAAGCGCTACTCGGTTACAGACACGTTCCATTTCAGCGGCACCAGGAAGGCACATCGTGTCCCCCAGGCTCTTCTGCTGGTCTCTCCGGCGGGACACGGGAGGCGTCATCATTTCCAAGAGGCCGGATGCGGCGCTCATTATGGCATTAGGCTTTTGTTTTCCTAGTCTTCACCTTCGCTTGTTCCCTCGCAGCTCCGCTCTCAGTGCTTGTGGCGGCAGCCGCTTCYGATGGCGTTGAACCTGCCCTGCGCTGGGGCAGGTTTCTACACCGCGCTTAACACCGGTAATAGCAGAGCTGCCTTAGTGACAGGCACAGTGTCACCCATCCTCCAGACCACACAGCCCCTCCGGAAGGATCAGCAATTTGGCTACACGGATCCTGTAGTTACCCTGGAAAYGCACAGTGCGATGTGTCCCGTGCACAAGGTTGGAGCTGGCCGGTTGTGTGCTAAAGCGTCGCCTTCGGTGCCGCCTCGTGCCCGCTGGCGCTGCAGACGCGCCTCGCTCTCGCCCGCGTGCCCGCTCCCTTCCTCCGCGGAGCTGCAGAGCTCCCTTCTGCCTCTTGTGCTCATTCGCCCTCCTTTTCCAGGTCCATGTTCCAGGTTTTTTCAGGCATTGCCATCTACTTTTACTACAGAGTGATTCTGTTATGTCAAGTGTGTGTTCCTTGGTTTTCATCACTTAGGCACAGGTTGTGAAGAAACCTGCAGGAAACGCAGCCTAGCCCYGGCCTGGCCCAGCAGACAAAGCCAGAGCAGGGCTGCCCTCTGTCACAGGCTGCAAAGGGCTTGCCAGGTCCTCAYGGAGCAGAAGGCACCGCAGGAGGAGCCCAGGGCTATGAAAGAAATTAACGCCCCGGTCCTTGCAGCACTGAGCAGCCGCAGGGCAGAACTGCCACATGGGCATGAAAGCAGAACRTTTAAGTGGCCCGGAGCAGTCTGGCCCAGCGGGGAGGTTCTGTGTGTGCCGCTCTCGTTGCACGTCTCATCCCGAGTGCCTGAGGAGCAGCGGCAGGCGGGCAGGAGAAGCAGTGCAGAGGAAGATCCCATGTGGGTCTTCCAGCTATGGAGACCTTGACACAGAGRATTAGCAAAGCCTAAGAGCTGGTACCAGATACCCGATTTTTCAGAAATGCAGTTTTATGCATAACTCCATGCATTCATGTAATTATTGCTTCTAATTATTGTAAAGTATCTAAAGAAATGAAGGTCTGCTTGCATGACCAAAATATACTGCAAAACAAAGCAGCTCGAGAACTGCAAGGTGATTCCTCTGTGTAGACACACACACGCAACTGAAGTCCCCTTTCCCTTTAAAGAAGTTGCTGGGTGTATATGGATAAACGGAATGGGTACAATGCCCAAATTCCAAGAGCATCTAAAGAACAATACCAGAAATTAAAGATTTATCTACATTCTAGTAAAAAGAATTAAAAAAAAAAAAAAGTTTTACATTTGACTAGGAAAAGTCTTAATGGTATAGAACTGAGGTCTAATTATCTCAGTGCAGCACTTATTGCCCTTGGTACAGCACTAGGCCCACTAACRAGATGCAGGTAAATGTTAAAACATTTAACTGAAGGTCTGGCTTCTAATACTGTAATTACATTTTCCTCAGCTTTTGAAGGAATTGTTCATCTCCTGTAGCGTTTAAAGAGATCTTCACRGGATGGAAAAACTGGGAAAAAAAAGGGACAACCATTGGTGACAAGGTAATACTGTGACATGTAAGGCAGCAGGACAGCACAGGCTGAAACACGGACCAGGCCCTTCAGACTGATCACCACAGTGACAGCCTGCCTACGCACAGGATTCCTCGCTGCCTTGAACTGCATCAACTACAGCTTGTTACTTCTTTCTTCCACAGAAGTACAATAATGATTAAAACACTAAATTCGTTTAAGTTTGGTCTTTGACTTTTTTTTTTTTTTTTTTTTTTGGGGGGGTGGTGAATAAGAGGGTTAAGAGTGGGAGGAAAATACGTTTGTTAAGTACTCACAGTCAGGAGTTAACTCTTTGGGCTTCTGAGGGCCAAAACATTTTCCTGTCCCTGTAGCCAACACCGGCAATTTCACACGAATCCAGTGCTTGCCTATTCAGAGCTGTCTATTAAAGCTACCACTAAGAGATCCTATATAACAAGACATGAAAAGGCAGACAGCCTCTGAGAGCGGAGCCGTTGCAGACCTGGCCTCCTCTGGYTTTTTCTGAAGCATCAGTCACTGCCACACCAGGCGCGTAGCAGCATCACGGGATAATGTCCTACAATGATCCTATACCAACCCGAAATGACGACATCCGTCACGGTTTTTCAGGAATCTATTTTGCAGAGCTGTCCATGCCATCAACAGCAACTGAGTTTTTGCTAATGTGTCCTTCTTTAATGCAGGACTGCTCGGACCCACACTCAGTGCTTGCTGACTTTTGCAGACAGGAGTGCAGCGGTTCCCGGCCGCCACTTCCCCCTGGCGGCAACTCCTGCGTTAACCTCTGGTGTAGAAGTCTGCCAAAAATACAGATACGAACAAGGAAGGCAAGTGCAAATGTCATTGCCTCCTAGTGGCCCTTTACAGCAATTAATTCTGTATGTAAATATGTACAAATGAAGGGAGTAGAGGAAGGAGGAGAAGAGCGGGGCCTTTTAAACAACTCGCAGAGCATGCACGAAAAAAGTACACCACACTCGTTTCAGAACATTGTAACAAAATGATCTAGTGTCTTTTATTTGGGAAACAGCCAAGAAATCTGTAGTTTTGCCTAATATGGCTTTCTTCTAAAATTAAAAAGTTGCATATACCTACATTTGAGTCCGAGTACAGAAAAGCTGCTGTATGCATCCTTAATCCAGGTCAGCATCACCAGAATACAGCTTTCAATGGAGTTTTCAAGCTGAATTACAAGATACAAGTTTTAAAATGTTCATTTAGAATATTTTATATTGTTTATATGAAAACATACAAATCTTTCATTTATACATATACTACATAGAAAATTCATTGCAATTAGCAAGTATCTTAATTTGGGTATTTACCTCTGTGCATATGGGGAAAAGAAAAAAAGGATATAGTCAGGGCTTCAGAAGAAACAATCAAGTCCAATAACCTTTGTATATGCCAACTAAAACATTATTTAACTAATAGCTCAAACAATTTTTGCTGCTTTTAAAAGATAAAGAGATTCAGCTTAAAAATACATTCATAAAACAAAGAGACAATTTTCTCCCTGAGACTACCAGTGTGAGTTACTTTGTGGTAATCTTTGAATGAAAAAACATAAATATTAAAGACAGTAAGCTTTGTTTTTCTATATGCTGCCTCAAATTTCTGGATTAACACTGGTATCATAAAAGGTGTAGACTGGAGAATCATGCTCGCTAGCCAAAAAAAGCAGGTGGTTCATAGATCAGTTGCAGAAGAAGGAAAAAAAACTCTTTAATCTAGACAACACACTGTAAAGTAAGATTTAATGAAAGATCTATACCTTGCACTGGTATGTATGAATGGACACATTTTTGTCTTTGCATTTCAGGCATGAATTTTACCCAAAGCAGGACAGCCAGATCAAAAGCTGGAGTCTTGATTTACGCAGAGAAACTCAGCAGACTATTCCAGATTTCCCAAGCATTTACCGTGGTTGGTATTCATTAAACAAACACGTAATTTTTGAGAACAGCTTCTGGTTAAACTCAGTGTCAAAATGTTAAGTTCTAAGCAGAGGGCAAAGACTGACGAGCAGTAGGTAAGAAACTTAAACCTCTCAATGAAGATTTTCCCTGTTGTTAGCACATGTCACAACCGCCCAGCTCGGGGGCCAGCAGCGACACTGGCCCCGATTCCCTTCACATTCACCCTTCGGGTTGTTAGGGAGAGGTCGGTTGTTTAAAGTGCTACAAGGTAACAGAGTAGAATTGGGCAGGATTAAACACGTCCTGTCTTAACTGCGAGACAGACAGAAATATATGWTTTTTTTCCTTTTATAATTTAAATCATATTTATAATAACCATGCAATTACAGTATTTTCTCTGGGGGAGAAGGGAGGGTGGGGAGGGAAGGGGAAGCCTTACCTGAAAACAAAGAAAACACATCTTCATAGGCAAAAGGGGGAAAGCATTATGTTCGTTCTACCAAAATTTATTATGTAGTAATTACAAAGTTTAAAGATTCTTCCGTTTCAAATAAAAATAATAGTTATAATTACACACATTTATATAGTACCATGTCAAGTGATTCCAACAAATATCACGTGAAATACAGTGCATTTTCAAATCAGAAAGACAAATACTTTCTCATTCACAGTGTTGGACAAAGTACGGGAAAGCTTGTTCGCGGGAGGGTTTACTTCAGGTCATGCTGTTAGAGAGAGCGCAGGCGCCGCCGAGCCACGAGGCCGAGCCGTCCCTCAGAAGGTGAAGTAGCGAGCGAGCCACTCCTGGCGCTGCGGGTCTGGAGAAGCCTCCGGGGACGCCTCAGTCTGAGGAGGGCTGAAGTCACAGAGAGAGAGAGAAATCTGACCCACGGCTAAACAGCGAGCGCGGAAGTTAAAGGGAAGGAAGCTCAAAAGCACACGGTCTATCCACGCCATGGATTAACTGATTATCCACATGCCTTAAGCTACGGTGTCGGGTCCCCCTGCGGAATGTGTCAGCATCCACTCCATTGGAGAGCACCAGCAGCACAGACAGCTCAGATCGGAAGCCACATTACCAACCAGGCAGCAAATAATATTTTGGGGAAACTGCATTTTAAAATCTCATCAGCAACTSCAAGTTTTGGGGGAGAATAAAAAGAGTTTTCTTGGAAAAGTGTGACTGTAGAAGCTCCTCTTTTAGCATCCTTTTCCTGTGGTAAAGGTAATTTTCAGGAATATGATGCCAGCATCATATTCTTAGACATGTGCTCACAGGGACTGGTTGGCAACTGAACAAAAGTACACGCTAGTTTAATACTTTACACAAACCACACTGAAATATCACTTGCATTGTTTCATGCACACATTTAAAATATGCTAATATACCAGGATGAAAGGAACCGGTGCACTGCAAACAAGATCTGTTCCTCCTTGAGCACTCCCCATTTCTCAAAAAATAGATGAAATTTAAGTTTGATGACACAATTAGACCCCCTTGTGAATAAAATAATCCCTACTGTATTACTGGATAATGCAGGGCAGAAAACAATTTGCAAGGGAAACTCCAGCATCACAGCGCCTAAGCTCATGCACATGCACGCGACAGGTATCTAAGCACACTCATGCAYGTCACATGCAAAGGAAAAAGCAAGCAATCAATATATTTAACAAAAGATTGTTTTGTTGAAATACATTATTTTTAGGTATCTATTGTATATTCTACTACTTGCTGCCCTTTAAAATTAGGGGTTGCTATGTCCCTTTCACATCTAACCCAGAGGAGAGGGTCAGCCACCAAGTGTGGGCCTGGTCTCTACAAACTACTTTCAACTGCCAACTCAGGAGGCAAGACACCAACACYTACAAAACACAGAGCCCAGCATTTCTTTGGGGAATTTAGTACGTAGGCACACCAGCCAAAATAGTTAGAAATCCTCTCTCATAAGTACCTTTTTTAAAATTAATAATTCACTCTACCAATTCTTGAGAGAATCAATTGAAAGTTTAACGTTGGTTTCACTTATAGGAAGCCCACCGTTAAACCTCCGAGCATGCACGTTTCTTGCTGCTGCAGTGAAGCTGTGCTTAGGAAACAGTTTGATACAGGTGAGGAAAGGGGAAACACCAAACATTCACATAGCACAGAAAACAGTTTTCTTGCATAAAAAAAACATTACCACACAGTGCTGAAGAAAAGAAAACCCTGTGCTAATATCARTTCTTAAATGACAATCAGTAAATAACACCAACATGTAAAACAATTGTTCATGTGAGTAAACAATTGGCAGCACATGAATTAAGGTGTCGAGAGAGGTTTTCAAAGTTGAGTATTCAAGACAGGTGAGAGAATACTTCACATTTCCAGAAGGTTTACAATAGAAAGGAATACTGTAAAGAGGTTACAGGTAGAGTGTAAAAAAATTAAAATTTCATAGTAGTATTTGTATTTCAGAAAGGTCCGTAAACAAGCGGGATTCAGCTAAACAGGAATGCAAAATTTTTCTGAATTAAGAAGGAAAAAAACAACAAAAAAAAAGACTGGTGAGGCAGTGCTCACCTCCAAAACGTCTTGGGCTCTTTGGGTGGTATTGGCTGTGGTAGTGGTTTGCTGCTGCTGAACTCAATATCGTGGATGGGTGAGTTGGGAATGGGGTCCAGGCGGTTAGGATGTCCATTGCCCACTCCACTAGACTCCATGGCACTTAGATTGGGGACACTCACAAACCTGTTTGTCGATTTATCGTTCTTCTTCTTTTGCTGCATTGAAAACAACAAACGTGAGGAAAGCCCCTTGCACCACGACAGAGGAGGGCATCTGCAGACTGAGGGTTTTGCTGCTCCTTGTTCTCATCWTTTGGATGGGGAGCAACTGACACAGAGCTCGATATTTTTCTACTTGTATTTTAACTGTTTGCTTTGATCTGCACTGAACAGCAGAAACTTGCACAGACCATTCAAATGTCCAAGAAGGTGATTACRTTATTAAGAACTAGTTTAATCATGAATGAGTGTATAATCTTTAAAGATTTTCCTGTATAAAACATTGGAGATGGTAAGTTTTCCACAAACTATCATTCAGTCTGTTAAGCCTTTCATTTTTACTTAAATTCTTCCTTAGCATTAACGATTAATGACACCACTCTGCTGTCCAATGTGTTTCATCTCATTACTTAAGTACATTTTGGTAAGTGAAACACGGAACCTAGAAAATCAAGTGCATTAAAGCACTGATGCCCTCCTCATTAGCAAACATTATAGCCGTACTCTTAAAAATTAAAAAAAAAAGAAAAAAGAAAAAAAGAAATTAGAAAAATAAGAAAATACCCTTATACCATTGTTCAATTTCCTGCACACAAGAAAAAACTCCAGACTTCTAATTCTACAGCTAACACTTCTTGACACCAGATGGCACAACTGGACTTCTTTTTTAGGACTCTGCTTACTCCTATCGACTGACTCAAAAACACTCAAGAATTATCCTGATGTTACTGTTCTACTATCCATAATACATCTCACACCAAGGAATGATACTCATCCTCTCCACTGTCACAGATACTTCAGTGCAGATCAAGTAGTTCTCTAGTTCTATAGCTTTATTGTGAACTGCCACAAGTATTTCTTGACTTCTATCGAACATGCCATGTACAGTTACTTCAAAAAAATCTCTATTACTGTCTTAATTTATTCTCACGAATCATATATGAAGTATATAACATAATATATGTTGAGTTTTTAAATAAATACTATCCTTCAATTACACATATAAAACTCTAACTAAGCAACTAGAAAACMAAGCGTAAGAACTTTAACTCGTGTAATCTGAAGCTGACAGACAGGCGGGATCTGCACTTGAGGCAGAGCTGCCCTGCTCAGAGGGGCGGCAGCAGCCGCAGCTCCAGGCGGCCGCAGGGCCGCAGGTTGAGCCCCCGGCCACGGAGCCGCCCGCCGGCTCCCCAGAGCCCGACCTGCCCAGGCCGGCGCCTCGCACCTGCCTTGGCTTTTGGCAAGGGATCCACAAAGCGACAAGAGTTAGAGCCATCGGCAGCACAGGATTAAACTAGGATCACCCATAYGCTTTACTTCAAGCTGAAAAAGCTGAAGTAACACTGCTGTGGAAGAGTAGTTTAGCAGGAGTAACCAAGTATGTTAAACACATRAGGCAATATACACTGTATTTACAACTGTGTACTTCTCAGGTAGCTTATTTCTGGAAAGTTATTTTCAGACATTCTAAATTTTYCTGAATATATTATCCATATAAATGCTCAGAAAAAAATATAATTTATATCTTCTTCTATATAAAACTATCTGCTTCTGAAGAAGTTAAATTTGGAGAGATAGGATTATATGTGTAGTTTCCATGAAATTCATGCCAAGTATTATGAAACGTGAGATCTAACGATATAATACTGAACATATCCATTGCACGAGTTTGAGAGCCTGTAAGATATATACACACACACACACAAATACACACATTGCAATGGTTCTAATTGTGTGCTAATATGCAAAGCCTGTAGTAACTCATAATTTCTGTTTTTCTTATTACAAAAAAAGCAAAAAGAGCAAGGTTTTCACTTTCTTTGTGATTCATTCTCCAGTAACATAGTATGCACTTTGACAAACTTAAGTAACAGAGCCCACAGTTAACAAAATGAGAGACCAAATGTTTTGGCATACAAGACAGTATTAAAACCYTAACAATTCTTAGTGATACAAGTATATGATAAAAGTGAAATTATCACTTTGGAAATCTGATGCTGCAGTAATTCTCACAAACGCTTCAGATTTCACACAGAACACAAGCTGATGCACTCGACAGCTAAACCCGGCACCTGCTCTAGTCAACTGTGCTCTAAGCTTCACYGGCTGTTCTTAGACATCCCTTTACTGTAGCTGGTGCTCAGATACACAGTGCACGTGTGGGAACTGTCCTACATCCCGGCATTGGCACTGGATCTTCAACGGGCTTTCAACGTTGCTGACTTCTCAAGCGCACAAGGGATGTTTTGAGTCCAACTGTTTTCCAAAATCTGTACGAACTGTTTAATTCCTAGTCAATGGGGGGTCCCTAATCCACATTAATCTTGGTAACTGAAGCTCTAGGTGATCTCAGCTGCTTACACTGTGCCCTTCGGGTTACTCCCTTCACCTTTCCACACGCTTCCGTCTCTCATCCCTCTCCACGCAGGTGTAGCGGCCGAGGAGCTGCTGAACGCTGCACTATGTGGTGGAGGAGTCCTCCTTCCTGCCGAGGTGGGGAAAGGGAACAGGGGCGACCCTCTGGCTGCTGGAGCCACACGCAGGACGCCTGCTCCCCRTGGGGGCTGCTCCCCGCAGGGTGCCCGAGGCCCCAGGAGGCACCGGGGCTCCCGCCGCAGCCGGGGCAGCGGGAAGGCCAGGGCTGCCCGCCCCTCCGGCCACTTCACACCCCTTCTCCATTATTGCTCCATCTCACTCACTCTCATTCCATGCCCTTCTCATACTCTTTCCTTTCCTCTTTTACCTTTCTTCTTTTTTTTTTTTTCCTCCCCTTTGTCTTTTTTTTTTCTAATGGTCTTCCTTCCTAAGCACCACCTAAAAAATAAAATTGCCCTCCCACTTTCCAAATTAACCAAGGAAAATGATGAAAGCAATATAGTGCTCCCAGATTTTACTGTCCTCTATTCATAYGCCACAATTCTGTCTTCTATAGACTTTCTTTCACTTTTCTACTGAGATTTTGCAGTTTTGTGTCATCCATGCCTAGAAAATTAGGGCAACAATATCAGTGGATCCTTAAACAACATAATAGAAACAAACACACCTACACAAAGAGAGACAAATAATAAACTATGTTCCTTCTTTTGAACATTTCTTTAAATAAAAGTGATATATGTACACACAAACACACACATATATATACTTCTTTTTATTATATTCTAAGTTAGATTTCTTTTTCTTCACTTTAGCATTGAAGTCCATGGAACATACCTTCACCAATGGATTAATAACACCAACATTAGGGCTTGCATTAAACACTTTGTTGTAGTTAGTCTCCCTGTTAACTAGTTCCAGTTGATAGAACTTTTTGTCCTCCTAAAAGAAGAGCAAATAGAAACTTCTTTTTATGCATTTTCAATCAGTGGCCAAACCTGTCTATGAAATTATTTGAAATAAATTTATTTAAATTTTAAAGAAAACTACATTTCTATTGATCATGTTTCATATTTAATATATTTTATATACTATTATATGTAAACACCAGATCATTTCTATTTATGCAATTCCATTGTATGTTTTACCCTTTCGAATGAGCACAGCCTTACGGATTATTGGGAAAGATTTCTGGTAGTTAACCTAAATTTTTTATTAATTCAAATTTCCTGACTCCTACGTGGTTGGCTCTGAATCAATTACAGATCACACTAATCTGTCAGGCCGCCTGGGATCCGARTTTGGGAAGCTCAGGGCATCAGGAAGTTTGAGACCTAACACAAGAAGCTACTTCTTACCTGGTGTTCATGCCTTACTACTTCTTATTCCAGGATTGCAGCTAGGATATGTCTGCTGAAGGTCATACTGCAATTATTTTAATTAGTATTTTAACCTATGTTTGTAATTAGGCATTATGCTTGAGTTTGTAAGAAAACCTCTTCATCTAATTAATTTTACTGAGTCACTGACAATCACAAGGCTAAAATGTGAAAGCATATGAAGATATGCTAGCAGAACTGGTACTTTAAATGCATTTTAAACACTCTGAATTAGATTAACATTTATATCTGCCATGACACTAAACCAAGAGAGCATAAAAAGCCTTACAATCAATTTCTTTATGAGCTGGTCCCTCTCTGCAATTAGGTCTTTCAGCTCTGAGATAAGCTGCAAATCTTCTGGTCTTGATTCTCTGCTTTTATATTTTTCTTCCATTTCTTCTAAACTTTATAGGAAAGAAAAAATAGTCCTTTTAGCCTGACCCAGTGTTAAAAGATGAGAGAGTAAAGTCATATCTTTGATTAGTACAAAAGACATTTCAGGGAGTAAAAACAGAAACGACTTGCATTTCATCTCAAAGTAACATTTCCACGTTATTGTTCACTTTTACTTAAAATTTCAATAAAGGCTGCATCTTTACTACAGAAAGCAGTAACCAGGACCAATTTCCAAATCCTTAACATCCTTTCTGTATAAGCAGTACCAGGTGTTAGGAAAAAAACACCTCTTGGAAGCCAGAGTGAAAATGAGGCACTCAAATATATAGACTGTAGAGTTACAGATTATGCAGAGAACACAGATTCTTATGTATAATGCAGGGTCTACATTGTATTGTATTTAATATTAATGTAAATTTTGAAAAGCTGGCAACTGAATGGCTGGGTGAGCAAAGCCATATCATTTTATTTTAACAGATATCTATGTTGAATGAAGATGCATGTTTATGATACTGGAGAAACAGGACAGACAGACAAGGTTGGCACCATCTTCCTGAGCTCGTGAGGAGCACAGTGAGACACAGCTATCCAAGGTTAGGGAAGGCTAACACGTAGCTAACTCCTCTCCACAAATCTACTTAGCACCATTAGGGATGGAAATAAAGGAATAAGCTGCAAAAGAAGAGCAATAAACATCCAGGTATTAGAATATTGGGATTAAGAGGAAAGTAACAGTTGAGGAAAGTAACAAGAGCAACAGTAACACCCAGGTATTAGAATATTGGGATTAGGAGGAAAATAACAGTTGAGAAACACTTGAAATAATATGAGAATATTTGAAATGCTTGGTGAAAAGCATTAAAGGAGAGAACTGAAATAAGCCAACTAAGAGAACAAATACAGCAGTAACAGCATACACCTCCTTGTTGTTTCTTCATAAAGGGAGAAGTCYTGAAGACAAAAGACACTTCCAAATGATTGCTCGTCTCTCAAACACATCTCTCGTAATGCTAAACGCTGTTCAAAAGAAAACTACTGGAATACCTGTCTACCACAGGTAGCCTTTGGGTAGATTAGCATACTAAGTCTCAGAAYAGGAAATTTAAAAAGCTTAGTTAAAAAAAAAGAAAAAAAAACACAGAAAAAAACCCTCTAAATCTAAGGTGTCTAGTCAGATCAAACTTAATTCCACAAGACATCCTGAAGCAGACGTAATATCTGATTTTAAACAAGTATTTTCCCCTCAGAAGCAGCTGTGTAATTTTGACTTTGTGTTGCATTACAGGAAACAGTGCATGTTAAATTATTTATAACCTTCAAATAAGCTGTGCATAACTTGAGGAGATTATATAATGTATTTATTTAAAACACTGTGAATCTGAGCAACATGACTGTTTTTATTTGCAGRAAAGAATGCTTGACTCAGCAGAACATAAATATGCTCAGCTGGCTTAATTCTGTGCATACATTTTATGCTGGGTTAAGCTATTGTGTATAAATCCTCAGAGTATAATACATAGTCATGCACAGCTGTCATTTTATTTTGAGATGTTGCAGAGAACTATTTTTGCTGTTTCAAAGAGATATCATGCAATTTATGGAATCTAGCTGCAGAATTTAATTAATAAGACCTCCTCTAAACTCTTATGACCTAGATTCTCCATGTCACAAAAGTTCACAAGATTGTGTTTTAGGTAGGGCAGAGATCATTAGTACAGAAATCTTCATATAGAACACACTATTTTTTCCAAGGAGTTCCTCCTTGGCCAGCTAATTGCTATAAAGCAAGCACAGAGACCGCACTGGGAGCGAGGACCCAGCACAGGGCACTCTCTGTTTGCTGCCCTTGTGCCACTAGGAGCAGAGCTGCTTTCCTGCAGCTCCAGGCTGCACGAGGACCGAGCACGGGAAGCAAACTCAGCCCTCAGGACACTAAAAGCCAGCCTGGGGTACAAGTTGGGGTGTTTGGGGTGGCTGCAGCACCTGTTGGTGGTGGCTGCCACAGGCCTGTTGCTCACACAGGAAGAACGCAGTGAAACGGTGACAGAACTTACTGACAGGCAGGTTACCCCCCAGTTCCTATAGCACAAGAGCAAGCACGTGCGTGAGGACAAAGCAGGAAGAGCTACTCTTTTATACTTTTGGGTGCTGCTATTTTTAAGGCAAAATAAGATRCTGTCCAGTGTTTTAAGTTCTAAGTGGGCATTTGTGGTTTACTGTGCATTAAGAATTGATATTTACTGAGAAAGGTGGTGTATCACATACTGGATCCACTTTTGACTCTTCTCTGTCATAAATGTTTAATGCTGATATTAGTGTTTCCTGACGGAAGGGATTTGTGAGTGAGCTACAACATAAACAGAGGAGAGAAAGAAGTATGTGGAAGATAGGAACCAGTAGCTGAACATTACCTTTACTGCACTCCTCCTGCCTAGGGGTGGTCTAACCCAGGTGACATTTTGACTGGGGCAATGTGAACATTCTGCTGTTCGTATGCTTGGAACATTCCTTTCAGGTTCTTATTGAAAGCACCAGGAGAAGTTTTAAACTTTTCTTATGTAAYGAATCAGAAAATGTCTGCACCGCTCAATTCACTCAGTATAACCAGCCATTTTTATAATAGATACTATGCTATTTATAAACTTAAAAAAGAAACTTTTGTTCTCAAAAAGGATAAATTGAGAAAAAAAGAAACCGCATTTTCTCTAATTTTCTAAGAGTTGCACAGATTGAATACTTTTTTTTTYCTACTTAATTTTTTGTTTGCTTCAAATCCATCATAATTTATTTTGGTAAATCCCCCTGGAGCTTCCAGGAGGTATGTTGTCCAAAGAATGCAAGATTCGGCCCCACATTTGAGTGCATATTTTTTGCATATCTGTACCTCTGCAATAGTTTTGATAACCTGTGGACACTGGAATAAACTATTGTTCACTGAAATGCGGCTACATATGAACTTTTTTACGCAATAAAACTTACGAAATTTGTAAAGCTGAATTAATTTCCTTGAGCAGCTCTTGGGTCTTATTAAAATCTGCCAGCATGCTTTGTTTCTCTCTGATGTGATCTGCTGTCAAGACATCCAGCTCTTTCTCATGTTTCTTGCTTAAATCTTGCTCATGTATCCTGTTTGATTTATTTTTGTTGAGAAAAGAGTTATTCTAAAATCAGACTGTTGGTTCATCAAGATTTTCTGCTAGGCTTTTAATGACTTTCACGCAATAGCAGACAACACAGAAAGGGATTTCAGAATCATCAAAACCTACTACTTACTGTCCCCTCTATTCTTCTAGCTTATTTCGTGGGAAACACACATCTCCTTTAATGCTTTTTAAAATAAAGAAACACAATGAATTTTTAAAAAAACACTTGAGAGGACTGTAACTCAAATAAGCCAAAATATGTTATTGAAATGCAGTTTAACTGTATCGTAACATTCACTAAGTTTACTAGTAATGGACATTGCTTTTTCTAAAGAAGATTAAGCAGGATATGACACCACTTGACTAAAAGCTTAAACTGAAAGCCACAAATGATAAAATACCTTAAGGAAAATAATATGGGACAGAATTTTTAAGCTTTGAGTAAATAAAATCATACCTGATCTGTTGGTTGGATTCACTGCGTATTCTAAGAACTTCTTTCCCTTTAAACTCTAGTTCCTTGGTCAGGGCACTTATATTCTCATGAAGATGCAGAATCTCTTTATCCAGCTCAGCTATATGATGGTCTCGGTGCCTTAGTTCATCTTGCAAATCTGATATTCGACATAAAAATTCTTTCTCCTATAATATAAGTAGCAGCAGCAAAAAGTACTTTATTAGAGTTGTCTCTCAGAAGCACAGCACTGGCTTTAGGAAGATGGTAGTAGATGGAGTAGAACTGTCCATTCACTGGACACTTCTTTTTTTCCACTTTTTGGATGTGGATACAAATTGTAATTGAAACTAAGAGACTTTGGTTTTTCACTGGGTAGAAAAGCAATTAATGAATAAATCAAAGTAATGTAACAAATGCAATTCTTGAGAGAAGATAAAAGGTATCACCTTGTGTGAAGCAAAAAGGAGTGCTGAATGAACTACAGAAACTTTTTTACAGGACACAGCAATCCTTCATTCACTGGGTATACTTCAATCTGCACAGGAAATCGGACATGTCTTACAAACAGAAAGACCAGTTTTTCTTTGATCTGGACAGTTTTTTAATCAATCCAAGTGCTCTTCATTTTCCACATGGATAGTATTTTGGTAGTTTTTTTAGTAATTCCAATAGCTTAATAGAAGGAGAGGCAATGTCCAGCCTCACCTTCACCCCCACGGGGCTCATGTTGACAACTACTAAACAGGTTTTAATCAGCTGGAATAAAAGTAAGTAGCGACTTGTGAATTGGTGCTGAAATGCTAGAATCAGCAACTTAACTGCTGATGTTAAGTTCCTATTGCACATTGGTGCTAATTCTGTAATGTTTTTACAGCAAAATACATGTCTAATCCAGTACTAGTGCATTTTCCTTTGGAACCCCAGCAGTTATATTCATGTCCAATCTGGTCAATTTTTGTCTATTTTCCTGGTTTCTCTTGTGCAGGTCAAGAGTGCTCCTCGTGGGTTACTCCAGGAAATGAACATTTAAGTGYGTATCTTGTCCTAAGTCCCCAAGGAAACATACAAGGGTTTTAGCAAACCAGCATTTCCAGAAAAAGATTTATTGGCAACTAATCATCAGATAAACAACATGAACCAATGACCAATGCAGGATGTTGACGGGTGGTTTGTTCACCAGAGTTTTTGATTTGGCCATAGTGAAAAGCTGTATATGGGAGTACAGAGATGGGCATCTACATAAGGGACTCTGCAAAGGTTTTCAACCTAGAAAGGCCCATATGATACCGTATCTTGGTGACTGACCACAAAAAAGTGAAAAAAAAAACAAGTGAAAGAACAAAACAAAACAAAAACCTCTTATGAGGAAACAAAAGGACAGTCATAGTTAGATGGAAAAGCATAAGATGTGTGCACTGCTCCAACACACAGTGATTCAAGTCTTCTCTCATAGACCTATAAGTACAAACATATATATATATATATGTGTGTGTGTGTGTGTGTGTGTGTACACACACACACCATATATAGATATATATGCTGGTATGTGTCCATCTAAGCAAGCCACTTATGTATGTTTTCTTTCTTTTTTTTTTTTTTCTCCAAAAAAAAATCTGTTGGTAGAAAACAGCATTTCAAATGTCCTTAGTTTTATGTATGCTTTCAATGTATACTGGATTTATAATGTATCCAATAAATCAATCAAGTAATTTATTTTGCATTAGAAATTCTAATGCGCTTAACTTCTGGGAGATTATTCATTCTAATTCATTTATGCATCCATGGGAAGCTTTTCTGGAATCCATYTGGATCCCATCCTAATGATTTTGATGATTCTGCTTGTTTTAGAATAAGTCTGTAATAAAATTAACTACTTCATTTTTTGCAGGGTTCTCCACTGCCATCCATTCAACTTTTTCAGCTCCACAATTAATGATTATATCGTTTGCACAAACAGGCAAGTCACAGACCTTTCAAAGTAGTTTTATGTAAAATTGCATGGTTTTCAGCCTTCATGCATTCAGGAAATACAAATATATTCTAAGGTATACTTGTATAGCACAACCTTAAAAATAGTACCTTAAAAATAACTATGCTTCCCTACACAAAAACTACATAAAGGTTGTAAGAAAAGTATGTGAATATAACTTTTCCACTGCACTAAGAATTTTAAAAAATCAGCAAATATAATCATCCTTTTCTGATATTCTTCTCTGCTTCCACTTTCATGATGAAGCATTCTAATACAGGAAACCAGTTAACTGTTAATTTGACGCATACTTAAAGCATACGGCATATCACTAAAACAGAAGCTGGGGAGCTCACTATACTAAGTCCAAAGTATTTGGCATTTTGTAGGATCAAATCCTTGATTTTGCACTTTGTTTCTAACACATCTGCATGGCTTGCTCTAGGCTTAACAAAACACAACTACATTTACTTAAATCCTGCATGTTTCTTTCACTGCAGATCGCACCTCCCCTTTGTCTCTCATGCTGGTTTACAGGCATGAGCACTAAACGGGAGAAGGAAGGAGTCACCTTTTACTGTGCTCTTTGTGTGCATATGAAGGCTAAGTACCTGTTTCATCTACCAATACATTTCTAAAAGCACTGCACCTCTCTGCTACCAGACTATTTGTAAAGCAATCCTGAAAAGCCTCCTCTATATTCAAAAGAGAAATAATTTCCTGGTCCTCTTATTTCCATGGCTCTCATTCAATGGAGGTGAAGCTTTAAATGTTTAGTTACTACTTGTAAAACTGATTCTGCACAAACCTCAGCATACTCTGAGACGCCTGGGAAGTTGCCTGAGAGGAAACTGCCCTAACTGGGAATATTTTATAAGTCTCCTAGGGAAGTTTGCTGAAGGAAGAGAAAGTTAAGGTGGCAAATTTACCTCACTGGCAAGTGTGCAGAATCTACTGGTGCAGGCTGGCTCTGAAGGATTCAATTCCTCCCTGCGCATTCCTAAGTTACTGCCTCCAAGCTAACAGAAACCCAGTGCTGACGATGCGTTTTTACAGTAAGTTCCCAGTAAAACCTCATACCTGCCGTCTGCCGAGTTCGATGCTTCTCTCGAGCTCCAGCTTGGCAGCCACCAGCTCCTGCTGGTGATTGTGCCTCAGCTGGTCGATTGCTGCCGCGTGCTGGTGGTTTAGCTCCGAGCGCAGGGACGCTGGTTACCGGGGATAAAAGAAGAAGTCTAGTTTGCAGATGTTTTAGTTAACTGTAACAGACCAGCTCCTTCAAGCACTGCTGCTCACCCGACACACACACACACTGTTTATGGCAACCATGTGTTAAATTTCAATTTAGTAGGTTGTACTTGCTGCACGTCTGCAGCCAGACTATTGAGAATCAGATCTGTTCCATGTTAAAACGGAAATTAGAATAAAACTCAGGATGATGGCTTCTGCTTCCTGCTCCAAACACAGGGCCTATTACATAAAAACATTTATGACCAGATTTGAAAATAGAACTTAATTTTCCAAGTGCATATACCTGAGCGCATTATTCAAGCTCAATTACTCAGGTATAGGTAACAGAACAAACATACAACTTCACTTCTGCAAAGGGGTTACTTATGTACGTACTCAACCATCTGTACATCTGAAATTAGAATCTTAAAAAGCATCTGCAAAAGAAACCTCTTTAAAGAACAAGTCTCTAAATGCAGTCTCTACTGAATTCTTACCTGTGTCCGTTTGCTTTTGCCATTATTCTAACAAAAACTCCCCAACTACGCTACATAGGGAAACTCACACTCTTTTAATACATTTGTTCTCTTGAAAATAGTTAGTAGGGAAAGCCTTATGTGTATTCTCACTTTACAGAAGGGGAAATGAGGAGAACACAGGTGAAGTGACCTCCCTTAGAAGTCTGTTGCAGTCAGGGGGTTCCAGCCGATCTCTTGAGCTTACTCAACAGATTATTCTTCTTCCTTTGAACTATGTTACACTTTCTCCTCATATTTAGTATTTACTTTTTGGGTAAAAAAATAACAAATAAATAAGAATATGTGGTTGAGTTTTGTAAGTTCATCACTATAAAGATCTTTTCTCCATTTTTGATTTTATTAGCTCTGACACTGACATTCAAAATATCAAWTTGGTAAATACTACTGCATTAATTTTTTCCTACGTTTTCTGTCAATTGCTCTCAACACTACATGTTAATTGTGATTCATTTATACTGGTCAGGTAATTCATGGTTCTGAAATACTTTCTTAAGCCTTTATTAAAATTGCTCTCCACTTCTTCTTATACCTTCAGTGGCCTTGTTCACTAGATCCTGTAATCTAAATATTCACTGTCATAGGTTAAGCAGGTGAAAGAGWTTTCAATTTTCCTTTTCTGGGTCCTTTACCACAGGGATATCCTTGCCTAGATGCATGCTAAACTTTTACTCATGATCACAAGCAAGGATGAAATACTACTTTCCAGCTGCAGCACTTGCCTCTAATTATGAGTTGTGCTGCTTTTGAGGAAAATAAGTTTGTGTTATCTTCCTCTGCACTATATGGAAGATCTGGATATAATCCTCAACTCAATCTTCTCATTCAATGGACATATTGATTTTGTTGCTAAGCTGCATGTCAGATGCATTTTTAAAACATTTTGAGAGTCTCTCCTTACTTGAAAATGACCCAACTAACTCTGTAGTGCTTACTTTGGTTTTCTCGCCCACTCCTTTTCTATAAAGATATCTTTGCTGGTGTCAGCTCATTCCGTATTAACCGCACTCTGCCAGGGCTTACAAGCCCCACTCTAAACCCCACTGGTTTTAGTTGAAAATCCCCAAAGCAATGAGCAGTTACCAGCAGAGTATCAACGCTGCAGTTAGCAAGAATTTGGGCTGAAGCTGCCTTTAGTCAGCTTGCAATTCCATTTTGAATTTTTTAACTGTCATTTTTCTATGCACGTAAACAAATTGCCAAGTCAGAAGCACACAAATAATTCAAAGACATGCAGGAGGCACTCCAACTGCACTACAACCCCTGCATGAGCCCAATCCACCAGACATCTTAGGATACCAACAATTTTCAGCCCAGGAAATTCCCAAATCAAGAGTTTGTCTTAGCGTCCAAGGATTTTTTTTTTTCTCTCTCCCATACGCTTGTCTAGATTAAACTTGTGTAACTAAAGGATTTTTTTTTTTTTTTTTTTTTTTTTTTATAGTGGGAAGCCTGAGCTAATCAAAGTGGAAAAGATGCTGAGCGAATCGAGAGAATTAAAAGGAAGAGAGACGATGTCTCCTGACAGGACTGAAATTTTTATTCTGATGTGCACTTTACAAGCTGTGCATGCATTCCTCAAGAGGACAAATGTTCCCTAACCACAAAGAAACCCATAGCATTTGCAGTGCTAACCACTTGATACGCAGCACACATGAAGAAAGCAGTGGTTAGAAGTGACACAATTAGTAACTGTGCTTCCTGACACTCTGCTGTAGAGAGAGACTGCCAGGGCTCACACTTCTAAAAAACCACTGCATGTATAAAGCTAAACAACTATTCAGCTGTTCTATTTCTGACCCTTTCTGAAATATTCTCCATCATTAAATTTGGTCACTTATTCTGAAAAAACTTAAGGTTAGATTTTCAAAAGTGACCCATTTTGATTTCTCTGGTAAAGCTTTTGTTGATTTTAACAGGAACAGTTAGGTCTAATTTGGATGCTTTTGAGATGCAGTGCTTTAGCCATTTCAGTTATTATCTACATTTATACTACCCTATTTAGCTTCCATTTATTTTTTATTTACAGTTCTGCACTGTCTAGGCAAAATGCAGGAAGTTTTTGTGTGTGCAATGTACAGATATATTCATGTTAGTGTGGGGGTGTATGCATGCTATATTTCCATGATTAAGAAATAAAGCTTCCCAATCAATTTGTAGATTGGGAAGGGGYATACCTAACATGGCTTTTCCTTCATCCTCCAGCTCAAATCGAAGAGTCTGAAGTTCCTGCTCCATCTCCAACTTGAAACCTTCCATGGCTTGTTTATGTGTTTCTTTCAGTGCCTGAAGTTCTTCTGAATGCTTTTGCTGTAAACGCTCTTCTAACTCCTACAAAATCCAAATGCAGATTAATTATATACCAGTTAAGGGAATTTATAAAATATTGAACAATAATTCAACCGGCAACAAAAATTAGGCACTAGCATACTCTAGAAAGCATTAAAAATGCATTTATATTGCTTGCATTTGCTTCACTCACTAGATTACCACACTACTGTATTTTTTTCTTCTCCATGGCTGGTGGTTATCAGGATAATCTGAGTACAARAAGAGTAGGGCTACCTTGTGCTGTCAGTTGGAAACAGGGAAAAGACAGACAAACAAAAACATCTATGGTTATGTTCAGCCAGAGCAGCTAATTAAGAGCAGATCCATAGAGGGGCCTAGTGTTTACTATAAACATTTGGTGCRGGACAGGGTTACTCTCCATTCAAGTACATGAAGCTTAATGCTGCTGGAGCACATCATCTGATTCCATTTCACACACAGCAAATCCAACTTGCGTGCTCCAAGGCCTCCTTCTGAGGTGAACCAAAGCACAACCAAGGCATAGTAAGTGGGGATAGCTGGGAAACTCCCTTCAAAAGTAAACTCTCAATCTGAACTAAAAGTTTACCCTACGAAGCACCAATGCACTGTCAGAATTCCTACTTCCAAGTAATTTTTAGTCAAGGTATGTAGAAAATATCTTCTAGACACAAACATTACCTTGGAAGCCTCAAAACAGAGCTTATTGGATTTAAAACACAATGAAAATGTAAAATACATCACAAAAGTAATCAGTTAGAATACTGGAAAACATGAAAAACGAGATAAATATAAAAGAAAAACAAATCTCTTCCAGAAGAAACTCAGAACTACAGATAACAATCTCAAGCTACTGTAAAGATATGTGTGTTGATAATCATCATACAAATAATACAAAATAAGAGTAGGAAGCAAGATACTAAGTAACGCCAGTATTAGAGATGACTTTCAATATAACTTAAATAGATTTAGCTGAATAACAACATCACTTAAGTACATTACTTGAAAAGGAAATGTAACATTTGCGTGAATACTTTTCTTTACTAGTTTCCACTGTGTATATAATGCCTAAATCTGTGACATTGTCTATGCCTGGGGACATACCTTTTGCTCTTGTTCTTTTGTTTCTTCCATRTTCTGAAAGGCGAGGATGTGGGCTTCCTGGAGAGACTTGTGCCTTTGCTGATGCTCCTCTTCCAACTCCTGGATCTCCTGCGTCAGCCTCTGTCGCTCCTGACTGAACTGGGCTTGTAGCTGCTGCAAAGAGCTCTGGGACTGGGAAAGCTGCATCTCCAGATTCTGCTTCAGCAATGAGATCTAGCCCACAGAACAGTAAATACCAATTAGTCATTAACACCAACTCTGAAAAAATATTCAGAAGAAAAGGTTTGAAATTTTAAATTCAGCATATTAACTAATAAAGGGACAAGCAACGCTGTCAATCTAGTGAATTGGTTTTTAATATTTTAATCTCAGGGATACAGTCATTACATTGGAATAATTTTGCAAGAGTTCTCATATCTGTAAGTTCATAGTACTGCCATTACTGTTGATACTTCACGGCCAAATTAAGTTATCAAAATTCACTTCTACTTTTTGAATAAAAATAATAAAAATGACACTATCAAGGACTAAGTTCAAACATGTGATTTGCTAAACTAAGCAAACTAAACAAACTGYTAATCGGGGGAAGATGGTGCTAATTTTGTACAGAGAATCCTGCACTTGTTAAGGTAGAAAAATGCTTCAGACAAAGTTGCAGGCTATCTCTTCATATGCTATGGACCTTTCTTACTGGTAGCTGTCTGATTTGAAAAAGAGTATCAAAACATTTTATATCAGAAATCAAATATAACACTTTATGAAACCTTTTTTTGTTAGCTCATGGCAGTGTTTTTGTACTGACTTTCATTTAACACCAAAGCCATTGCAGTCACAAGTACTCATTTTCTTAGAAATGCTTCATATTAGCAGTGATGTTTACACTTCAACAAATATTTTAATATGAGTACGCTGTACTCCTTGAAAGAGTTACATTTTCTTTTTATTACAACCAATGTTATACTCTGTTCTTCACATCAGATAGCATCTTTTCAGACAGATGATACTAAGATGATACTATTCCCTGCAGAGCCAAATGAAAACGAGGTACCTTCCAACTCTAGGCAGAAGATTTTAACAAAAAAAAAAAAGTATTCTGTTACAGTGACTCATCAAAAGAAAAATTAACATTGCCATGGAACAAAGTATTTGAATCCGAAAGAGTATTTTTTAAGTCTGAGAATATTACATACAATTGAATCAAAAGAAAGTTTGATAGTGTCATTTGATTTACTGTATCTTACAGTTAATTATGACAAATAAAGACATTTTGCATCAGCATATTGAATTGTAAAACGTTACATCTCACCACTTAACAAAAAAAACAAACAATAGCAGCATATCAAAGGCAACTTGCAGCACGAACATCACCGTTCAACATATTTTTTTCAGAAGGCCACAGCTTAAGCGGTTTTTAAAGGAAAGAAGCTACATTTAAAGTAAAATTAGCATTAAAAGAAAATCAAAAAAAGCAAATCAAGTTAAATGAAATGACCATGGCCTGCTGCATTTAGAAGTCCCCTGGTTTCTGTGTGCAATATGTATTATTGCATACCTAGACACTACCTTCTAACCATACTACTGCAAGAGCACCTTACTTCAAGGACCTTTGAAGGAGATTAAATTATAWTTGAAGGATTACAGTGAAGACTCGCACTATATTCTATGATCTGAACGATACATGGAAAACCTTTTACTGAGGACATTTAATATTGATGTCACATGCAAACTGTACAATGCCAGACCAAAGGCTGTTTAATGTAGCATCTGCCTCCAGAAATGGCCAACTTTTCCCAACAGGGATGGTAACTCTAAAGTTTACCAACACCCAGCAGCTATATCAGAAGAGATAATCTTGCAAAAAAAAAAAAAAAAAAAAAGGAAGAAAAATCAATTAATACTGTCACTATTGAATATAGTGATAAGCTGTGTCATCCAAAACTAAACTTTTATCATCCACAATATCCTGTGTTGATTCCCACAGCTTCTAATAGAAGAACCAGAAGTTCCCTTTTCATTCACCCATTCTACTCATGTATTTGGAGATCTCCATCACATCTCACCTTATTCTTCCAAACTGGCCAGTTTCTTTCTACCAAATCACTCTTTATATGGAAGTAATTTCATATCAACTATCAGCCTTTTCCTACTTTTCTCCTCTTCTCTCGTATCTCCTTTTAAAGACTGGAGGATCAGAAGAGTGTAGAGTGTTCAAGGTGGGAACAAACAGTGGTTTGATATAGTGCCATGGTTTTAGGTGTTATGTTCTCCATTCCTGTTATTTATTCCTAACGTGTTATTTGCTTTTATGACCACTACTGAACACTGAGTTATGTTTCCATGGAATTACACATATATTCCCCAAATCTAATCTCTTTAACTGTAATGTTCAAGTCAAGGTCTGTCATTTCTATAAAAAAAATTGTTTTATTTGTGAATCACTTAGTATTTATATACACTGAATTTTATCTGCCATTTTATTGCCAAGTTCCTTGTTTTTCTTTCTTCACCTCTCTACAGTTCTTCAACCAACCTTTGTCCTTCCTACTCTACCTTAATACAAACTGCAATCTTTTCCACTGTACTTATTCACAAACAACCTGCAAAAAAAGGATGTTGCACATCAGTAGATGTGATGATCTACTGATGACCTACCAGCTTCACTGTGATAAGGCTGTACTTAATTCCTATCCTTCAACCAGTTGCTTATCTATGAAAAAATTCTTCTCCTATATCATGGAGTTACTTCCTCCAAGGTTTTCTGAAAGATGACTTTGGCAAAAGCATTTTGGAAAACAAAGCAGAYTGTATCAACTGCATCACCCTAAGACAGACTTTTACTGACCCCTCCAAAAAAATAARTTAATTCCAAGACAGGGGTTCCCTTCTCAAAATCTATGTTAAGTCTTCCTAAACAGATCATGGTGCCCACAAATTCTTTATTTCTTATACAGTTTCATAGAATCATAGAATGCTTAAGGTTGGAAGGGACCTCAGAGTTTCTGTGAGTTTATCTTGAAAAGACATTTGGCTTACAGGCTTGTCATTCCTCAGATCTTCTTTAGAGCCCTTATAGAGRCTGCCATCCTACTTGCCCACTCATSAATCCTTATGAATCAATGCAGATACAAGTGAGTAACTACTTACTGGTGCCTGTGTTCAAAAGGATCTTCAAAATGAAATTCTTAAGTGAATAAGTACTCACTTTTTCAGCTTGCTTCACACCATCATTTACATTCTCTCTAAATTGCACAGGAATACACTGGATACAACAACGGGCTCCAGTGTGGTAAATGCTCCTTTTTTGGGCATTCAGAGAGGTATTCAGTGTTCAGACAAGCCAATAACACAGCCATACACTGTATTCTGCTCTTCCTCTTCACTCCTGGAATTTCAAGCCATTGCTGAGGTCAGTTTGCAGCACATCACTGCCAGCATGACCAACCTTGTACTTCTGTGTATATTTTGCAATTTCGTGTTACAATGTATTATTGATGGTCCTTCTCCAGGTCCTTCTCTGAACTCACCTATGATCCCTTCTCATTCCCATCTAATCTTATGCACCTTACATTCACAGTTGGGTCCTTGGCTTTCTCCCTATTTTTGTATTCTTATACCTAAGTGGGTCCTTTTCAGCTTTAAGCCTTGCCTCACTCTTTACTTCCTTTTCCTCTGCCTCACTGTAGAGAAAAACAACCAAAAATATCAAAACTACCAGAAACAAACAGCAATCACCACCACCAAAAAGACCTACCAGACTCTGCCTGGAGTTCCCCTTTCTCCCTAACACCATTTGTAGTATCACAGGGAAGTAAAGCTAACATGACCTTATGAGATTTAGCCTAGCTCCATGCATTAGGTCAGACCAATCACAAACTATGGCTTAAAAAACTCCTCTGAAGGAAGTCACACAAGATCCTCTTCCTCCTCTCTGCTGAGGGAGGGCTGTGACAGAGACACCAAGACTGGACGGATGTTCTGTCCACTCTTACATGCCCCTCTGGCTTCTCGAGGTTGTTCTGTCCCTCCTGACACCAGGAAAAGTAACAGCTCCAGAGAAAACCCTGCTCAGCTCCTGCAGAGCCTCAGGCCATGTAATCATCATACTCTGAAAGGTCTTTCGTGATAACATTCAAAGAGAGTTGAATACAGCTTGGTATCTTGGCCAAATTCACATGGATTTATGAAGATGACGAAAGAGTCTATTATTTTGCCTGAGGTTAAATCTCATCCTCATTTAAATTGTTGTTCCAAATTCTAATTATTCTCACTGTATCATTTATAAACATTTTTAGCAAGGAGAAAACAATTATCTTTTAATATAACTCCTGAAACGTAGGAAATATTTTATCTAAGGAGCGTTTTAGAAGTCTGACATCTAGCCAGGCATCTTAGAAGAAGATGACAAAGATCAGGAATACCCTTCTCAAGAGCAGCTCACACTGCGACCAGATGAAAGTGAGTAGAAAAAACACCACCACCACCAAACTCCAACACAGCCTGAAATACGGCAATCTCTGGAGAGATTCGGCAGGCAAGGCATGATGAGGTTTAAGAGACTTCAACAACCAAGCCAGACATCTAATCGTCCATTCTTAAAAGGATTTTTTGTTTAAAGCAAAACATATACCAAAAAAATGACAGCTWTTTTTAAAGGGAGAACAAAATTAAGAATTTGATTATTCTGTATTTATATCCATACTCTTCGGAGGACATTTTTGAAAGTATTAGTGCCTCCCTTCGCATGTCTTTAGAGCTTCTCAATACTCCTATAATAAGGACTTAAGAGAAAACATCTATCTCTGAACACTACCCTCTGAAACTCCATTACTCATAAGGTTTTCAGCAGATTTATAGTTCAAAAAAACAGTTTTGAGTATTTCAGCTACAATCATGACTTGCACTGCAAAACTGCAAATTATAAGACAGCATCAGTCTCATGCTTTGTGGAAAGCTCTACAATACACATTTGCAATGCCCACAAGCTTGCTTTAAGGATGACAAAAATGCTGTTTATGTTATGAGATGTATGTTAGTGCTTGATGTCCAGTGATATATGCAGTTACACAGATGAATGGATGCAGTACAAAAGCTCCAGAGAAATAGTAGCAAACATGTTCTCTTGAATATTATCACATATTTGATTTTATAAGGCTAAAGCTTTAAAGCAGTATTAGAGGACACGCAGATTTAGTAGTGCAAACATGCCCTTTACAAGCTGTAAGTGCAAATCACTTACATTGCTGATAGATTTATGCAAAGCTTCACCGAGACAGTGCCGCTATGAAGAAAAGATCACAGGAATAAAGGGAAACATTCAGAAATCAACTAAGTAAAAGAAAAAGGGATAAGGAAGGGAGAGCAAAACATAGAACATTAATTATAATTTGACCAGGGAAGAATTAGTTGAAGACTATCTGGATAACATGATAAATAACGTTCAGGATAGCAGTATCATTTCAAAGTAATATTATAATACAACCAAACATTTTTTAAATTATCCAACTGGTTCCTCTTCACCATTACGGCAAATAATTTTGTGGAAAAATCATTGAGCACACCAATTTGCATTACTACTGGAAAAGCTATACATTAAAAAAGTTAATGATCATTTGTGTCTCTGAAATACAAGCATATCAAATACTTAACACATTAAAGATCAGATTTCACTGCTAAAAAAGAGAGATCAAGTTTAGACTCAAATAAAGTAAAATTTATATGAAAATGCTTTATTTTTCTAAGATTTCAGAATGAGAAGGGAATATAAAAGATTTTCTGTAATTACCTACCAAAAAAGAGGTCCTGTACCACCTTGTACCAATGTTGTTAACGAAAAACAAAAATATAAACAAACTGCCAAGTAGATACTTCATATAAAGTATTACTGACCATATGTAAAATTTGCACAGCTAGACAAAGACGCACACACACATGTGCCCAAAGGCTCACAGAGGCACTAGAAACAAAGTCAGAGCAATTTAAAACCCAGCATGACCAATTTCTGCTCTTAAAGTGCACAAACAATTCCCACCTTTAGCACCTACTAGTCAAGATGGCGACAGCAGATCAGAGACAGCAGATTTTTATACCAGCTTGGAAGAGTTCATCTGGGAATGTTTAAAAGGTCAGTTTGTCAAAATTTTACAAGAAAACAGTATTCCTCCTTCTGAATTTATTAAATGATTGGCATAAAAAAAAAGAGTGCAAAATCTCAAATTATCTTATTAAATTTGTAAACTCGTGAGAGTAACACTAGGAGGCACCATACTGCAGCAAAGAACARAGTAGCACATTGACAGCTCCAATTTCTACACCTCATTTTGCCAWTGCCAACCTGAGTAAATCCATCTACTTTTCTGGGATTCCTCTCCCATCCGTCTTGTTTTACTTAGGTTGGAAGCTACGGAGAGCTTGAATGCTCTCAATAAATGTTCTGCTTCTAGAATAGTTAGGATTTAATATCAATGATATACTTAGGCACTTCTGCAGTATGAGAAACAAACATTTATCGGCTGTATATGAGTTGACAAAAATCCAGCAGAAAGGCTAGTAATGTCTTACAATGAGAAGAAACTCCAAGTAAAAATACTTYAGGGAAGCAATGTTCTGAGCTGCGCCCTGCCACGTGCGGAGCACTGCAGGTTGCTTCCTCACGGCGAGTATGGAAATAGGGAAAGAACCGCAGCTGCTGTCAGACCAGTCTCAYGACTGATGGAGCGAAGACGGCCTAGCCCTTTCACTGTGTGAGATTCTACCAAGTTTAAAGGTTTTCCTGAGACAGCGAAAACAGAAGGATCATAGACGATCTTTTGGTTAAGGTTCTGGACTACAGCGCTGCAGGAAAGTTCAATTTTTAGACTGGGCACAGACTGCTTATGTTCCTTGACTCAAAGCAATTTTTCTGCAGCCCACACTTCCTGATTAGGAAGTGAGAACAGGAATTACCTTCTGGAAAATAAATTAACTCCGAGATGCTCATCTACTGCAGTGATGAGAATACGAYCAACATGGAGCCACCCTCAAAGTTATTTTTTAAATAGAGTTGGGCTTACATATTTAACGCTTTTCGGTGCTCAGGCACAAAAACTGAGCATACAAAAAATGCAGCTTATTGATTTTTAACACATTTCAAATACACAGGTAGTTTATAAATCTAGAAGTCCCAGTACCACACCACTATTCAAACGCATTTAATTATGGGTTAATTAGCCAAACATTAGTGCTTGAAAAAGAACGGAAAGAACGGAGAAGATGCCACAGGATTCAATTAAGAAAAACTTCAAGTGTGAAGCTGAGATTAATTTCAGTCAGCATGACAAAGAGCTGAGCTAAAGAAAGCTTGATTTCTTGCCTCAACAAGGCTACAACCCTGAACAATAAATGCTGCTATGTAGAAATAACASTTAAGACTTTTTATGGAATTTACTATGGGACTTTTATTTAAATGAGTGTACTATTACAATTTTAGTAAAGCATCCTTTGAAGGATTAAAGACGGTCGATTTACAAATCTAAAAAATCACTCGTGGTGAATCCCAGGCATTCTTTAGGATCAGTATTCAACTCGCTAACAGTTGGTATTTTCATCATTATTAGGAGACAAGACTTTCATAGAGTACATGCATGATAAATTAGTAAACTATAATGGAGTGCAGCCAATTGGCAGAGGGGATCGACTTTAACAAAATACACAGCAACATTATCAGATGTAGCTCCTTATTAAACAGTACGTGGAACACAGTCAGAATGGAGACCTCCAAAATAAGCTAGCCTACCTGAAATTATTATTAAGATATGGAAGAAGACTTGTATATTCATATTTTAAAGTCTCTATTAAAACAGCAAAGTTTGCATCAAAACAAAACAGATTCAGAGATCTGAAACTTATATTCTTGCTTGGGGTCACCAATTTCATTGAAGTTGCTGGTAGACCCGCAGCAATGACTGTCCCAGGGATCATACATACTTATAACCATAGTAAGGTATTTACCTCCAGAAAGGATGGAATGGCGCAGCATTTCAAGATCTGACTTTGGTACCCAGCTTACCGAGTTTTCAAAACACTGTCATTAATAAATTTTTGTGCTAAGTCCTGAGATCCTACATGGGGAACAGCAACTTGCTGTACCAAGAGCAGTACTAGATTACTACACAGTCCTATCTTACTTTAAGAATGAAATTCAACTGATGCTTCAAATATTTCTGAAGGAAGAAAGCCACCTGTATCTATCACATGTTAGTTTAAAAAAAAATAGTCAGTTTAAAATGCTTATTGAAGAAACTGAASAGACCTTTGGCATAAGTCCATTTTATCCGCTGAAAATAGTAATAAAAAAGTCAACAAAGTAAATTATATCTTTTTGTTTGAAGAGAAAGACTGATTTGTCAGCAGATTCACCATTTCTGCTGGTGCTTATGCAGCTGCTGATTATGCAGAGATTCGGAAAGCAGCTGTTTCTACTCCAATGTTTTGTATTTGCTTGAGGCTTGTGACATACTAGGAATGTAGGAGCTGCACCAAAGGTTGCCCTCACCGGCTGATAGGAAAAAGCAGTATTGAGGGTCCCTTCTTCCATTTCCCTTTCTTCTCTGAAAGAGAAGGCTTCTTCTCTTTATATAAGTATAATTTGAATATAAGTATAATTTGAATATGAAGTTGTGGTGAAAAAAAGTAAAACGCTAAGAAACATACTGAACAGAATGGAGGATAACACAACATAAATGTTTTTTTTTTTCCATAATGAGTATTGTATATAGCAAATTCTTGGTGTTTACAAAATTACTGATGTTCTAAGATTTATGGCAAGATAACAGAAGTAAAAAAAAAAAAAAATGTTAACTGCCAACAAATGAAACCAAAATTATTTTAGACAACAGTTAGGCATGAAGAAAGTACAAAAATAACAGATATCTCAAAAAGAAGTAGTTTGAAGACTCTAATTCCGGTGTTGTAAAAAAAAAAAAAAAGAGAGAGAGAGAGATGCTCGGTGATACTACAGAGTCAAATTGAAAACAGAAAGCCTACAATAAATTTCATAACTTAGGTGAGGAAGCAAAACACCCAAAAAAAAAAAAAAAAGAGAATTTTACCACTGAAATTAGGATGATCTCCCAAATACTACTTAGGTTATAATTGTTGATGATAGGGGAAAAAACAGATTTTGGAAACAATGTAAAAAATAGTTACCTTGGGATATATGGTAATTCTGAAGTATTAAGCATTCAAGGAATACTTCCATGAACGGATATTACCACATTTTTTGCTTATTGTGGCTATAGTTTACATCAGCTAAAGCTGATTTTGGGTAARACACTTAACTAGAAGATCCTCCACTCAGAATATTTGTCTTTAGACTTTTGCAATTTATCCTTTCTCTGGCCCTGTAAGTCTTGCTTCTGTTTTTATTTTCGTCTTTTCCTGCWTTCAAACATACAAAAGTCCATCTTCTTTGATGGAAAAATGGAAGGAGTGCTATTCTGAATATGGCAGTCTGGATTACATGATTATTCTTAGACCCACATACTGAATTTTTGACTTTCTGAATACACAGGTTCCCAACTCAGAATTTAGGAACACTGACAAGATTTCCTCTAAGTCATAACTGAGTGCTGGAATGCTTAAGGCACTGGATCGCAAGTCCTAAGGAGAAACTCCCACAGCTCCCCTTGTTCTCAGCAAGTCCCTAAGGAGCTAGAGCATCGCTCCATTAAGGCCACACTATTAAGAGTTGCAGCCACTTCTGACAAGCTCCCAAGAGCTGCAGAAAGTAGTGTCTAAAAAAAGGTCTAAAGATGGAAAAAAGATGCATACAATCTTATCTTGAACCCCTTTCCCAGATGGTCTGTTTGCTTAGCATATATACACACACACACACACACACACGTTTAATATATATGTGTATATAAATCCTTGGGGCAAAAGGTTTTGAAATAAAGCCTATCATTCACTTGACATCACGTTAGACTTAATATTATGTGGGTACAAAATGCACGAGCAGGGAACTAGCATGGAGAAGCAGCTGGCTTCAAGTTTACATTCCATCTGACACCAATTAGACAAGTATTTACTGTGCTCTTGGCAACATTATGGGAAAGGAAACAAGAGTAGAATGACAGTAYGCTAAATAGTTGATTGGAAAAGGATGCAGAGCCACATGCAGATCTTTCTTATAGATCTTTCTGTAGAAATTTACAGCATCCATTTGACAGTAAACCTTTTTAACCAAGGTTTACCCAGATGGTGGAACATGCCACTAATCCTTGGACCCAGAAATCGGTGTATCTTGATTCTTCTTGTGTAGGTGCAGGCCAGCTCTGAGGTAACCACTTCCATGCAAGCAAATACTGACCCAGTAGTAACCGGCAGTGTCCCTCAGGCCGAGGGCTGATGAGGAGCCACCTCGGTGACACAGAGCACCTTGGCGCTTTTCCACAACCCTCCACCTCACCCAYGGGAGCCGAGTCAGCAGCCAGGACTGGCAACTGTGTACCAGAATATGAGAGAAGGACCAGGGGAGCTGCATGTGCTAGGAAGAAAAAGTTCACCAGTGACCTGGGTTGCAGCAACAAGGCAGAAAATCAGAAGCCGTGGGTCCTGCTCTGTAAGGCAGGGCGCCGCGGGCAGGCAGGCAGGCAGCCTCCTCACCGCACACACAGCGCTTCAACACAGCTCAACTTGCAGCCCCACGTGCTACGCACATGCAAACCAGAACCTGTTTGCTAGTGCTGGGAGAGAGAAGCTTCATTTCACACGAGAAAGACAATACTTGGTAGGTGTTATTGAATTCAAAATTCCTCCTCAGCATTTCCTTAAGATTAGCATCCTTTAGCTAATTTTACCAAACTTAATACACTTTTGAACCAAATCAAATTCTGTGAGATCCAAGGGAGGCCACTGACTGAAAGTTTCTTTTGTTGATCCCTTCCATCCACAACTCCACCCTCTAAACCCAGTCTTTAGTGTTTCACTTCTTAGATCTGAACAGCATTAATTAATTTTCTGGATCTCTAAGAAATGAAGACCTAGTAATTACTTCTCAATTACTTTTAAAAGAGTCTTGAATCCTCTGAGAGCTACAAATTTGAACAATCTAGTTGAGAAAGATTTTGTTTATAATAAAAAATAAATAAAAATAAGTTTCTCATATCCACTTTCAAGATGTTRAAAAAAGGAAAAGACTCCACCATAAAACCAAACTCTTTGACAAGAAATCTCCTACGATCATTTCTGAAATAGGAAAGAGCCTTTGGAAGAGGAAAAATAAGCAAAGGGCTACCAAAGCAGGTAGAGTATACTTTTGTCCATTCTCACTGGAAAATGGTTAGTGCTTCCATTCATACAAGATGGTACCTTAGATTTTACAAAAAATTTTTTCTGCATTTAATTCTTCTGATATTTGAGCAATGCAAAATCAAGCAAGGAAAACAAACGTTTAAAAAAGAGAAAATTCTTTTTATATTGTTCATAGTTGAAGCTTTCTCAGCAGCAAAATGTTTTTAATAAAAGTGCTAAAAGAGCAAGAAGCTAACACATCTGAATTCTCTGCATATTTCATGAAGAAACTCTCACATGGATTGATATTTTGTAAAATTTAAAAGAAAAAAAAAAAAAGGAAAAGCACTTTCCTTTTCAGACTTGGTCTCCAGACACCAAGCCCACTTAACCTACTAACCACAGTGGCTGTAGATGTAAATGATGCTTTACATTTTACCACATTTTGGTAAAAATGTGTTTAAGCTCTTGATCAGCTAAATAGCATTTTTTCCTCACAGAAATTATTTTTCTCCTTACACACTATTTCCACAATCCTGCAAACATTCTATGAGAGACCACTTAATATTAATGGCATAGAAGAGAAATATTGTCTTGCTTTACATCAAACTTACATGTCACTTACCAAAAGTGCAGCAGCCTATAGGAGGCAAACTGGCATAACTCACACAAAAGCTTAAAATACTTTATGGTCATAAATTACCAGGAAACAGCAGTCGTTTCTCTCTCTTTCTTAACAAGTATGAGATGCACTAATACATACTGGAATATAACATACCAGTAGGAGTGCGAGTATATCAACTTATAAAGCAATGCAATGTCTTCCCAATTAAAAAGACACCAGACTGATAGTGAGGTCAAGCACGTCAATTTTCATTATTCGGCACTGGACACGGTACATGAACATGATTTGGGGAGAAGGGGAGATGAACTGGATGCTGTTCACGTTGACTTGAGCAAATTAATATTGTTGCATCCAAGTTGGGACATGATTTAGATGGGAGGACTCCCTGGTGGGCGAGTCCTGGCTTATTGGGCTGGAAGGGGAATAGCCCACAGATCACACACTACCTGTTGGAAGAACAGGCCAGTAGGGACCTAAGAGATTGAGCCATGACAAACACAAAGCCTTGTGCCTGGGATGGGCTCATCTGCAGCCCTAGTACAGACGGGGTCTCACTGGATCTGCAGCGAGGAGCGTGGCGCTCCCGGCGGACGACAGGAGTCAGTTGGCAGCAGGCAGGCAGGCGAGCGGCGCMGCGCTGGCCGCTATGAGCACAAGCACGCGTAACCTGGAGGCAGGGGGAGGCAGCCAGCACCCTGGAGCGGCACCTGTCAGGCTGCAGATGTGCAGCACTGCAGCCAGCGCGGGCAGCCCCAGGACGGGGCGCGCGCTGGTGAATGTGAACAAGCTCAGCGGAGCTCCGCCACCRAGACGGAAGGTGCTGGAGCAGTGCAGGGAGAGCCCGAGGCAGGCAGGTTCCTTCAGTCTGCAGAGAACTTTCAAACCACTATAAATCAACCGTTCAACAGAAACACTGGTAACGGAAATGCAACAAGCAGATAAAAGTGGAAATAAAAATCCTCTACTTTAGTTTTAGTGCTTTTATGAAATGAGACAACTCTTTGGTACAGCAGGAACAACAACAGCCATTTTGCATTCGCAAATTACCTTTTATGTGCACAAATTCTCCAGTAAAACTCTCCGCTTGACTATTACCCTCCCAAGATCTTTGATTCTAAGATTTCATTCACACACATGAAAAAAAAAAAAAACCCTTGTTCACTTGCACCATGTTTATCACACATTTTCCCTTCTGAAACCACAGATTAGTTTTACTGTGGAAGCACTGAAAGGAAGAGATAAGTATTTCAAAAGTAGATTAAAATTACATAAAGATGAACATTTTTGTTGTCATATCACTTGCAAATGGTACTTTACTAGGGAAAAATGCTATCTATAGACTGAAGTAAAGACAGTAAATGGAGCTTGGGCAATGGTAGTAAATGAAACTTRAAAGAATTAAATGAGTCTAAGTCTTTTATTAAATTCACATCATAAAAAGTAACAGACCAAGGACCGTGAAAGCCTGCATACTTTATGAGCTTATGTTACAGAATTTTATAAGCTTACATCTCCTTGGTGACAAAACACAGGAAATTAAAGGTTCCTACAGGAAACTCATGCATGTTTGGTTATTTGAATTCTCAAAGTAGACAGCAAATTTCAAGTTATCCCACAAGCCAACCCATTAAATGGCTGTGATTTCAATCAGTGTCATTTAAGGATTTCCACAATCTGTTTTGCTTATTTTAAAAAATGCACTTGTTCATATTCAGCTGTTCTTTCAAGCTTCAGTCAACAAAACCAGTGCTGCAGCACTTACGGCTTGGAAAAAACCTTAGAAAACCAATAATTTTCGGGAATTATCAAAATGCTAGTATAAATATCAGTATTTATAATCAGTATAATCAGTAAGCCAGTATTTATTTTAAAAAACTCAGTATTTATCAAAAGCTACACCAAAACAACGTTTGAAGCTACTCAAGAGAGTGTGTAAGTGTATTAAATGTGTTGTGGAAGCTACGGGATGTTCTCACTTTGCAGTTCTTTGTACATTATCACTTCCTTAAAGTTAAAAGGTCATCACCAAGCAACCAGCACTGGTAAACATTTGCAAGTCAGTATGTCAGCAAACAGGGAACCAAAAAATATTAACAACAAAGAGATAAATCAACTTCTCGCACCACGTCCAATCCCCAACCCTGATCCCAGGCCTGTGCTGTTCCTTGTCCTTCCTCCCCTACCATATCACTTAAAACTTTCAGTAGTGACTAGGCTTAGAAAGCGTCATGCTACCACATTTCATTCTAAAAACAAGTGCCACAATGAATTTAATGTAGTTAATAGGTAATAAACCATCATCACCTAAACTGTAACAGCCTTCCAATCCTCAAAGGGGCATCATAGTTACCTGGTCTAAAAGGTCTTCAACTTTTTTTTGCCATCCATCCCTGGCTGCATTTTTTTCACGTTCCTTTAGCTGTAATAGCTGGGTCATGGCTGCCTTTTTGTCCTCTTCATGCTGAAGTCTCAGCTCTTCACGAAGCTTATTACACTCCTGTCTAAAAGCAAAGGTGAAATAATTAAAATACCTTGTTAACAAAACAATATATAAACTTGTATATATAATACCTTGACCTTGTATAAGAAGTGAAAAATTAAGGCAAACTGAGCAGCACATTTCACTTGCTATAACACTTGCATATATTTGCTTCCTTATTGAGAGGATAAGGAACAAAAATTAACACTTGCCGAAGATTTTCTGTCCATTTTATTTCCAAGTCACGGGCCATTCTGTCAACTTTGAACTTCTCCTCTTCTCTCATGGCAGCAATCATTAGCTCATGTTGTTGCCTCTCCTGATCTAGTTCTCCCTGCAAACACAAACTTCACAATAGAGACTGATCAGCAGTAAAAAAGTTTTTCAAAGCTCAGATGAATGTTCTTGTAATAAAGTGTCTGTTACTATTGACTTTAAGGCATTGAACTCTTTTACAGTGCATATCATAATTAAACCTGCTAATGCCTTTATTTCTGCTGAATATTTCTTATAGAACCTGATTCTGCATTCTTATAAAAAGCAAGTTTATATTAGGTCTCTTTGGAAGTAAAGACTGCAAATACTATTATACTGCATCACATAACTCAGGTTTGAAACAACTAGAGATCTTGCAGACTAGTGGAATACACGGCTAATTTGGATTTAGAACGAGTTGTTTTGTGTCTTGCACAGTCAAGACCTTTTTCATTTTTTTTTTTCTTGAATCAGTGAATATTCAGTACTTGAAAATCTGAAATTCAAGGTTTAACTATTTGCTGAGCTACAACGTGCCCGTATCTTCTATCAACTTCTTGACAGTACAAGCCTGGAAGACATAGTTTTAGTCTAAATAGAGAAAAAAAATGTAGAATTCATATAACCATTTCTGTTTCAAATTTACAGTATTTAAATAGTACTAGGTATTACCTAAAATTCATACTTACACTGAATATGTCAGTGGTGCTTGCTTTATTCATGAAAAGCAAACCTGACCAGCCTCTAAATTTAATTACCACTTTTCAAGGGAGACAGTCTTTGTAGGCTTTTTTTTCCCATTTATATTTTAAAATCTGCCGAGATAACCATCCTCGCCAATAATCTCTTCTATACGAGCATTTAGATGTTACAATAGTTGAAAAGAGAAGGATCTAGTAATCCCGATAGAAGGTAGGAGAAGTTACAAAATATACAGCAGAAGTTATAAACGATAACAGGGGGCCATACCTGACTAATATTGTTGAAAATAACAACTTTGTGTATTTGTGTGTATGTGTGTGTATATATATATATACACACACACACACCCCAAAGACCCCAATTTAAGTTATTTTTACTAAGAAAGCACCTGACAATAACAGATTAGGGATCTTTTTCTTGAATGTTTGTTGCTCTGCTTCAAATATTTGATGGGATCTTCTAAGTGCGCATTGCTTATTGAGGAATGAAAAAGAAAAGGTTATACTTAGCATTAAAGTCAATGAGCTACTGGAGGATACTGACAGTTTCAGAACTTTACGTTCTCATCACTGCTCTTTTAAAAAAGTTAGTAAAAAAGAAAACATACAATGAAATATTATATGTCATTCTCACATGATTTTAGAGAGGAATAGTATAGCTCAAGGTGGMCACAGAGTTCAGAATGGCAAATAACCCCGCTTCCCAGAAAACTGTTTTTAGAGGTGYATGCATCTTAAATGATCCATTCTGAGACCTGCTTTGTGTATACAGAAGCTTTACAACTTCCATACTATATATGCTATAATAGATATAGCTATAAGCTATACGATTTTTCCCTGCACAGACACAAAACTGCCTGGAATAGCACTGGTGTAACCCACATCCTTCTTACATTCTCATGAAATTCTGCTAACTCAAACCACTGAAAAATCTGATTCTCGATCTATTTTATAGGGACATATTGTACTTTGGCACCTAAAGTTTTTATTAACTAGAGAGATATGTTTTTAACTATAACCATTTAATAATAGACATGTTCTTTAAAAGAAAGAAAATAAAAGAAAAAAAACAGACTTTTGATCTCTACTTGAAAAATGAAATAGTCCATTTCTGTGAAACCACATGGAACTCCTTTTATAAAAGGTACTGTATAACATTTTTTGCCTTTTTGGCAACAAAACCAAAATCACTATGACAGTAATTTGCATAATTTATTCTCCAACATTATGGTTACCTCAACATTATACAATGAATCTGTGGTTTCTCGCAATCTTGCTCTAGTTAATTCTAGTTCTTTTTGGAGTATTTCCTGAGCTTCTTGAAGACTGGAAATATGTCCTTCTGCAGTTCCAAGGCCTTGCTCACTTTTTCTTACAAGGTCCTGTAGACGACACACCTACAACACAGAAAAAAATATGTATCATTTAAGTAATTACTACTCATGGCAGACAGAAAAATCACTGTGTTTTCATTTTCTTCTAGGAATTTCTAATTTCATCACAAACTACTACTTTTCACTGCACAGCCTCTTCTCCTTTCATACTACTTAATGATCATGAATTATAAAATGAAATTCCATAATGTCATAAATTTAAATATAAATATTCATATTCAAGGATTTTACAAAAAAACTCCATTCTATATTTGAAGCATTTTGCAAAGTACTAGGTTATCTAAAATTCATGAAATAACCTGGAGTTCTATTAGGGGAAAAAAACATGCTGTACACAATTCAAAATCATGATGATAATCGTTTTTAAATTCACAAAATCTAATACGTATCTTTCACTAGGATACATTCCTCTGTCTTCAGATTGCTACCTGCCTGTGAATTAGCCCATTTAAAGCTCAAATATCTGTAGAGAATAGCATGATCAGTTTTGTAACTGCTGTGTAACAGAGCATTTCTCTCTGTGCCTTAGCTCCCCATCTCTCAACTATTATTAGACAAAATATTAGACAAAATTGTTAAACATCCATAGGAAAGTAAACAATTATCTAAATAAGTTGGAAAACAGAACAAAGGGAGGGCAAATGGCAGGGGAAACAAAAACAGCAGCCAGTAGGAAACGATGTTTCTGCAGAAGCCTCTGTATGTTAAGCATAACCCAGGAAAAAAAGATTAAATCCTGAGTGCATGCCTATGTTCCCTTGCATTATATGCAATTACAACTAGTAATTTCCTATGAAATGCTATTACTTGAGTAAGAATTTCTTTCTGAAAATGAAAAACTCAGAAAATAGCCTTGAAAACTGAGTTTATTCTCAAGTTGCATCATTCTAGCTGGTGCCTTTGCCGTCAACAGCGTATGTTTCTCAGGTACTCATTCATGAGTCATTTGGATGAAACTAGTTTAAAAATGAGTGTATGACAGCCAAGCAAAAGACCAAAATAATCAATTTGTAAGAATATTTATTCAGAAATAAAGCTGTACTGAGAGTAGAATTAAAACAGACTGCAATATCAATATATTGATACAGAAAAAAATAAATTTGCTCTTAAAATAAGAATTACAAGTCATCTGTTTTTGGAAATATCTGAAGACCATTTGCAAGTAAGGAAATTAAGCAGGATTTACAATATACTAAATACTAAAAATGAACAATTGTGTTTAAAATCTGGCCTAATTTTTGCTCTCTCTCTCAAAATATGTTGTGTGTAGAAACTGAGTACTTAATATGAAGATAAGCAGAGCTAAAATAAGAAAGACTTTACACAGATTCTTTTTTTATTTAAATATCTCTTTTTATTTTCTGTAAGAAAAGTTACTGGCCTGCTTCTGAGCCTTGATTTTATCATTTCACTTTAAATAGACATAATGCACTAAAGAGGCTGAAGAGCATAAGCCTGGCCTAGCATGGACTCTAAACATGAATCGAGCATGAGAACACTATTGATTAGATGTGGTCTAATGCACTTGGCTGCTAGCTGATCTCATTAAGTTGATTCTTGCCTCCTGGTTGGCCGAAGTCAGTTTGGTTGTCAGTTCTTCCCGGAGGTTTTCCAACTGCTGTCGGAGCTGACTCTTATCCTCCTCCAGGTGCAGTTTTTCCTTCTCAAACTGCTGCTCCAACTCCTTCAGAAATAAGAAAAAGGGGGGATACATCAAACACTTGCCATATGGGTATCATGTAGCACAGCTATGAGAATGCTTGCAAACTGCAAGCTGCACTGGTCTAGGCAATGGGAGTGAAGAGAACTGCAGTTTCCTCTGCTGCCCACCTGAAACACAAGTGTTACATTGAAGCAGTCTACTTGAGACATGTAACAAAGGGAAACAGTTCAGGATATTCTACAGTATCTTATACTAGCCATGACTCTAACAAGAACTGCCATTAAGTAAACGACATCAGTAAAAAAGGAAAATTCCCTGCCCTTGTCAATTCAAACTTTGATGTGACTGTTAGCATTCCACTGCTCCGTAACATCCAAAGATTCAAATTAAAAATATATCGAATGGTATATTTTTGGTTCTGCATAGATAATTACTCCAGAGTAATGAAGACCATTTTTATCTAAACCATCATTTTTGATACTACTTTCAAAATGCCTTTAGCACTCTGATTACTCCTATATATCCACTTGGTAAAATGTAATTTTTAAGGCACTGAAAGTTAAGTCAGTAATTTTCAGTAGCAAATTTCTTCCAGGTGCTGTACAAGATCAAATTAAGCAGGTATTTATAACCACTGTATTCAACCAATTTGAAAAGTGAACTACCTCAACTTGGAGACATTACAAATAAACAACAGATCTTTCTTGGACTAAAAGAAGGGGTATGTTTGTACTTCAGAACTTGATGAAATAGCAAAATATTCACCACTGAAGCATGTATTTAAGTATGAGGAACATTGTTCTGCTTCTGCATTTGACTTTTTCTTCAAATGGAAGATCCTCAGAGTGATGGCTAATGAGTTATTCCGCAGCGTGCAATGTAAGACTCACCAAGAAGATTTCAAAAGTTAAAGCTAGTGCTCAAGATGGTATAAATAGGAATTCTCATGTATTCTTTTGATTTATCCATGTATCAGGACCTATTTTTACAAATCAGTACTGCTTGCAGTAGCACAGAGAATTGTTTACAGATATTACCATGAACAATTCATTTCCTTTTTCTTAAGTGGTTTTCCATCTTTCCTTAAGACAATTAAAAACTAGTTCTTCTACAGATAAATATTTGTTTACTGAACCCACAACTAACATTTCTACAGACAAGTTTTCTTTTGTAAACAAGACGAGGAATGAGCACATGGAGGTATTGGTTCAAGACGACAAAGCAGAGTTATGAACCATTCCTCTGCTTTTCTTTCCTCTTCTGCTCAAGAATTTAAAAACATTAATCAAGTTATTAAATCAACTTGATATTACTTTTACAAAAGCTCCAGAATTAACATGGCACATGCATTCAGCTGAAAGAAAAGATGGGATCAAGAAGCATAAATGAATCAACAGACCATTGTCACTAAACAGAGTGTGCTCAGGGTGGTATTCTTCAACTACTGGGTACCATAAGGGATTCTCTCAAATATTTCTGTAAGAAATGCAATTCCACAGAAAGTTTAAATGTTTTTGAAACTTGTATAGATATTGACATTTGATTATTTTTTTTTTCCAAAGAAGGAAGAGAAACACACTTCATTTATCAAAATAAATTTATCAAAATAAAAGGAGAGAGAGAGAGAGAGAGAGAGAGAGAGAGAGAGAGAGAGAGAGAGAGAGAGAGAGAGAGAGAGAGAGAGAGAGACAACAGTGCATTACTTTTTAAAGTCAATGCCTATTGCAGCCTAAGAATGTATTGGCTAAGAATTGAAAGAAAAAAAAACACTCAGAAAGCCTTAAAAAGAGACTGATAATTATATAAAGCATATTAAAACCTCTCCCCCTTGCTCCTCCCCACCACGCGCGCGCACACACACACATTAAATGAATATGTTTTTTCCATTATTTTCTTCCAAGAGCTAATTTTAATTCCTGAAAGGTATTAAAAACTATTTGGGATTTATAACAAATAAAATTTTAAAAGCAACACTCTAGTTTAATAGTCTAAGATGACTGGCTGTTTCTACATTCTTGGTAGTTTTCAAGCAGACACCCACCACATGAGTGCAACAAAAGCATAAATTAACCACATTAGTACTTACCCTGCATCTCCTGTGTGCAGCAGAATTTGTTATAATGCACATATAATCAGAATAGGATATTGGTCCTCTCATTCATCACAACACAGCTGGCACACACAGTTGCAGTTCTACAATACAAGGTATGTGCAGCTGTACATGCTCCTCCTGAGCGCATCTSAAGTCAAGCACTAAGACACTACTACTCTGAGCTGAGAGAACCTCTTCTCTGAACCTCTGARCTGTCTATGAAAAATTCAAATAATTATTAATCTTTCAGCTCCTTCAGTAAAACTGACCTTGTAGACAGGTCCAAATGAAACTTTGCTGGGCAACAATTTCAATCTGGTATCAATTATACCTTTTCCTTTCTCTATATTTTATTATTCAGGAAAAAAAAAAAGTCACCTACCATCTGCAGTTTTTTCTTATCCTTGTTAGCACTAGTGTGAGCAGCCTCGATTGCAGTATGATGTTTCCACGTCAATTCTTCCAAGGTCTTAGAATGAGCCTCCTTCAACTGTGCAGCCTCTCCTTCCAATCTTGCCTGCAATTTCACCAGCTCCTTCTCGTAATATTCCCGCTGCGTCTCCCTTGCTTCGTTTACTTTCTGTAGAAAACAAGGAAAGTCTTCAACTGCTATCTCAGACCCCAGTTTCCTCTAATAAAGGATAAAGACCCCAACTCCACTCCAATAAGAGAGGAAAAAAGAAAAATAGAGGAAGTGTACTGATAATACATATGAACAGATATTAACATAYATACAAAATATAATGCTTAGCATTTGTCCAATTTCTCTGATTAATCACTCAACAAACAAAAATAGCTTCAGACCATCTGCACATTTGATTTTAGATTTATTGTTAACGTCCATCTTTTAGATATATTTACCTCATGGAAACAGCCAGCAGGTACTAAACCTACAGAAAATTTCAGTTAATTTTCAAACATGTTTAGTTCATTTTCAGAATATTGCTTTTCATTTTTATTTGGCCATTTTATCTTCCTTCCTACTGAGATTCTTTTAAATTGTGAGACGCTCTCTGAATCAACTGTTGAAAAGGTGCCCCAAACAGTTTGGGCAATCTCTAACATGTCTTCTCTCCCTCTGCCTTCACTTCAGTTGAAACAGGTAACACCAAATCCGCCACACACATTCTACATTAGACCTTCTATGATGCTAYATGAGGTTCACTTGGAACAAACTGCTCCTGTCACTTCAGACTTATAAATAACTAAAACATATTCATATTTCTGCTCAAAAATCTATCTTGTTTTTATTTGTTTAAAGCCARTAAGCTGGTTTACCTTCTCCAATGCCAAAATCTGCTGCCTTTGTCGTTCATCCAGGCTCTGTGTTTTGCTTTGTAATAAGTTTCTTTCTTCTTCTAGTTGGGATAGCTTTTCTTTSAGTCTAGATTTTTCAGATTCCAAATCTCTGATTGTAACTTCTTGAGTCATTTGAGTAGCTTGRAGCATCCCAATGTGACCTAAAAACAAAAGAACTCTATTTTTTATCTGACTACTTTATGTGAAGATTTTAAAGAACTGTGTGTAGCAGTATTATTTATTCAAAACATGTTTGTTACAGCCCCAGCTTCGTGGCATTACCTTCTTATTAAAACTTATGTCACCTGGCAATTTTAATAAAATTTAAAAAACAAGTTTTATTTAAAGGAGGTTTAAGTTTATGTTAGAGAGAAGTAGCTAAGGAGGTCAGCTTTGTTGCCTTGCCTCTCATAAGAAAATAAGACMACCACTGTGGCTCCTAATTCATTTCCATCTCTGCACAGAGGGCAGGAAACAGCAATTCTCTCTCAGGCTGAATACAAGAGGAATGCAAAGCTTTCCAAGACATAGTAAAGTATTTTTTACTGCACTGAATGACACGCAATGTTTAAAACTTTAAGGAATCTTTTTTTCTGCAATTAATAACTATGAGAATAGATTTCTTTGAGACAGCATTTTTGATTCCTAGGTGTGAGCTGATGTCAGAAGCGGTTTCTGAACATACAGGTAACTGATGGCCTTGCAAGATAATGGCTTGGTGGCACTTCCAAAAGCAGGGCTCCGGGCTCTTGAGCACTTGAGGTGCTATACTCTTGCACTGTGAGGTGCTCTTGCACTATGAGGTGCTATAGAGCAAAGAGGGACCACTGACAGTGTTACTGTGCTCAGCATCAGTGTGGACACAGGGAATTTCGGTGCCAGAGAAGACTAGTGCTTGACTGATAGTCTGGGTTCATTCCATGCCATCAGCATTGCTGAAAAATGGACTGGATACTTAAGAATGACTTAGCACCCAGGCCTGTATTTAGGGGAAAAAAAAAATATATGTTTCTGCCTAGGAATAGAATCAGAGGAGTGAAAGGAGTGGAAGAAAAGTTTATTCAGAAGATCTCATCTGGTAACTTATAAAAAGATCAGATTAATCCCCAAAATTCCTGATGAGTGCTCTTTAGGGGAAGCACTGTCCTTTCAGTTATTTGCATTCAGTAGGACTTACAGGATTGGATCCTAGCTTAAACAATTACCCAAAGAGCCCAGACTCTTTCTAGGCCTCACCTTAGTCAGCTTGTATATTCTCCTCTTTCTAAGCATGAGGTTTTCCAGGCAGCTCAGTTCATCTGTAGGGCCTGCTTATTCAWTTGAGGGACAGAAATAAAGCCTAGAGACAGGCCACCTTCACACACACAGTTTGAGGGCTGCCATCTATGACAGTAAACTACATTAATATTAGCAAGTTAATGTCAGGGAGTGTTTTCTGGCCCTAAGGYGAGCTTGAACAGCTTGGCAACATTCCAGACTTCAAAGAAAGGTGACCTCATCCAAACTGACTTTTGGGAMGAGTCCCTGGCTTGTGCTGGCTGCTTAAAAATAATCCTACCACTTGTCCTACCAAATTGTCCTACCACTGTTTAGTGGTGTCAGTGAGGTAAGAAAATGGCATCTTAAGTCAGTAAGAACCACATGTCTACAAAAAAGTTTTATATCATTTCCTATGCTTTCCCACATGCCAACAAGCATAACAAAAATCAGGAAAAGTGCTGTAAAGAAAACCCAAACACTTTACTAACTGATAAACAGAAAGTATTTTGAAAGTCAGCACAAAGGAAAAGAAAATCTGCACGCTAAGCAGATAAATAAAGCTCTTCATTTCAGATGCCTTTTAGGCATCTGAATAAGACAGAGGAACGGGAAGCATATGTTTCAACCTAAATAATRATAACAAAGAACAAGCAGAAGTAAAGCAAAAGCATATACTGTCCCCTTAAGTAGAGCTAAAGCATAAGATTCCCAGGACTGAGAATACAATATCTACAGGGCATCTAAAGTAGAACATTTGTACAAATAAGCACACAAAAGAGAATCTTAAATACAATGTATGCAATAAAACACTTGCCCAAAACTTCTAGGTACAGTATTAAACACTTGTTAAGCATTCTACATCTATGCAAGATTAATGGTAAAAGGAGAGACTAGTAATTTTGTGACAGAGTAGGTACGGCTGGGTTCCAGATTAAGTTACTGACATACATACTGGCTTTGAGAACAAGATCAGTGGCCTGCTGCTGTAAGCGCTCCCTAGCAGCTGCTAGCTCGCTCTCCACTTCCTTGTGTTTGCTCAACAGGGACATCTCCTCCTCCTTCACGTCATCTAGTTGTTTTTGAAGAACCTAAGGAAGCATCATATAGTGCTTGTTAATATTATACAAATTATGTTTAGATTTAAATGAGCATTAAGTTAAAATGTGCAGAAGAGACCTCCTAGGCAAACAATTTACATACAAACCAAAACCTCATATTACCACCTTAATACTCATTTTATGTTTTGTATTTTTCCAAAAACCCTGCTGAAATACTACAACGTGCCGGCTATATAGCATGAAAAAGATGTGTTCATGAAGACTGTGAAGAAATAGCACAAAAAAAGCTATATAAAAACAACACAGAAAAAGGTAACACATGCCACAAATTCTGAGGAATAATTTGAGAAATCTAGTAACTGATTTCTTAGAACTGCTTACACACATACAAAAAACCAAGAAAACACATTATACATTCACAGCAGTTTTCATTGTCCTTAATTGCAGCTGTGTTTACTATTAGCACAAATCAAGTTTCACATGCAAATACATTAAATGAGAGCAAGGCAATTAGTTAAAAATTTGCAATTTAAGTCACCTGCGTCAATTCWCAAGAGAAGCTCAGTTGTAGTATAATATAATGTATTCCCAGCCATTCAGGAAGGGAAAGGGAATGCTTCTCTTTTAAAAGAAAACTKCATCTCTCATCTTTGAAGTTACAGGAATAACAAGTGGTCAAAGAGAAAAGAAAAGGAGGGTAAGGGCATGAAATGTAATCGGAACAAAATCCAAACCTTGAATTCCTCCTTTTCTAAGCCCAACTAGTTAACTAAGAGGTGGATGTGAGGCAAGGAGGAGYGATAGATTAAAGTTTACATGATGAAATCACTTCAAGCTATCAGCCTTGCAGAAAGCCAGTCTTAAAAGGTGGAGGAAAAATATATTGGAAATAACACAGCACCAGTCTCACCTGTACGTTGTTTTCCGCCGTACCAAGAGCTACCTGAAGTTTTTGGCATTTTTCCCGCAGACTGGCAGCTTCATCCTGGACCATTTGCAATTCAGTTTTAAGCTTTCCCAAGTTCTTCCGTAAAATACTTTCTTGGTTTTGAAATTCTTTTCTTAGCTCCACTTCTTTTTCTTTGCAGGCATGCAGGCTCTCAGCTGTAAAAAGCTGAGATCTTTTCAAAGAGTCAAGTTCATGTTCATAAAAGGACTGAGCTTTGCTGAGTTTGCCTTCATAGTCCTCAATAAGTTTTTTCCTTTCTAGTCTCAGCTCTTCAACTTTACTGTTTAAGTCTTCCAGCTCCATTCTGTGCAGTTCCTCTAGCTTTTCTTGCCCCTTGCTTAAGGTAGCATTCTGGCTCTGCTGCGTCTTCAGAAGCTCTTGAATCTCAAGTCTATGTGCAGCTCTCAAGTCTTCAAGAGCCGCTCGTTTGTCTTTTTCATACTGCACCTGCAGCTGTATGAAACTTCGTAGCCTTTCCTCAAATTTCTTTCTAATCTCTTCTACTTCCCTTGACATGGTCACTACCCGTTGGACATGCTGAGCTTCTGCACAAAGCTGCATGTCTTCAACTCTGTCTTTATAGGCTTCAAATTCAGTCAAGGCCTGATGTTTCATCTTCTTATGATCTTCCAGTGACTCTTCCAAAACCTGGATCTTTCTTTTAAGATCCATTTCTTCTGCAACTTTACTTTTATATTGCAAGATCTTCTCTCTGGTTTCTGCAAGAATTTGTTGAATTTCTTCCTCATGTGCATCCTTGAGGGCTTGGATGGCAGCTTCATGCTCATCATTTTTAGTATTCAAAGCATATATTACCTACAAACATAAAACAATGTTATACTGAGTAAATGTACTGTTTTTCTACTAAGTAAAAAAGGCATTCGGAAAGCTATTTTAACTATTTAACATGTTTTAATGATATATGCGAGACACCACATTTTCTTATGTACAAATACTGTATTAATAATTACAACAGCTTTCAAACACTGAGGAATGGGATTTTTATATTCTTTAAACCTATAATTTTGCTAGTGAAAGTTTTGCGTTTGTACGCAATAAACTACTGCAAATAAAAATTGGTGAAATTCTAGGAAGAGAAACACACTATTCTGAAAAACAAAATAAAGGTATTTGTACAAAAAAATAACACTCAGAGTATATACTACAAGAAGGCATGAAATCTAATCAGAATGAAGTCCACATTTTGAATTCCGCCTTCCCAAAGGCTAATTACACTTAAATGCTTCCTTTTAGRAACGCAAACATCAACACTGGTTGACCTGGTCTAAAGCCTGCCSTTTGCCTGGATACAACCTAGGTTTTTGACAGCTTATCCGGTAGCAGCCTGTGTATGCGGATCTCTTAGGACCTGAGGTCCCTGGTTGCAGAAGGCTGCCACTCTGCTAGCTGGCAAGCCGGCCAAAGAGGCAGGTAGCTGGCAGGCCAACTAACCATTTGGAGAGCCCAGGAGGCTAAGCAGCTCAAGCAGGCTGGGAAAGCAATGAACTGCCCAAAACCAAGTGAAAGTTTTCATGCAACCAGACACACTATGGGATGTTTCAGTTGCACCAGGATGGGATATGTAGGCTGCACTTTTGTTTTAAGTAGAAGCATTAAGTGATAAGTATTCTTACTGATGGACAGGYATGTGATCTGTAACTATCACAGTGAAGAAGTTATATATGCTCCAGTAAGTGGTTAAATGTTTAATTTTATGCTCTAAGAATTCCAGCAAATCCACACACTTCTCCAACATATTACAGCCAGCAGTTATAAAATAAATTTGAATAACTGCCCCTTCTCCAAAAAAAAAAAAAGTCAGATCACTATACTTGATGTATCCTAAAAATGAACAAAACCTATGAAAAACAAAAGAAAAAAAAAAAAAACAGTGTTTTCTGTGAGGACATGAACTGCATCAGTCCTCAGCTGGCATTCAAACGGACACCAGAAAAGCATTGTCTTGATTTCATCAGAAGATCAAGAAATCATTGGGCTCTACAGCAGCAAGCAGAGTCTCTACCTTCTGGAGAATATACCTACAGTTCAAGAGTCCACACACAAAACTCAAAACACAGTCTTCAGAAGGGAAGAATTACATTTTAAAATGTTCTATAACAAGTTCTGTTCTTATAACAAAACCCTTATTGGTGCTCTCTGTCCTCAGCAAGTCTATGACGCTTGTCTGATCTCCCCCTCAGCCACTAAGAGTAGAAGGTTTAAGGTAAATCAAGTGGCCTTCCAGCTCAGATACAAAGCTACCACAGAACGCTGCCCTTTCTCTGGGTCCTGCCACRGGACTTGGACTGTTCTCACATTAGCTGCTACATTCCTCATTTTCTCAGTCCTAATGCTAATACTAGTAAGAATGCAGCTAATGCTAGTAAGATCTCTGGTCRGAAACCAAAGCACTAGGAAAATGCTGAGGCGCCTGCCTGAAGGCTTTTGTAAATTAAACAGGACTCTCTACATTTATAATTTTTGCCTCCTGTCACTGTGCACAGAAACACCATAGCATTCTATCTCACTGCAGAGTGTGCCAGTATCAGGTTATATGGCATTATAACCTGCAGTAAATAAAAAACAAACAGTATTTTTAAGGGTATTATGATTTAAAATTAAGACCACCACAGAAAAACCCAAGTGAAAATTAAGCCTGCATTTCATGCCAGATTCAGAAGATGTCCTAACTTTATCATCTGCTTACTCCATATAAAACACATTGAACATCTAGATGTTCAAAAAGCACCATTCATTCTCTGAAGGACAGAGATGTCTTTTGGAAAAATGTAAGAAAAGTAAATTAAAAGGCATGTAACTGTATAATAAAGTATAAAAAGAATAAATGTCTGATTAGAGTGCCTCAGGAGGCTTATTTTCAGCCCGATGAAATGTGTAGATAATGTATTTTGTATTTGCATCTCATCAYTCAGTGTTCTGAGTGATGGGATTGCTACATCAGGTTTTCTATGAGAATTTGATGTTAGATTTTAGCACAGGAGCATAGGGAAAATCAGTACTAACGTTACACAGCATAACAGTATTTCCTTCAAATGAGAACAGAAACTGATATTTTTAAAGCAAACTAACATATTTAAAAGTTCCAGACTTGCTAAATAAGTTTCTGACAATTCAAATGCAGTAAGCTTGCAGATGYTGGAAATGCACAAAATGTATCTTGTATTCTTTACTTCTTTTGAAAGAGAAGACAAGTCGCTTCCTAACCATATTCCTTTAATTTTTAAAGCAGTCTTAGTTTTTTCAGCAGAAATACATATTATGAACAAGCATAAACTGTTAATTTAATTCATTTTCTCCAACCCAACCCTAATCATTATACACACTGCAGGTGTTTCAAATAACAAGAAAAAAATGCATTTTATTAGGCTTTCAATTAGACAATTAGTCCAGGGATACAGATARAAAAACAGAAAAATAGTTCAAGAATGAGACTGCTGGCTAACGGTCTTATTTTCTATAATGAATAGTAAGATAACAATCCTACAATTGTAATAATAATAACAATAATAATAAATAACATTAATATGAATCTGTCATAATTTTGTGTGTCTGGCTCTTACCTACCAAAGAATAAAAAAATTTAAAATAATGACTTTTTAGCACTAAGAACTCGGTATAGGAGTGGTTAGCAGTATTGTATGTGGCAATTAAAGAGTCTGTTGCTGCATAAGCTTTGGTGCCTTGTGACATATGGAATACAAACAACAATCGGTGCTCAACACCGTTTTCAGCTGAAAGCCTTTTGTTTGACTATTTGGCGGAGAAAAAATTTTGACTCCAAACCAGATGTTGTGCTCTTGCATGGTTGGCTGCAGTTACATTTTGTAATGACAGAATGTCTTTCCAATTAAAAATGCATAATTCAAGTTAATACTAATATTAGGTGCCAAAAATATTTACAGTACAGAAAATTACCTCAAAAAAATGCACGTGGCTCATTCTGCTCAAATTTACATGAAATCAGGACCGCTACCTATGAGGCCACCATACGTAACAACCATTATTATATAACATAACAACCATTATTATATTTTCTACATAAACATCCATCTTACATCTCCAGCAAGTCTTGATTTAGAGCTAATGCACAAACACTCACATCAGATCCCARAGTCCGCAGCATCAGCGACTACCCATGCTGTGCCCACCAGATTTCGTTAGCCRCTGCTGCACACCTATTAAAATTAGCCACTAAATTTAGGAATTAATTTTATATAATATTTAAAAAAAAGAGATATACTAAAGAAGAGTTACACTGTTCGTTACAATGGATATTGGATTCATTTTTCCCCTTGTCCCATCTTTTGACCAAACGGRGGAAGCCAGTTACATACATGCATTTCAAACTTATTGACCACTAATAACTGACTGCTAATAGGTCAATTAAGATATAATATCAACCAGTTTAAAATCTAGAAAAAGTCTGGTTTTGCTAGTCAAATTTTTTTTGCTTAGTACCACACAAAAACATTCTCCAAAGTTATTTAAAACAGTATTTCAGAAAAGTAGTCCACAATTGCTGAGTACATTCTTACAAATATTTTTCTAACATACATGGAGGAGACGGCTGATTATACACTCCATTCCTTCACATGCATTGTTACTGGAAAGACACACTCTGAACATTTTTCTTAAAATACCCTATTAAGTTGCATTTTTGAGGCCAGCTTTTAAAAAAATGTAGTCAAGAGACAACTCTGATGAACATTCAAAAGGAAAAATCATGTTATTGCTAAATCTGAAGACCTCCTTCTTTAAAAAGCCATGTTATGGATGCATGTTTTGGGGCCTTGGTGCTAAAGGACACAAATGCTTTCCATTCTGGTATTTATCGACATTGCTGAGTCAAGACCACCAAAATGTCCAGGTCCTTCTCCACAACTGCACTTGTTAGTTTGTCATAAGGTTTCTGCTAACCTTTTAACTTATATCCTACATTTTGTTTTTCTAGTGTGTTTTATGTATTGGTTATGTGACTGAGGAGTGCAATGAACTAAAAAAAAAAAAAAAAAATCCTCCAAACACCTTACATTCACACAATCACACAAGCTGCCTTATGAAAATCTTAGTTCCCTTTACACCAAACATTTACATCTGGTACTACTAAGCTACTTCAGAATGCAAAGTGAAGGAATGAACTGCCAACACCACAGCCCTCAAAGCCACCCCCAGTCTATATGCTCTGGATGATGARGCGTTGAGAAGTGAACCTGCACAGCACCGCCACATTCCTCCCTTTCCCAGTTAACTACCAAAAGGCAAAACTTACCCAAAACTAAGCTATGCAAACATACTCCACAGCTACTGTTTACAATAACACACTTGTTTGGAGAAAAAGCATTAGGAAGGTATAAATTGAGGTGAGGATGTAGCTGCCAGGAAATTCATCTGTTTCAGCATCTGCTACAGCCTGCCGCGACTTTCTGAGGGCAGGTTAGACACCATTTATGAATGTAAACACAACAGTCCAAGAAAGACTGGCTACAAGTTAACCTCCCTGACTTGTCATACAATAAATTAAGGACTTGAATTTAAAAAGTCAAATTAATTAAATGACATCAAGCATGCCTATTTTCACAACAGAGAAGTCAGGAGTCGATCAACAAGGGCAGATCTTTTAAATTCTGGAGAAGAGAAGGCTGAGARGGGATATGATTAACATGTGTAAGTTCATGAAGGRGGAATGTAGGAAGGAAGGGGCCAAACTCTTCTCAGTGGTGGCCAGTGAAAGGACAAGGGGYAATGGGWACAAGTTGAAACACAGGAAGTTCCATCTCCATATGAGGAAGAACTTCCTTCCTGTGAGGGTGCCAGAGCCCTGGAACAGGCTGCCCAGGGAGGTTGTGGAGCCTCCTTCTCTGGAGGCCTTCCAAACCYGCCTGGATGTGACCCTGTGCCATGTGCTCTAGCTGTCCCTGCTTGAGCAGAAAGGTTGGACTAGATGATCTCTAGAGGTCTCTTCCAAACTTAACCATTCTGTGATGCTGTGATTCTCTGTGAAATTCCATTATAAYAGAGGCCTGCAAAAATAGCTTTTCCATAACTCTAATGGACAGGATTAGCTTAATACCCATTCTGCAATCAACTGTAAGTCAACTGCATCCTCCTGCTACATACTAGGTTAACATACGCTGGCACCTGCAACTCCATGCCCTCTTTCCAAGTGAGGCATGACAACATTGCCCCAATGCCAGAGCAAAACCCTTTTTCAGTTGTGGGATTCAGCCCTACCAACGGGATGTCAGAAACAGCCCTTGCAAATGTGCGGCCCAAAAAGCTTTAGGCAATTTGCTAAGACAGTTAAATCTTGGGAAGCATTCTGCAAGAAGGAAGATTTAGTGACAGATGCACAAATTCCCCAATCTGCCTCCTGGTAAGAAGAGGAAAAAAAAAAAAAAAACCAACAACAAAAATAGTTATTTATCTGTTCTTCATCCAGTTATCATATTATCTAGAGTATGGCTAATACTTCTGTTACATGATTAGACCTTAAAAATCACTTCAAGGAAAAAAGGTAGAGACCAGAAGACTATCCAAATTCTTTTGGTTGCTGGGCTATGTTTGGTGGGGTTTTTTTTTTTTTTTTTCTTCTTCTCTTTTTCTCCCATGCCTGCACTGCATCGACTTGTAGACTCTGTAGAACAAGGATGCCCAGGAAAGTTCTCAAATCCAAAATACTGATTTTGGGTTGAAGTGATAACATTAGTCTGCCTTAGCAAAAAGGCAGTGATATTATAAAGTTCAAAGCTTCCTAAAATAAGAAGTGGCAACTTCCAACCGGAAAAAAAAAAAAAAAAAGGCTGGAAAAGATAGTCATCTTATAGGTCTGTATCAATGTTTTGATTAGCCATCAAAACAATTGCTTTTTAGTAATAGAAACAATATTTTATTTTGAGTGCTACTGGGGCTTCTGAATGCTAAGGTACTTAGTGAAATATTCAACATACATACAGATAGCACACACACCTCTCAAATCTGGTGACAAGACAACTGTGCTTCCACGTTGTCAAAAATCCTCAAAAGGCAGGAACGCAACTCTTTCACAACAGAATTAAACCAAGCACCAATCCTCAAAGAGACTGGCAAGTACTCTGCCTACATTAAGGCAGCTGAAGGAAATCCAACTTGAACAGCTCCCTTAAAGAGCTGCAAATGCCACTCTTATTAAAATACCTGCTAACATGGCTTAATTTACCAACTGAAAGAACTTCCTGAAAAACAACAGCAGTTGTTTTTTGATCTTGCTTTGCAAAAATGATTCGTTTCCAAGGTCAGTGTCAGAAGCTAAAACTCACACTGCATTCAGCACCATGGAGAGCAATGTGCCTCTCCTCATTCCTTACTTCAGCCCTTTCCTCACCCACTTGAACATAAACATAAGACATAAACTAGAAAACATACTTCTCAGTACAAACAACTTGCATTTTTGCATTTTTAGAAGTGTGAAGCCTACATACACAAGTAAACAGACATAAAAAAAAACAGACTTTTTTTTCGTTAATCTGCATTACAGAAAGAATTTATGAGCATTTTCATTTGCCAACTTTTAAAATGCCAGAGATACTAACTGGAGATTACTGAAATATATTTTAGTACAAGCTATCTAAACATATCAGCAYTCATTGTGCAAAGTACTAAATTTGAGAAGGCAGTGTGAGACATACCCTTTGATAAAAGGTATAGATTTCAGTCATGCTGTGAGCAAAACCATTCCTCAATTAAAATCTCTGGATTAGAGTAGATCTGKTTTTTTTAAACTTTTCAGAGAATTAAATCATAACATGTTTATTTTTTCCAGCTATTTTCTTAAAAATGCTTAGTCTCAAACATGATAAGAAAAAATGAAATATTTTTCATAGTCACATCATACTSTATTTTAGCTCAACTGTAAACTTTCACTTAAGAGCATCTTTAACAAGTAGGACTGCATGAACTTTTTAACTATATCTAGTTTTACGGGTTATCTCTTTGAGCATAACCTTGTGACAATCTCAGTAAAAGCTGTTCTTCCTCATAATAGTCTATGCTCAGTTAAAAAAGCTTGGCCAAGGCAACAGGACCAGGGTAACAAGCATTAAGTAGGACAAGATGGTGAACAGCTTTTTGTGTTAGGCTGTTTTTTGTTTCTTCTAGTTATTTTTGGAACATAATGCCTTTGGTTATTGTTATGACATCAGTCATTAGTAAAATATATAGAAACCTGGTTTACTACTGCCAACTTGAAGCAGCCMAGAGATACACACAGCTGCTTCTGATTTCATACTGTTATGTAGAGATTGGAATTTATTCAGCAGCAAGTCTGCAAACAACATAAAATCGTTAGTGACTACCTAAGGTAATGCCTGTCTGCCTTGCCCCCCAAATCTCCCTGCCATGTAGTTAAGATCAAACCAAGTTTTCCATGTAGCTTCACAGGAGACTTCAAGGGGAAAGAGGGAGAACAGTATCACTGACAAAATTGCTATCCCGATTAAAGCCAAAGACTGAGTTTAGATAATAGGATACTAAAAGAATTTCTAAGATTAGAGGTTACAAATGCTGAAAGCTAAAGCTCCCAATGTAATGCTTGATGGCAAATAATGTTTCTATAGCCTGCATCCAACACATATGCATCTACTTTGTATTTTATGACATTCAAAAAACTACAGTGCACCAATAAGGTTGCAAGACCATATGGAAATACCTGACAATGAACAATGCCTTAGAGCCCTGGTTATTAAATAGAGCTTTACAGAACTACCTTGACTAAGATTAAACTGCAATCTTTTTCTAAAGARGCGGTACAAAGAGAGAATGAAAGGTGCATCACTTCGAAGCAAAATCCTTCCATTATCATGGTGGGACACAAGTGTGTACACATACCCACACACAAATGCACACACATGAAGAGCTCAACTTGTGTCTATACATTTTTATATGAGTTAATGTTACTTTAACTTCTGGTTTCTTCTTTACATAAGAATTTACCAGTGCTCAAACAAATGAACATATGAATACCTTATGCAATTACATAGGGTTTGACTCAATTTTTTTTTTTAGTCAAAAAAATATGTAAAAGAATCTTCTATTTAAAACAATTGTATTTGGCAAGGGGTTTTTCAATATTATATTCTTAACTATAAAGTGGTTCATCCTTCATTTTATTTGAAACTGAACTTTTCAGACTTTCTAGGCAAGTACTACATTAGAAAAGAAGACTCTTGCTATTATTGTCTGTTTCAAATAAAATAAAATAAAATTTTATTTTCAAATAAAAACTAAATTTTGAGTATTTTTGTCATAGGATTCCTATCATCATATAGGGGGAAAAACCAGCTAAAGCTTACACAAATTTTAAACTTCACATTGAATTTTTTACTATAAATCCTAAAATAACCATTTTATCCATTTTCTTTAAATAGTCTTAAGGTAGTGATTTATCAGATATAACTGCTGAAGTACCTGAAAGCAATAACATCTAACTGCTGTAACATCTGGGGCTTTGTTACCACATTTTTCTATCCCAGAGAAGCCAATAAATGCCCAAACATATTAAAGAAGCATTTTAGGCTAGTAGGTTATGTGAATATGCAATTAGACACTGTTTCAGCAATATCACACTTCCACACATACAAAAAATAAAATTAAAATCTTTAGAGTACTAGGATGGATAGCCAGTGAACTCAGAAGAACTTMGGCTCATTGGTCAACCACTAAGAACACACGTACAAAGAAAAAGAATTTCATCCAAGGACCAGAAATCTGGACCTAGGGGTTTAAGAGGAAGACCTATTTCTTCTTCCTGCTTGACACCTGGTGACAGAAAGCTGCAAATTCACTGACCTAATTCAACCCTGAGTTTTGATACATACCCATTTGAGGTTTATATACCCATAATCTCACTTAATAGGTATGCAGTGATAATCATTAGAAGCAGCACTCCAACATGCACGTGAAGAATAAGTAACTTCTACATGTAATACTACTTTTTCAGGTCTTCTAGGTCTGCAAAACCGCTTTGAAAAATTGCAAGTCTAGATGTAGTAACAAGACATAGTTTCCGCCCCCCCCATCTTATCACTCACAAATATATGCAAAAATCTTGACATTCCAATATGTGCTCAAATCACACCGTCTGTGAAATTTCAGACCTTCTCATGCAATCCTAGAAACATAAGCAAATACTGGCCGACTGCCAATGTTAACACACATTGGAGTAATCACATAAGGTTGCTTAAGAAAATAAATAAATAAATAAATAAATAAATACAGAACTCTTAACAGCACCAGTTCTGCAGGATTATGGCTAATGTCTAAACGCATTTAATGGTTCCTTAAATTCTCATTTCATCTCTCTTTTTAAGGGTTATTCTGTTAGTTCTCTAATAATCCTACACACAATGAAAGGGTAGTTGAGCTATTTTGGAGCAAAACACTTTCAAACAAAAACAGATAAAGTTGAACTGGAAATATAACATTCTGTTAAGAATTSTAACCGCATTCGCTGATAGTTTTAATCAAGTCCAGCAAAAATACCAGCATATTAGAAGCAGCAAGCATAAGGATTATCAAACTTGCTATGTGTTCTTTGAAAGAAATTTACTGTCTGCATCCCAAAGACAGCTCACCATTACTACATTGAAGTTTGTTCCCCAAGAACTTCTCTCAAAGCCAAGACGACAGAAAGAAAACCACTGAGCACATTACTAAGGGAAAACATCACCTGAGTATAGAGAGCATTTACCTAATGGATCAGTCTAACAGAACCTATAATTTTAAGATATATATTTACCCTATGGACCTTACAGACTTCACTATCAGCTACTGTATCATTTCTACAATTACCACCTTGCAGCTAAAAGTTCTGAGAGACCAGTCCCAGCGTGGCTTCCAGTTCCACAAAGATGTGTGTTTATGAGACACAATTTGCACAACAACCTTGAAGTACCTTTAGAATATGAATTTCTCAATCACAAATGCTCAAGTCACAGACAATAGCATAAAGAGGATATGTCAAAAAAGCAATTTAYACTTGTATTCTTCTGACAACTGTAAAAGCAGATCTCATTCTCCTCTATGGATATATGCATAGCAGCAACCTGTTTGTTTGCTACTCCAGCTGCCTTAAATAAAATATATATGCATATTTTCATCTGCAGTAGGCATAATTCAACACTGCATTAGCACTCCAGTATGCAGTAATACAAACATATATATGCAATCTCATAACCACAGCTTATTTTTTGTTGGCTTTAATCTTGATGTCAGATGCTACTTCATCCCCAAACTGGTACACAGATCTTCTGAAATGCCTAAAAATAAGGAGCTTATACTAAAGAGGAAGAGTCGAAATCTCTTCAGCTACAATTTATCACAATCTTTCAACATTACATGGAGCATCCTTGTAGTTTTAAAAACTGTATTTCTTAACTACTGACTTGTCATACTTCCCCTCCTGTGAATTAAGTATATTAAAGTTAAATTGAGCAAGTTTATTTTTCTCCGATGCAACAGAAAAATAAACTGTAATCAAGCATTCCTGAAATTTTGTGCTTAGTGAAATGAACTTCCCTCTTATTTTGCCTGACTCCGAATTACTGATTAAATCAAATTATTAAAGAAACCTTGCCCCTTTCCTTGTGTTCCTGCATTGTTTTGACTGAATCACATTCTCTCAAGGTGACTTAAAACATGATAGAAATTAGCATTACTTCAGGAGTTACCTCCTGTGAGGAAAACATTTTTTTTTCTGCTGCTAGTTTGTGGTAAACACTGTACAACGAYAAGAAAATATAAACTACTAAGTCACATTTCTTTTGCCAGAGGATGTGCCCTGGATAGCTTTCCTATATGTATTCCTTTCTCAGTGCCCTATGTATATTTAGTTTTCTTTTTAGTATATTATATTGGGGAAATTGTTTTGATCTGATAAAGCACCTAACTTTAACTTAATATGACAGCTTTAAAGAAAAGTTGGAAGACAAAAGGGTTTTGAGAAGTGTTTTATATAAGGGATATTACACAATTTGAAAACTACATTCCAAAGAAGCTCCTAGATTATTCGGGAGAAGTTCTACATACAGATCAGGATTTGGGCCAAATATCTTCACAGGTACCAGCTTTCAAGTTAGGCCACTTTCAAGACCAGGACTGTGTGGCCCAAGACTTTCAACTATGAAAATGTCAAAATTTKATTCTCTCAATGAAGTTATACAATAGAATCAGATATTAAAGATTAAGATAGAAAAAAAATTATTGCTGACTAATATGCAAAAGGGTTATTTTTATTGTATCGCTTGTTTCAATTCTAAAAACATTGCTTTTCTGTTTACAACTTCAGTTCACCACAAAACTCGGTTAAATTCTCAAACTTTCTGCCTACAACTTGGTGCCTGAGGGCGAAAAAAAAAAAAATCAGAAAACACAAAGTAAAATATCACAAAAACACGCAAGTCACCAGCAAGCAAACACAAAATTCCAGTCTTGCAAAGGCCTAATTCACATGTAAAAACCCAGTAGAGTCACAACTAACTTGCAGTTATCTTAACTGCACAATCTGAAAACAATTCCTAGCTTTTATTTGCAAAATGTTTTGAAATCCTTGGCAGAAGACATGTGCACACAACTTTCAGAATCTTAGAAGAATAGCATCATGAAGCATAAAAGAGTTTAAAGGGAGAGGAGAGGAATGGAACAAAAACCAAAAMACACATCACGGGACATGTGTCCTGTAACTCATGGGTAAAGCACATGTAATATCACAACAAAAATCTCAAAGTTCTGAGCTCCACTACTAATCTGCTAGGTAAGGTTCTGCAGAAAGAAAGGGAAAGACAGCAAAGGATGCACAAGCAATAATCAGTCTTTTTAGGTATTAACTTTGGCCAAAGTGATTCTTCAGCTGCTTTATTTTTGTTTTCCCCTTATAGCATTTCAGTTCAGTTTAACTGAAAAAAATAAACAAAATAAAAATGACCAACACCCCTCTGCTTGCTGAAGTGATCATTTTTCCAACAGAGGTTACACACCATGTTTCATGATAAATAGTTACTTAAATCAGCTCTGCTTCAGATGTGCATAAATATGAACTATGTCTGCAACGGGAGGCTGCCACCAGCTTTCATCCTCTTCATTCTTACTTCCAACGAAATGTCACCTTCATCCAATTTAGTCTACATGTGGAGAAGGCCAGACATCTCTCCCTCAGGGCTTTTAAAGTATCTTTAAAATGCCTTAGCTATATAATTGTTAATGTACTTTTTCTCTTTTACCTCTAGACAAAGATTATCTGCCCTTCATTCCTACACAAAACTAGTCCTGTATGACTTGAGCATCATACAATAAATATTGCAGGACCAAAACAATCATTTAAATTTATTCTGATAAGTAACTGATACTAGGTTGGTACTGATAGCTTAGCTACCATTGAGTTGGAAACTTGGAACCTGCTACCCTTGCCAATACACTTTTAAAACACACTGCAACTTGATCCCAGCCTTAAACAAAGGGTCAATATATTTTCTACACTGGAAATGACATCCTAAGAACTGTTAAATCAGCATGACAAGGCCAAAGGTATTCTTGCACATTACCCCACCATCTGTGGAATTAAGGCATTTCAGACATCCTTACGTTAAAAATAAACAAAAAAAGAGAGTAGAACTCAGCAAAAGGAAACATCACTTGAATGTCTGTATTCTAAAAAAAAAAAAACTCCATAAAGAAGGTTTATTAATAAGGCAGAAAAATATATATATTTTTCATAAAACAAAGAGCAAGCACCAGGCCATGAACAAGGCGTTCTGGCTACGAGGGTTCCTGCCTAGGAAGGAGCGAACTCCGCCAGGCAGGCGGCGACACCGGGGCGCCTCGGGGGCAGGTTTGCCYCTCCCGTGGCAGGCTCTGCTCCGCGGCTTCCCGCGCCGGCCGGGCGCCCGRGCGCCGCCAGGCCGCGCTGCGCCTCCCGCGCCGCGCGCGCGGGACCCACTCGCGAGGCGGCCCGCGGGGCACGCACCTCACCCGCCGAGGGAGAGGCCTCAAAAACCCGCAGCCCTTCCTAAGCGGGGCTCGTTCTGCTGGGGCTGGGGGAGGACGAGCAGCGGGAAGGAGCGTCTCCCCCTCTGCCGAGGGACCCAAGGGAAGGCGGGCGGCGCGGGGCGGCGGCGGGCCGCGCGCTCCCTACCTTGGTGAGCTGGGCGATCTTCTTGCTCATTTTGAAGTGCAGGTCGGCGCTGTGCTCGGCGCCCGGCGCCGCGGGGCCAGAGGCCGCGGGGAACTTGGCGGCGCCGGGCGCCGCGCCGCCGCCGCCGCCGCCGTAGCCGTGCTGCTGCTGCCAGCTCATGCCCGGCGTCGCCATCTTCGCCGCCGCTCGAGCTCCGCGGCAGCGGCCCCGCCGCGAGGCCGCGCAGGGGCCGCCGAGCGCGGCTGCCTCCGCTCCCGGCGGCGGCCGTTGGCGGCGCCGTTACCCGCCGCGCTGTTTACGCCGCCACGTCACTCGCCGGCCCCGCCCGGAGCGCTCGGAGCGGCCGCGGCCGCGCGCGCGCGCCCGGCGCCGCCGGGGGCCTCGAGTGCCGCGGCGCGGGGCCGCGGGAGCGCGCGCGGGGCCGCGGGAGCGCGCGCGGGGCCGCGGGAGCGCGCGCGGGGCCGCGGGAGCGCGCGCGGGGCGGGGCGGGGCGGCTCGTCCCGGTGGGAGCTTCGTGTTTCCCTGCCGTAAGAAACTGTTTGCTTCGGTCAGGACGCCTTGCAGGCAGGCGGAAATGTCGCCGGGGTGAGCTGCAAAAATGCGTGGGTAAATCTTAGGCCCTCCAAAATGGTGCGGAGTTAAAAATGGTTATTGGTAATCGTAACGGTAATTTGGAAGTGACATTAGTGGGAATAGCCAGTGGTAAGAACAGGTCCAGCTTAAAGGCAATGCCTCACTTGCCAGCTTGCYGGTGGAAATCCACGCTTCCGCATTGGCCCTCTGGAAATAAATGTTTCCGGTGGGAATCGTGATAAATAATGAGCCCAACAAGAACTCACCGGCTTTGCAAGCTTGCAGGTGCTTATCTTTAATTCCCAGGTGTCAACACACTGAAAAGGTGCTAAAGGTTTAGAGGAGAAAAGGTTTCAGTCCAAAGACTCAAACCCAAACTATTTTGAATAGCATGTTTGGGGGGCGGAGGGGGGTCTAAAAATTGGTTTAATTCCCATGTTTTACTAGCTGTATTGCCATTGGCCCGGAATTGTGTCATTCAGGGAATTCTGACACTGCTGCCTGTGTTTTCCATTCGGAAGTGCCCCGTTCTGGCACCRGAGCACAAAGCACAGATGGTATCTGCGCAGGCAGTGATTCCCACAGACGGAATACGAGGGGAAGAAAGAATAAATAGCAGGAGCATCTCTGTCAAATCTGTGCCCTAGACRGCATCCATGAGCATCACGTTAATTTATTCTCATTAAACCAAAAAATAAGTCAATAGCAGCAGCGGCTCTGACGTGTTATATCTAAGAAAATCCAAATACTGACTAAAGGGGACTCCAGGCTTGCTTCARTTACTGGTTGTATCTGACCTACACTATTGCGCGACTATAGGCATATTCTTTAATTCCTGTGTAAATGGACACTTGTTCTCAGTGTACCTAACAATGCCCGTGGTAGTGCAGAATGTCTGTCTTAACTTATTACAGCTTCTAAAACCCCTAAGAGTCTCAAAAGTTCCAGAAACTATTATCATCTTAATTTTCTTGGCACATTTGAAATATTATGAATTAACTTCTTTTTCAAATAGAGTGGGTTAGATTGATCAAGATCTTTTCTGAAAGTGTAAGCCCTTATTAGGATTAATTTTTTAATTTTTTCTCAGTTTCCTCTGAGAAGTATGTACAATTGTCCTGATTCACACTGGTCAAAAATCATTGTTTTGACCCATTTTGAAATTACTTATTCTTCTAGGACAAAATAGTTAAATACGTTTCATTTTTGTCTTCCTCTGATACTTGGGTTGCTGAATACTAAGTTCTGTCTAGGCCCTTTTAAATTGAAAAAAAAAAAAAGGTTATTAGAGATTCATCATAAATTATTTTGTATGTCCTTTAGCAGCAGTTTCCATACTTAAATTGTTTTCAAACATTTCTTCAGTAATTTAATGCCTTTAGGGCTCAGATGTTGACCACAAGAACCTCTCCTGCAGTCAGGCCCACACCTGCAGCACAGAGGCTGCTTTCTTTAAGGGTCCTGCTGAGAAGAGCCTTTACGCCGCACAGCAGCCAGGGCCCTGATGCTGGTTCCCCTGACGGGGTTTCGTGAGCACTTGGTGCTCTGTGGTAGGTGCTGTGGATCCAAAGGTCTCCCAGGGTTTGGGCTGAGACTGAGCAAAGGCAAATTCTGAGACAGCTTTGCTGGAGAGTGCAAAGAGCAGGGGAATGAGATATGGTTCTTTTAATGTGTATCAATGTATATGTATCACTGTAATGTATATCGCTGCTGTAAAAGCTCAACGATGAAATCCTGGGCATCTCCATTACCACTGACATATAACTGGCCTATGATTTGGACCTAACCAATGTCCATAAGCAGGTACGTAGAAGATTTATGTATATARAAGAGTTTTATGCAACTGAAATACTGTTAGTAAGAAGTATGCTTTAAGACTGCATTTCCGTGTGTATGCTATGCATGTGTGCTGGCGTGTGTACTCTTTCCATTTTGATTTTTCAAGGGTAAAATCAACAATTCTGGCTCTGCGGGAATGTACCTGTGCTTTCTGTGCTCTCCCTTATATCTGTTTAAGTGCAGCTGCATACTTGGTGTTCATATGTGTGTGTGTTTCTAAAATGACAGGTTATTACTACTGAGGTGTSCAAGACTAGGAAAGAATTTCATTTACAATAAATTTGCTGGGAATACTGTAGATTACATCTTTTCTTTTTTTTCCCATGTGCCCCAAACCTTTATTTATCCCATTACAGCTTTGAGTAAGATAAATGTTTGCAATTGCTGCATGCTTTCGTTTGAGGCCGTAGGCATAAAGCTTCCTCTCTGATTCTTTATAGACAAAAAGTGTTACAAAGCCTAAGCTTGCTTTGTGATAATGTCTTTTGACARCTCTGAAGACATCAGAAAGTCAGCAGCTTTTACTGAAAGGACAGTTAACAAGAAATCTGACCYAGTGGTATTTGCAGGTTTGTGCTGTTTGATTTGTTAGCTAGCAGCCGCAACTCAGGAAAGTGAGTTTTCAAATTCTGTACAGATGTGTATGAACAAATTCAGAATTCTCATTTTCATTATTATTGTATGTTTGAATTACGCAAACATGTTGTAATAAATACCTAAAATATGGAGACTTATGTCTATTTATTTTACCTGAAAGCTAAATTAACTATTCATTACATACATAGCTTAGGTTTACATACAAGTATAATTATTTTCATAAAGTGATACTTCACCGCTTAATAAAGCAACATAAAATATTCAAAATAACATCAAAGCTCAAACCTTTCTTTCGTTCCTACTCTAATTTTCTGGTCCAAACAAACCTGGTAGAATATCTGAATAAGCCCATGATGCCCTAGTTTAACATAAAGACCTCGTTGCCGAGGCTGAGGTTAATCTATGGCGCTGAGATTATAGATTTCTTTCTGTATAAGGAATCATAGAAAGTGATTTATTTCTGAAAGTGCACAAGTAACATAGGCTTCTTCTGTTAGCTGTAGGTAATRATGTAAAGATGAATGTGTTTGCCTTCAGATCTGTAAAGAACAAACCAGGAGCTAAAAGTGCCATGCTATGGTTGTAAATACAATTGYAAAGGATGATTTCCACTCTGAAAAATGGCAGAATAAATCCTGATCTTAATGTTTCAAATCCATCTTTCTAGATTTATGCTAGAGGTAAATTAGGGATGCAAAGAGAACTCATTTTATTTCTCAGTTCAAACTCAAGTTGGAGACACATTTCTGCATGGGAAAACACAATTTTATCACTATATGCTATTTACTCTAATAATGGTGATTTTTGTACAGCAAAGGGGAGATCCAGGCTTKTTTTCCACACTGTAATGTAAACAGAATCAGCTGCCTAGGTCACTTCAGACCAGTGATATTAGAAAGTGTTTTTAGTTACAATCATGGGAAAATGGTAGGTAGGACAAAAACTGATATATCAAAGTAACACTGGGATATAATTATTTTTCTAAGGCTTCTGGTCTTTGCCATTTTTATGATTCTTCTCCCTACAATAACTCAGTAAGTAACTATGCAGAGCCAAAAGAACTCAGTTAATTAATACATTTGTATTTATCTTCATTAGGATGAAAGCATTCCTAGGTGAAAGGAACTGAACAGGTCCTGGTCTTTTACTTTAGTTTTTTTCCAGGCATGCATTGAGTAACCTTACTAACTTCTGTAATGTGTTTTCTTAATATTCTTCTAAGGACAAAATGATATGAAAGGGAGTGCTTACAAGTATGGGTGGGGCAGGGAGTTGATTTTAATGCAGATGTTAAAATATATTTATACAGGAGACTAAGTAAAGGAAATCTGCTGTATCCTTTAAGTGCCACCTGGTAAATATAATTTTATATTGTATATATACTATGTAATGTGGTSTAGTTTGCTTAGCAGACTCTCGACRTTATCTAAAAATGCTCATGCTGTATATACCTAAGTGTAATGCACTTAATTATTTTCTTTTGAGAAGAAATTTGSTATAGGCTAAAATAAGAAATAACTGTGAACCATGAAGATATTATTCAGAACATTAACTCATAATAAAAACTGCTATACACCAGTTATTGAGTAAAAGACTTCCAGTACTGACTTTCCCAGAAAAATCTAGCTGGTTGATGATATTTGATTAGTTTTGGTATAGTTAGTGCCAGCTGGTCTTTATCAGTGCTGATAGGAGTCTTCAGAAAAAAATAATCATCAGAAAAGCATCTGCAAGCAGCAGCATCCACTTTATTTGTTGCTGCTCCAGCATCTAACATCATGGATCAGTTCATTATAGGAAYGCTGGAATAGAATTAAGCTAGGAGATAATTTAATGTTCTTTTTCCATTCTGATTGTCACACGTACGTACTCATTCTGACTTCAGGATGCCTGCAAAACCTATTCACTCTTGCAGCAGGCACAATGCATGAAGTATAGGGTTGCTTTTCTTGTCCTTGAGCTCACCAGTGTAAGGTCAGATGGGCGAGCTGAAAGCTGCACAGAGTGGCACATCTCACCTACAGTGCAGGTAAAGGGACCACGAGTGCCAGGACCCGTCAAGAGTTTCCTTTCCTCTCAGTACTTGGGGGATCACTTAGAATCAGCGACAAAAATACTCCAATAGGAAAGTAGTTGGAACAGATGGCTGGTGTAGCTGTGGTCGTGCCCTCAGGGCTGTTCCACAAAGCAACACAGGCAGCGTTTGCAAGCTGCATTCCTCTCTATGATCATATTGGAAACGAGAGCTTGGTTGCTCAAAGGGCTTTATTTTGTATGTGGATAATTAATCTCTTAACGTTGATTTGGGATTTTCTGGTTCACGTAACCACCACAGGTCTCCTCTCTTAACACCTATTAGTTCACCTTACTGTATCTTACCTGTATTTTGGCGGGATTTGAGCATACAGGCTGGGAGACTAGAAGGAATTTTGGTTTATACTGTATGATTGGAAAAAAAAAGATAGACTGGTGCCTTTTAGAAAATTTAACAGTGGTAGATTGCTGAAATTATGCCAGGGCCACAGAAACTTTGTGCAAATGTCACTACTCAAATAAAAACGGCTTTTGTGAAGATTTTGTTTGATTTTGAAAATGATTACCTTCAAATAGATTCTAAGATTCTTCTGAATTTAATTGTATCTTACCACAGTATTCAAGAAAAATTTGTGTGTGCAGGGTGTTTACTGAATACAAATGTTTAATTAAAACTGTGGCAAAGGGGGCTCAAGAAGAAACTTTGAGTTTATTCCTGATTGTCAGTTATTCTGTTAGAATCAATGGGCATTCCTCCATACTGCTTGTCCTTTTACATAATGTAATCTATGAACACTGACACAGTAATTAAAATACGGGAGAAGAGGGAGGAAGGAGAACACAGGGACCAAAGTTTTATTTGCCCTGAACCAGGTAACTTGCTATAATTTTAAGTTCTCGTGACTGCCTCGTGATGTATTGTGATTATTGAAAGAGGTCATGTCTTTGCTGCATGCTTACCAGATTTGACTTGAATAGTTAAGGCTACAGGGCAGTTAGCTGGATTCAGTGAATGAAGGTCTTCAAGGCCTCGTTATTGCTGCCCTCAAAGTGGCTGCTGCACAACTTACTACCCTCAGCAGGGCGCTCCAGGGGTGGTTCCCACCTCTGCTTCTGACGGAGACTTCACATGAGCCCAACTCACTACAGCAATGCCAAAGGTTTGGGAAGGATCAGAATTAGTGCTATACAGGAAGATTACAAGGGAAAAGGAAGGCATGTCACAGCTCAACATTTATATTATAAATCATACCAACTTTTAGAAAGGGATCTTAAATCTCCAATATTTGGGTTAATCCAGGGCAAAAATATTTGCTTTTTTGGGGGCTTTCATTTTTCCCCAGCCAGGTCTTCTGCTGCACCAGAAGCAGGTCCATCAGGGCAGTGAGTAGCTCTCAATTTGTCATCCACCCAAAACAGAGAACAAGGCCAAGTAGATGTTGAAAAGTCAGGGGCTGATTCTACTCCATGTAGCTGTCATACACTGTGTACTCTGGAGAGATGTCAGATTTGCCAGAGCAGGAATTGTAATGAAAAAAACCTTTGGCTTCCGAAAGATCAATGTCAGTTYTATTGTAGTGTTACAGAAAACCTTCAGGGCCACATGCAGTCTATGGGGGAACCACGCTAACTCTTGGTTGCCCAGGCTCCTGACATTGTTTTGTATAGTCACACTTCAATAACAAAGGATAGTTTGTATTATTGCTTGTAACTACACAGTGTAAGTGCACACGTAAATGCAGATTTCTAGCTTTTATTATAACCTGCTTGACATGCGCTTGGATTASATGCTTATATCCTAAATTCAAATTCTTGGACTAAAAAGGCTGTGGTGTAACCCTTATTCTATCTTTGAGAAATTGCAAGATTCTTGAAAAAACTAAGTCTAGTAAGGGATGTAATTCATATTTAGAGAAAGAAGTACACAGGGTTCACCATCATTAAGTAGACACATGAAAACTAGTGAAAGACATGTACGCAGATCTCTTAATTCTCTTAATTAAAACAGTATTTTAATTCTTCATGCAATAAATTAATATTTATTTGCAAATAATATATAATTCAGCTGCTCAACTCTCATCTAACACACTCAGGGATAAAGGTATACACATTTATTATTAAGAAATAAATTTACTATTCAGAAATTCAGCCATTCAAACTCAATTTTCATCACAGAACATCACAGTTATTTCACATTTAGCAGCATCTCTAGAGGGTGTTTTTAAGGTAATTTCATTTTACCAAAGTCAGGTGAAATGACTTGGACAAGTTGACTGTGAGGCAGCAGTGTGCCCTGGTGGCCAAGAAGGCCAACGGGATCCTGGGGTGCATTAAGAAGAGCGTCTCCAGCAGGTCGAGGGAGGTGATCGTCCCCCTATACAGAGCCGTGGTGAGGCCTCATCTGGAGACTGTGTCCAGTTCTGGGCTCCCCAGTACAGGAGGGATGTGGAGCTGCTGGAGAGAGTCCAGCGCAGGGCTACGAGGATGATCAGGGGCCTGGAACATCTGCCCTATGAGCAAAGGCTGAGGGAGCTGGGCCTGTTCCGCCTGGAGAAGAGGAGGCTGAGGGGGGCCTGATCAGTGTGTATAAACACCTCAAGGGAAGGGAGGCAGTGAGGAGGAGGGGGCGGCCTCTTTTCAGTGGTGGACAGGGATAGGACTAGAGGAAATGGATACAAACTGAAGCACCAAAAGTTCCACAGGAACTTAARGAAACACTTCTTGACAGTGAGGGTGACAGAGCCCTGGCACAGGCTGCCCAGAGAGGTTGTGGAGTCTCCTTCTTTGGAGATCTTCCAAACCCACTTGGACGCAGCCCTGTGCCACGTGCTCTGGGTGACCCTGCGTGTGCAGGGTGTTGGACTAGATGACCTCGGAGGTCCCTTCCAACCTTGAGCATTCTATGATTCTCAGTTTCAAATAAAACATCCACGCTTAAAGAATTGAATGCTATACCAGACACTAAGTAATTTTAAAATTCCATTTATAAAAAATTACTTTAAATATTTTATGTAATGTACTGTTGAAAACRTGTTCTTATGTCAAGCCATTCTGATAAGAGAGAGGAGAAAGCCATGTGCAAAAATGATGCATGTTTACTCAGGAGAGATGATTATTTCTGCAGCTCCATTTATTTCCATATTTGAGAAAAACAAAGTATAAAAATGGAATAGGTTTAATGTGAGTGAAAATAATCCTACTAACCTCTGTCTCAATTCCAGTAGCTTCTGCATTTTATTCCTCCTCCATGAGCACAGTGGTGAAGCTGAAGTCTCCAGAGCCAGTTCAAGAATCTGAAGATCTAAACGTAGCCAAAACATTTCTTTTTAACTAGAGAAAGAGTAAATAATCTATCAGCATTATTTTGGATGCAAACCTGAGTACAACAGCACTAGGAAATCCCTTCCACCTTACTCATAACACAGAATAATTAGTTGTAATTGCATAGAACTAATTTAGGGCAGCAAATTTCTTTTTACTTTGCAGGTAACCGGAGCAGCTGGTAGGGCTGAGCATCCTCGTCTTTAAAAGCCAGCTTCAGATCTTTAGTTCAACAATCTCTATCATCTAGAGAAAACTATTTTTACAACAACACTGTTAGAAATTCTTTCTGCTATCAGTTTCACAATATGATCCCAAGACAAGTGTCTAAAAGAAAAACAGATCTGGGAGACTAATTACATAATACTAATTTAATCAAGATTTGACATCTTAACAAGTAAGAAATCACTATAATAATTTTACATTATTTATTCATCAAGCATCACCTCTCTATTACATAAGGAAGCTATATGTCTCTCTTGGATCAGTTACTTCYATGCTGTATATTTTCTGAACACTTCAAGTATGTTCTCGTAAAGGATACACCTGTACTTAAAATATATTTTTCACACTGGTAACCAAACTCTTTTCCATCATTTTATTTTAAAAATATTTCTCTAAATGCTATTTGCTTTGTAAGCTATTTTTCTCCTCTGCAACTTTTTTCCTTTACTGCTACCGTCTCCACTTGACAACTAAAATATTTCACACAAATGCTACAAAATCAAACTTAAAAGTAATAGAGCAGATAAACAGACATTCTAATCTACATACTGAATCACTAAGAAATTATACTTATTCCGTATATTAAATTCTACTAAAAAAGCAGAATCATGTATCACTCATATATATATATATGTGTATATATATATAGAATACACACACACACACACACACACACACACACACACACACACACACACATATGCACATGTTATTCTTCTGTAATACTTTTCTTTTATGGCAATAAAATGTCTAAATAACAAAGCAATTTCATGTATTATTGTATGCAAGATTTGTTTTGGGGATTTTACTTCCTCATACTTCTGGCAAAGAAAATGAAATCAGGACTTCACCTGGAAGGTCAGGTATTAGAGCAAACTCTTTTTTTTTTTTGGCTGAAGGGAATTCTGCTCTTCTAACAGCTCTTGTGAAACCTTAATATCAGACATGAAATCAATACATCACATTGTATCAGCAAGACAACCAAAAAATACCTTTATTAAACCAAAAGACAATTTCCTTCCAGCACATTTCTGTGTTTAAGGGACCTCAGGAGGTCTCTAACCCAAATGCAGGGCCAGCTGTGAGGCCAGACCAGGCTGCCCAGAGCTTTTCCAGACCTTGCCCAGTAAGGATGGGGCTTTGCACAGCTTGCTCCACTGCCTCTCTCTCCCCATGGGCAATAAAGCTCTTCCTCCCACCCAGTATGAACTTCTTTTTTTCCAGTTTATGGGATTGTCTCTCATCATTCCACCATGCTTTGCTACAAGGAGCCTGACTCCGTCTTCTCAGTAACCTGCTCCTGGTACTGGAAGGCTGCTATGGCGACTCTGTTCTGACCAGCTGCAAGAGAAAGCATCAGCAACAGGCTCCAGCGTGCATTATTTATGGAAATTGTTTTGGTTTGTTTCCTTTTTAAAGTGTTATCCAACACGCGTCCCTCCCTCTGGTTCCTTGCTTTTGTCAGAACTGGTTGAACCCTCCTTGTGGCAAGTGGCGATTAGCTGCACCAGCTGTATACATGGTATTTATCCTGCAACCTTTAACACATCCCGCATGGCATGACTCATCTAAGCGGTAAACATCCCATTTTCCCAGCAAAGAACAATATCTGAAACAGCAGATAATATTCCTAAAACAGTAATTTAACAAAACACAACTATTTAAAGCCTAAATATATTGATACTTTTCTGTGCTTCTCCTTCTCTCTGTTTAAGAAATGAAGTCATGCTACTGCATGAGGGTTTGCGGTGCAAGAGGAGGCGGGAAGCATACGAGAAAAGATGGAATTCTTTCAGTGAATCAAAACCTTTGGGGAGTTGTTGTTTTCCCCTTCGTGCTAAAGTCATTTGTGTGAGAGATGGGAAGATGTCAGGGTTGTTCCTCAAGCACAGGTTTGTAACTTTTAAGAGTAGCAAAAAACATTTCTCATGAAAAAAAATGCTTTCCTTCCAGATGTGGAGGATGATGCCAAAGTAAAGTCTGATACCAAACTGATAGTTACCAAATAATGAATCAAAATCAGGGACTACAGGCACATGGAGAAGTAGGAGGCATGAAATATAGTCAAAATACAGAGAAATACAGGAGCTGATGTGATAGATGATAGATTAATAGTTCATTCCCTTTTCACATTGAATCCTGTGTGAGTCCATTAGATTTTCAAGGAAAATAAAAAAGGAAAAGGGAGAAATCAGCAAGTTAAARCTATTTATTAACTTGATGAGAAGCGGTAGGGAAAGCAGGAGAAATAAGTGACGATACAAGAGGTAGTAGCCTGCCACCAAAGCAAGCATGAAAATAACAACTGCCAAACTCTGTATGGAACTCCGTTGAAGGTGGAAACTCCATGCAGTGGGAGACTTTCATTACTGTTTTTGTCTCAYTCTTGAATTTCTTTATGAAAGTTCTGGGGAAGTCTATAAATTAACATTTCATTTTTGCATTATTGGTAGCTCTAATGAAGTCTTTTGAAAGTCACTTAGAAAAATCAAAACTATGTTTGAGAAGTGTTTCAAACCTCATTCTCTCTAAATAATGAAAATAACATTATCTAAGTGGAAAATGTTAATGTTTTTCCATCCAGCTCAGCATCAATAGTCCCAATGAAGTCTGCCAAACCATCAAAGCCATAAAATATGCACAAGATAGTTGAGAATTAACCTGCAAATCATTACAGAGAGGCTGTTCTGCTTCTTCATTATGCATTATTTTCTTTATCATTCATCTCTTGTTGATGTAGGTAGTAAATTTAAATAAGAGTCAAGAAGGTTGGTCAGAGGAATGTAAATGCTTAGCTCATGTTGCAAATTCAAAACTTTCCTTACTAACAATTTCCATCTCCTAAGCAGTAGAGAAATCACCTGCCATCCGTGCAGACTGAACTAAAGAAATAAAATATTGAAGAGAAGGCACATGTTGTACCTTATTATTCAAGAGGAACTATTTCTTCTCTCATTATAACATTGTCCTACCAAGGTAACCGCTGGAGCTCTTTAAATCCACTACCAAAGACATACCAAGCAACTCAGCATCCAAACCCAGATCTGTGCAAACAAGAAGGATAACTCCTCTTTATTTTGCACTTGTAACRTGAAGGCAGGATACACCTCTTCCTGTAGAGACGTGACCTCATCCCCCTCAACAGCATTTTCTAGAAAGGCCAGAATCTGTAAGGCTGAACCAAATCTTTGAATGAAGCTTTCCAGCAGACAATCTTTCCCACTAGAAACACACTTTTTTTAAACAATCCACTTGAGCAGAGGAACGGGGCGAGTCTCCYTCTCGGTGACAGAATCACACAGGTCTAAACTTGAAGGGCTTCTCCATGGARGCTCAGCTCCGTGCAGCAAGCCAGCCTAGGTCACGGTTGCGCCCGGAGCGTCCCTAGCTCCAAGCTGTGAGGACAGCAGTCGGACTGTGACAGGCAGCAACCCGGGCAGAACACATTTTTCAGGCTGCCCCAARTGATACCACGAACTGTATTTTTGAGGTGTATTAAATACCTTGGTGATTCGGTGTATAAAGGGTTTCATCTTGAAGTAAAGTTGCTCTATTTGATTTTTTTTTTCTTTCTACGTATGTTTTTGGTAATAGAGATTCACAATAGAAATGTCGACACTAAGTAGCAGGAATCTCTCTAACAACACTGGTTGAAGAACCATGTCAGTCTCGCATTTCTGATTCCCATACAAGCAAGAGGCAACTCATTTTAGGATGTCAAGAAATGGTTATTTACCAAAGAATTGCTCACTGCAAATGTTTGCTGTGACAACAACTACATAAGTTTTTATTCAAGGTAGTATGCTACAATAATTTATTTTTTAAAACCTGTGTCATTTTGCTGCCTTTTTCTACTGCAGACCTTCCTATTTACCACTTCCAAATCTCAGTCTTCCTTTGACTTGTCAGAGAATTTTTAATACTGCTCTGTAGCAAATGTATAGGATGAAACTAGGTCACTTCAGTAACCTGGGGCTGTCTTTGCTCTGTCTCAGTGAACATTGTTGGGCCATGATGAATGAATTATTTCTTTCCTTGACAGACAATAGAAGGAATTATTTTAGGAAGTTTTATGCCCATTTCGGGCTGGTTAAATGTTAATACGTAGTCTACCAGGACAAGAGGCAAGAGCAGGACAGGGCTGGTGTTTCACAACCGGGAAGACCTGGGAAAGCCGCAGGAAGCTCTGTCACAGCTCCAGCCCTGGTCGGTCTCTCTCTGCCCTTGTGCTATTTTTGGGTGAACACACAGAAAGATCCAGGGCCTAAGCACGATAAAAATGCAGAAAACACCTGGCATCACCTACCCTCACCACAAAGGATGTATGCCTGGTACAGGACCAGTAGCTGCACAAGGTCAACTCACATAYGGGGACCAGCATGGAAATGTTTGAATTTAAGCAAAATAAGGCAAATAGAGTGCTGTGGTTAGTTCTTTGCACTTGACACACAAGAACTGCATTTTCTACACTCTTTAGAGGAAACCCTGTCATCCTGCGACACAGGGCTGACTTCACCCACTGTACTGGTTGTTGTTGTTACATTGTCCAAGGAGTGCAGTTCTGCGTCACACCTAACGCTCACCTTGGGAACTGAGGCAGGTATTGGCAGCAGCGGTGCCACGAGCAAGCCCAGCCCGTGTCTGCACATTACGGTGGCTTCTTTCACAAAGCCACGTTTGGGGWTTCGGTCCTCAACCCCAAGGTGCTCAGCACTCGAGCACGCAACGCGTGGATGCCCCATGGACACCATGAGGAAGTTAACACCTGGAGCTACAATGAAACTGACAGTGAAACTGCACAGCGCAGCAAAGACTTAGTGCCTCCTCCTGCCTGTTTCATACAGGCTGACAACAGAACACTGGCAAACTTTCACTGTAGACCCAGGTCAAAGAATCATTAAGGTTGGAAGGGACCTCCAGTGATCATGTAGTCCAAGCCCCCTGCACACGCAGGGTCACCTAGAGCACGTGGCACAGGGCTTCATCCAAGTGGGTTTGGAAGATCTCCAAAGAAGGAGACTCCACAACCTCCCTGGGCAGCCTGTTCCAGGGCTCTGTCACCCTCACTGTCAAGAAGTGTTTCCTTAAGTTCCTGTGGAACTTTTGGTGCCTCAGCTTGTGGCCGTTTCCTCTAGTCCTATYRCTGTCCACCACTGAAAAGAGGCCGSCCCCTCCTCCTCACTGCCTCCCTTGAGGTATTTATACACGCTGATCAGKTCCCCCCTCAGCCTCCTCTTCTCCAGGCTGAACAGGCCCAGCTCYCTCAGCCTTTGYTCATAGGRCAGATGTTCCAGGCCCCTGATCATCCTGGTAGCCCTGCGCTGGACTCTCTCCAGCAGCTCCACATCCCTCTTGTACTGGGSAGCCCAGAACTGGACRCAGTCTCCAGATGTGGCCTCACCASGGCTSTGTATAGGGGGACGACCACCTCCCTCGACCTGCTGGAGACGCTCTTCTYAATGCACCCCAGGATCCYGTTGGCCTTCTTGGCCACSAGGRCACMCTGCTGCCTCACAGTCAACTTGTCCRGGTCATTTCACCTGACTGATAAAATGRAAAGTTACCTTAAAAACACCCTCTAAAGATGCTGCACTGACTCTTATCAGCTTTGGCTACATGAAATTCACATTATCATTAAGCCTCTTTCATGTCATAACCCCACTGCACGAAGTCTAACTCTGAAAGTGTTTCAAATAAGCCCTTTCTTGTCAGCTTCCACATTTTCCATGCTATTTGCTTCCGCTGCATCCTTTTCTGAAAACAGGCAAAACAAACAAAAAACTTCAGGCGGGATTATCCATCTCCCCAAGGGCAGGGAAGCTTCCCCGAAGTGAAGGCAGTGGCCAGGCCTCACAACGGGCTCCCCCGTGGCCCCGCTGCCCCACTCCCGGCCTCTCTGCAGACAGCAGCGGGACCAACGAACCCCCCGGCTATCCCCGGCGCCGCCATCTTCCCCGCCCTCCCCTGCCAGCACCAGCCGCCGGGCCCGCCGCCAGCGTCACCCTGCGGTTGCTAGGGTCGCCCCTGGTTGCTAAGGACACCCTCTGGTTGCTAGGCTCCCTTTGTCCTCCCGACAGCCAYGCGCATGCGCCTCGGCGCCTGCCGCAGGTGCCCGCCTGTTGTCGCTCCCTGCGGCTCCGCGCCTGCGCAGTGGGGCGCCGCTCCGCGCGCTAGGGCGGAGCTGTTGGCGGGTAACGGGCGTCGGGCGGTGTCGCCTCGGGGAGGCGAGGGGGTCGCTGTGCAGGCCGTCCTGCCCTTAAAGCGTGATAGAAATACTGGGGAGGGCTTTGCTGCCACAGTTAAAGTACTCGTGTCCAGCCTGAAGGACATCTCCTGTGTACTGCTATGGGATTTCTGTGGTTTTTTTTTTTTTTTTTTTAAATAACTTTTGGTTGTCCTTCATGGAAGTAGACCAAATTCATTTGCTTTGGAAATATACCTTTTGGTTAGAGCTTCCGGTTGGTTATTGGTGTATACTCAAGGCCTTTGTGAAGGCCCTGGAATCATTCAGGGACTACTGGAATGCTTTGGGTTATTCATGTTTACTGGTTAATGAGTTCTTTATTTTTCCCCGTCGTGTAAACCATAATTGGACTTAAAATGCTCTTAACCAGGGCTTGATGTGATGAGCCTGACCGTAASGATGCACCTAACACTTCTAATGGGGGAGCTGAAACACAGGCAACGAAGCCCCTCGCTGGCCTGCTCCGACTCTGAGCGTGGCCAGTCTTTTCTAGCACAAGCTCATCCTAAAAATGGTTTACGTCAGCCAGACCTCATCTCTGGCAGGTCCATTACAAATATGAAAGAAGTGGCCAAAAAGAGAAAAAGAAATGAAGAGATAAAATGAGATTTTTTTTTTAATGACTTCAAGCCTGTTTCCCTCCTCAGTTTGAGGCAGCCCACACAGCCTGAGCACAAGCAATTGGAGGTTTCCCAAGCTTTCTCCGTGATTGCTCACCACTGTACGATACCACAAATTAATTTGTTCCGTCACGGCTCTAGCTACACCCATCTACCCACTTGCAGTTATTTTTTTYCTGTACAAAATTACTTCCTTTTCTACTGACGCACATAATCTGTGCCATCCCATGATTGCACCTCTGATACAGAGAAGACTGTAATGACTTGATTTCTGACACGTTATTGGGAAGAAAAAAGAAGCAATGCGTATGTGTGTCTACATTTTGCCTGAACARTAAATAAATAGAAAGCTTCAGTCATGCTGCTCAGTAATACGTCAGCAATTACGTGGCTTCATGAGTGACTAAAATGACATTAGGTAGGAATTAATACACAATCATATCTATGATGATTATTACCATAACTAAGTTATATGTATGATGTGCAGGGAAAGATTTGATTATCATCTTTCCTACGCCTCTTCCTACTGTGGTAAGAGACTCATTTTTTCTGAGCTTGACTCCAACTTCATCTGATCCCCTGTTCTTACGATGGAAAAAGTAGAGCTCATCAATTCCTGTCTATCCTTTCGAGGTGCCTCGTGATTTTTTCATTTTCTGTTGTATATGTATTTTCTCTTTTCCTGAGAAATCCAGGCTTAACTGATTGTTCAGCTCATCTTTAATTCTTCTTTAATATCTTTGGTGACCTTCTCTGAACCTTTTTTAATTCTACAACACATTTTTTTGAGACAGAGATCCCCAAAGTGCACACAACAGATGARCTGGGAATGAATAAAGGACTTAAGACATGTAGTATTCGCTCCACAGGTTACAGCTGAGGAACAGAGACAGCTTAAATCTGCTTCAGTTCCTTTTTCACCAAAATGACATATCGATATATGTAATACTGGCAGTAAAATATTGTATTTGAGATATCCCATTATGTGTGAGAAAATGAGATATTGAAAAACATTAAGACCACAAGAAATGTCTTGAATAATGATTTTTTTTAAGATAGTGTATGAACTAAAGAAAATGCTTTCACTGTACGGTAGCAAACAACCCAATTTTGGGGGGGAATATTAAAGGTAGCAGACATTCTTTTCTTCTTCTTCTTTTCTTCTTCTTCTTTTCTTCTTCTTCTTTTCTTCTTCTTTTCTTCTTCTTTTCTTCTTCTTCTTCTTCTTCTTCTTCTTCTTCTTCTTCTTCTTCTTCTTCTTCTTCTTCTTCTTCTTCTTCTTCTCCTTCTCCTTCTCCTTCTCCTTCTCCTTCTCCTTCTCCTTCTCCTCCTTCTTCTCCTTCTCCTTCTCCTTCTCCTTCTTCTCCTTCTCCTTCTCCTTCTCCTTCTTCTTCTTCTTCTTCTTCTTCTTCTTCTTCCTAGCTATTAATGAAGTAGAAACTCTAAAGTATCATGTTAACAGTTTAGGTAGAAATGGAAAAAGAAGCGGTTGGCATAAATATAGAAACTATTTATTTCCTTCATTTTGAAGATCTTACAGTGTTAGAAAAAACTTCAAATATACTTACTTGGTTTTGAAACTATGTGGTATATGTTTAATTGTGTAATTCCTCCTTTAAAAGTCCTTTAAAGTAAAAGTTAGATAATTTAAGTAGTTTATGTAGATTGTATGTATTAATCCTAAGCAAGATCTTTCAATTTCAGGAGGAAAGATCTGGGTTAACTATATCCTCTGGCTTTTTCCTGAACTTCCATTTTATATGAGCAGAGCACCTGATACTTCAAGTGATTCTTTCCGTGAATTCTGAACTTGTGTTTTGCTAGGGACACCATTCGTTTTATGCTTTGCTGAGCTAGTCTGCGTGTGAGATCTGACAGCCTGGAACTCGGTTCACGTATTTYATACATTCAGGTTATCTGGTATCAACCAGTTACAATTTTCTAGTAAACTCTCCTCTAAGGCCAGCGTGGAAGGCATTTGATGATAATTTTAGGAAAAGACGAACATCATTGATTTTAAAATGATAAATGGAAAAATGTGCTTCTAGAATAAAAAGCTTACAGCTTTTTAAAGCTGAATTTTTAAAAGATGCAAAGTSCCCAAACTGCAAAGTAAAATATAACTGGCATAGTTCTACTGAATGTCTTTCCTTGTTAAAGAGAACATTCATCTGGATTTGATAATACAAAGAGACTTCAGAAATTGCATGTTACTCAGGCAGTTTAACTCTTTATTCAAACCTAATAGAGCTTGCAAATTAAAAAGGGATTTGCTGGCCGTGTGCTTGGATGCAGATGCTTAGAGAGAGGGTGGGCAAACATAGAGCCGTGAGTCATAGGCCATAGGAGCCTCAGGAGAATTTTCTGAGGACTTTAGGAAGCACCTGGCAAGTTGAACAAAGTATATGGGAAATGTGAGGGTCTGAGAGACAGATCCTCAAAATTCTGTGTTTACAGAACTACATGTATCAAAGTGAAGTGAAATTCTGTGTTCTTGTGTATCTTGCAGAAAGTGTGGTCTGTGTAGTGGCTGGAGCCCATAGAACATCCCGCATAAAAGTCCGAGGTTTAGGAGCTCTTTCTCAGAGCTGCCCTCAGGAGCAGAAATGAAATTCCTCAGGAAATCCCTTGTATCTGTAAATATTAGGATATATATGACAAGAGAAGCACATCCTATTGTCAGTGTGTCAGTCATGCACCTTTTGGTGTATTCACATTATACTTGGTTATATCATGTGTATTTTTTCTCATATCCTAGACAGTGTTTCATAGTAGTGTGTATGACTGTTTCCCACACAGTCATGCAAACAGAAAGCACAGAACATGTTAAAATTAACTGTAGAGAAAGAAGAGCAATGAACATTTGCTGGCAAATGTAGGTCACCTATTTGTGCAAGTTAGTTTCACAGTTCACTGCTTCCTTACCTAAGGAGGGTTGTATTGCTAAAATAGAATAAATAATGTGGCACATAGAGAGTGTTAATGTTAAATACACTCCGAGGAATGAAATTAAGATTAGCTGAGTAATAAGATATGTACTGCAGTATTAACACAGTGAAATTAGTGTAAGTATAAAGGAGAAGATAATCAGTATAGGGTGCCACGAATGTGCTTACATTTATATAACAAATATTGCATTGCAATGTAGGAGCACAAATGATTTTTTGTTGTTATAGGAACAGGATATTGTACAGGCTTTTGAGAATACTCCTTGCCCCGATGGTAATATGCTTCTTCTGTAGCTGGTGCTGGTATCTTGTGCTTCAGTCACAATGGTGCAGACTCTTTGCTGCGGAAGCCACTGACAGTGTACACATTTCCATCTCCTTATAGACCTCTTGCAAAGCTAGAGAGATCCCAGCAAGTCCACAGCACAGTGTTGAATTTGCGCTGCTATGAAACACTTCGCAGGTCTTTGAAATTGCTGAAAATATTTTTTTCTTATAATTTGCAACCCTGAACAGAGAATAATTCATCTGAAAACTAACCCCACCARAAGATGGTGGTGGTTGTTTTTCTCCTCCAGGTTTAATTTTCTGCTGCGTGGGCTCTCCAGAGGGACTCCCCAGCGGGAGCACCGTGGCGCGCAGTGGGAGAGAAGAGGGCACAGCTGTGGGCAGAGTGGCTGCGGCTGATTGATGCTGGTGCTAATTAGTGTGTGATTCTAAGTGCTCTGGGCAGCCAGAGCTCACCTGGGCCAGCTGCTGCAATGCTCCTGTCTCTCCTGGCTGCACATTCCCGTCCCTTCTTTGCACAGACACTCATATCCATGGAAGTTGCATAGGAAGCTGGTGCAAGCATCTGCCAAAATGTAGTTACTGGGGTTTTTTTTGTTAGGTAAGGGCAGTTTCTGCCTGTGGCAGCTTCTGAWCCGGCTCCCTGCCCGCTCCACCAGCCCTGGCACTGCCAGAAGACTTGACTGCAGCCCACAGAGAATTGCGCAATTCCCGTGGGCTGGAGCTGCCCAAGAACTGGATCTTCAGAGGGGTTCTGCCTTGCCGAGCGCCGGCACCGCCGTCTGTGAGGCACTAATTCCGTCAGCCGCCGAGCCAAGCGGCAGGGACCGGAGCGGCCGTGTTGCTGCGGGCACAGAAGTGCTCAGTGGCCTGGGCTCCCGGCCCCAGCCGCGCTGGTGACCTCCTGGCTGTGGGCAGGGCTGAGATGCGGGTCTGYACGTACAAATCCTGGCGGCTTTAAGGGAGCCGGGAGGCGAGCCGGGTTTGTCTGCAAATCCACCTCGTGAGCAACGTGCCTTCCTGGGACTGTGAAGCTTCCTTGTAAAAACTGCCCACAGGGATGCGAAAATGTGTTTGGGCTAAACATGCATAAATAAATTGTATATGCAATACATAAACAACAAATAAGTACCAAATGGAAAGAAAAGGAAAATGTCTCCCTTCTATATGTGTTTCTGGTACAAAATAATGCCAGAATGTGAATCTGATGTGTGCCTGTTACTATTTAAGAATTACACATTTTATTAGAAAAGCATTGAAGATGCACTGAATTTTAAGAGAAAACACTATTTTTGTACTTAGCCTCAAACATACTAAAATTCAGCTTTTCTTAAGGCTGCTTTATTTATAAATACATATTTATAAATAATTTCCATAGAATTACTGTGGAACATTGCAAATGTGGTAGCAATAATAAAAACATTACATTCATTATGAGAACACTGTAAAATAAAATCTACCTTTGGCTTTTAAGCCGTGTATGTAGAATAAACCATAACACTGGAACTACCAGCCATGGAGTGTCTGGATGGGTTTTTCCAAGGCCTGCGTGTCGCTGGGAAGCGCGGGCAGCCCCTCTGCTGCTCCTCCTGTTAGCTCTGCGGTCCCTGTGCTGCCGTGGGGAGCTGGCTCTCCGCTGAAGGCTGTGGAGGCCTCAGAAGGAAGCAGTGATATGTTTTGCAAGGAACTTTTTTCAGAAGTCTGAGCCAACTTTAAAAAAAAAATCCATGAATCTGTAAATTTGTACCTGGAACCCTGTTTTGTATACCCAGAACCTGGTTTTGTTTGGTGTTGGCTGCAGTTCTGCGCACTGCTTTGGCTTGCACGAGTACACGAGGCCGTGGGTCAGGGCAGTGGAGACAGAGACCCTTTCCCTTCTCCTGCTGCTCTTCCAGCAGCACTAACCCTGGCACATGGACAGCGCCAACATCTGAAGACTTAAATCTCTCTGAAGATTTGCCAGGGGACACCTCTCAGATCCCAAAGAGGTGGCAGCTGCACAGGGCAGGGTGGAAAAAGTTGGAAGAGGGGAAGTACTGATAAGCAGAGAGGACAGCGATTTTTGTCTACCTAGGGCAGCAGGAAACCTTGCATCAGCTCTGCTCAATTTTAATACATATTTTATTCAGGTTTGGTCYAGTTATCCCAGGGAATGTTCTGACGTGCATTTGGATTGCATTATTCTTTGTATTATTATTGGCTTCTCTAATTCTGTTTAGGGGAAGGCATTCTAAGCAGAATTTTAGCTTTACTTTTCAAAATGCAAAGCACATCGTTCTCATAAATACCCTCTGGAAGAGTCTTACATCCAGGGAGCTGCATTGTTCTATGCACTGCCCCCCCAGCAGGCTGAAGGCAATATTTAGAGCCATRGAAAAGGTCATTGCTCCTAAAGCACGTACCATGGGAAGGAAGGGAAGATAAAAACATACAGCCATGCTAGATGGTAAGAAAGGGTCCTGGTTGGTCACAAGGTTTACCTGCAGTCATTGTGAAAGTTTGGCAGTAGACACAATCTSTGTTTTCCTACCCTGAAAGAGTCTTGGATATCTTTGAGTAAGTTCAAGCCTGTTTCTTGCAGTCCRTAAAGGCAAGGTCAGTGTACAGACAACTGTGTTAATGATCCTGAAGAAGCTGGAGTCTCCCAGCACCATCCTGGGAATGTCACAGTCCAACCTTTCGTCCCCTTTCCGAGGTTCAGTGAAGCTGCACAAGTCCATACGTGCACCTGTAAGTAAAATAAGGGTTTCCCTAGTGAGTCTTCACATGATTCAAGATGCAGATGTGGTTATTCCTGAAAAGTGCCAATAAGAAGCAGTGACGACTGAGACCAGATTATGTGCAATGATGCCAGTGAGAATTCAGACCTTTTTGCTGCCATTCCCTAGAAGTCTTTCCAGCATCTTTCTTGTCACTTGAGGGCGAGGGATAAGCTCTGCTTGCCTTTCATCCTGGAGGTCATAAGGAAGCAACACTGTTAGTTTTTCRTAATGAAATATAAACAGTTTTCCTGCTTTTTCTTCATGCCAGGGAGCAGCAAAAGGCAGGTGGTCCCTAAGGGAGGATGGACCAGGAGCTGAGGGGTTCCCAGTGCCCTCCCCAGTAGGTACCACCCCACAGGGTCCGACCAYGGTGGGCAGAGCTGGGGCTGGTAACGGATCCGTGAGAGCCCTGGACACAGCGAGGGAAGAGCCAGGACCAGGGGCTTTTGTCAGGAGCAACAGGAGATGGGGCCGGAGCGCAGGACAAGCCACAGCTTCGGGCAGAGGGGCCCAGCCAAGAGAGCAGCTGCCTGCAGCCCAGTCGGGTCTGAGATGACTGCTCTGGCCTTCAACCTCCTCGTGTTACAGAAGCAGCGGGAAACATTGTGTTTGCTCTTGGGAGAGCCCAGGCYGGAGAGATGGAGAGTGTTGGCTCCTGCTGGGCCTCATCCTCACCAGAAGCTCCATGTGCTGCCCTCACAGCGACGAGGTACCAACTAAAGGCAGAGAACTTCATCAGGAGGCAGCAACACCTAAAGAGACCTGAGTTTCTACCAGCGTGTTTTCCTTTCATTTTGGGAAATAAAAGTGAGATTGTTTTCATGGCCAAAGCAGAGGTTTATTTAAATGCTCCTGTTTCTTTCCTTTCTATTTGAAATAAAAAGTGGACTGACAGGAAGCAAGTTCATCAGACAGTAGTTTTGATGCCCAGGGCTTAGTATTCATKAAGTGTTTTTATATCCCTCTAATATGCATGTTAAATAATGCCCCCTCATTATTTACTGTACTATCTCCTGTGCTATCTCCCTGTTACCCTTGGCATGTGTGTTTGCAGAAATGTAGCTGCTGCGATGAGCCAGCCCTGTCTGGCTCACAGACCTCACAGACCCCACAAGACCTGAAAGAGTTTTTCATCTTGCAGTAACTAGTTGTGTCAGTTGCCTGCTAATTATGTCTACTAATTATGACTACTGCTTTTGTGGGCCTTAACAAGTATGGTAAGAGTTTAGTTTTCTCAGACTCCACTTTATCAAAACTGTAATTTTTTTAAACCATTCGAAAATCATTTTTTTCCATGATATTGCAGCCACTTGTTGCCAACCTTTGGATATCGTGCTTTCTAGCAGGGCACTATGTAACTGTTAAAGGAAATCAGAATGCATAGATGCTAACTGTAATGTAGGATATACAAAAGCTATTCTTAAAAAAAAAAGGTTTATTTTGTTTCTGTGGTTATTTTTCTTCTTACTTTCATAAGCGCAGATGAAAGGTAGTGAGAATGTACAGATTGCAATTCCCTAAAGGCCAAATTTCATATGGATACTAGGAGTCTTTTGTTCTCTTTTGCAAAGTTTCTAGTAGCATGTAACTATACAGCAGCATCTAACTTTACTTCCATTATGGTCTAATGGTCTTTTTTTTTTCTGGGAGGTACAAAACACATTGCAAATAGAGGTTGACGAAAGATAATAAATAAAATATTCCCTGTACCTGATTTAATTTCTGGTGTGCTTGTGATTATTGTGTAAATATAAAGTCCCAGCCCCAGCTCTTTGCTTTTCTCTGTAAGACACTTAGATGAACATAAAGCATCTGTAAGGCTGCAAAGGGATGTGTCATTATTACTACATATTAGCTTACATACCTACAAATTGTGTAACACATATAATATTAGCTCCTCTTTGTCGTGTCTGCAGCTATCTCACAGGAGCTGTGAGGCTGCACAGAATGGAAGCTCCCAGATTGCAAGGTCTGCGGAGTGTCAGGGGTGYTCAAGGGTTGCCTTGCAAATATGTTTGGGTCTGGGACATGCAAAAGCTTTCATTTGCACTCATGAGCTTCATTTGGATATCGTAACTGACTCTCTGAAAATAGTGTTTTCTGTTCCTATTCACAGGTTGTATGTATGGGGCCCGATCTGCTCAACTGTGCTGTCTAAAAGCTTGTTGCTTCACTGTATGCCAGATTTTTGCTACTGCAAGTTGTTTCAGCATAGTGCGGGAATAAAAAGCCAGATGTTTAACCAAGGAGACCAGCTTGTCCCCATAGCCCAAGGCCTGAAAACAATTGCAGGATTCCTGAAAAGACAGTCTAGAAAAGCACCATTTAGGTTGTATCCTACAGTGGATCTTTTCGTCAAATTTGCCTTTTACTAATCTATCCCTTAAGATAYTGGGCTCAGATACATGCAGAAAACCATTATCCCACCTGATTTTCTGCATCCTGTCAGTGCTCCTTGTAGTATGCTCCGGATTCAGCATTTTAATGGCAAGCCCAGGGTTCATGCACTCTGTCACATCCTCTGTGAAGGCAGGTGCAGACAACCTTTTCAGTTTTTGCTCTTTTCCTTTCCCTACCTTTCCCTACCTTTCACTGCACCACCCTCTACATTTGGCATGTGCCAGTCTGTAGGAGATGAGGACATTTTTCTGCCTGGAATTTTTCTGGCTCCATTTTTACTGTTAGCAGTCTCAATAATAATGTCCTTAGTGTGTGTCCCCTGATTATTTTGAATGAATTTTCTTAGGCAAGGACATGGAAGTGTCCTGTTTCCAAGACTTTCTTTCTCACGCTACTAACTGCAGGACTGCAGGGACTGCTACAGGCAGGCAGAATTTAAAGGCAGTGCTCACTGTCATTTATTCAGGGCTTTTCGATGCAAATGATTGGCACTTATACTGGGGGAGCTGTCATTTCTCATCATCCAGTGGCAGCTGGATATTCCTAAAAAATCTATCCCTGCATGTTTCTGTAGACTATATTACTCCATATGACTCTATAATTTAGCAAATTTAGTTCATCTTTTTTTTTTTTTTTTTTTTTTTAATACAGATTTGTGTATTTCTAATATGGAAAAGTTGACTCCTGTTTGTAGGTGCGTTAAATATTGCCTGAGTGAGTTCACAGGTATATTTGGTGGTTTGCTGCCATCTGCAGTTGAACCGGCAGCTTGCAAATTGATGCCAGCTCATATGAGGGAGCTTTTCATCCCAGTATCTTCAAGGACTTTCAAATCTCATACAAGTAACATGTCATGCTGGCTTTAATGAATACAATTTCATCCTGAGTGCCAAATTCTTATTCTGTCAGAATGGAGGACCCTAAAGTGCTCCATAATATTGTTCCTTCTGTAAGGTTCATGGTTAATCCAGGTGGGAAAACTTCTCACTCATTCATTCAGTTAACTTTTAGGTCAATTTCTTCCATTTCCACTGTTTAATACTCATGACACAAACCACTTTGCTTAAATTTTGAACACGAAATTTTCATAAACCCTCCAACCTTCCTGCAAAGCTTGTGTGGTCTGGGAGTGGGAGTTAAAACTCTGCATTTTATGAACCAGACGATCCCCTTGTTTCATGACCAAAAGGAAGGATGAGAACAGCCTGAGATGTAAATGAACTCTTCCAATACTGCCATGGTGGGTTTTGGCATTTAGCTGTGCAGTGGCTCCTAATACACAACAGGAAGTCATTAAAATCTGGGTGTATTAGTCTGGCATAGAACAGAATCACAAGAGTTTTCTCTAAGTAGTTTTAATGAGATTTACTATTTTTTCAAACAGGTTTAATCAAACAACTTTACTGAGATGTTATGGAAAAAAATGACCATCTGCAAGAGAAAACAAGAGCTGCTTCACAGGTAGTAGCACTAACTACTTTAAAGCAACACACAAGCTACTAATCTCTGCACTTGAAAAGATCTAATATAAAAATGCCTTTTGATCTTCAAATCTCTGCAAATCATAACCAAATGTATTGTAAATCTTTAAACTTTAAACCACTGTTTAAACCACTGTTTAAAGTTTAAAGGACATTAAATCACTGTTTCTTCACTGAGGCCAATGGAGCAGCAGAGATTTGTGGAAACAAAGGATATAGTCCAACATTTTAAATGTTTCATAAACACTTCACTTACCCTGAGAAACATACATGGTGATTCAAATAGGAGTTTGTTTTCTGCATATTATAGTTTATACTCTTTTTCCCAATTTGGAGTACTTAAAGTATCAACAAGCATAATAAAAGTACAATATAACAGTCATCAGCATGAAGTGCATCAAATTACCACAGTTTAATCACGATCTGAAATGCCAGCTCATTCTTGCAGTCACAGAAAAACAATGACATAATTTCTTCTGACAAATGGAGATTGTTGCTCATACAGATGGTGCAATAGATGAAACAAGAGTGCTTAGTTTTTTTCCAGCTCATCTGTTTTTCAGAGAATGCTTAGCACAGCAAGCCTGAAGTTTACATAGTAAGAAACTCTTTCACTTCAGGGTCAAAAATCGCTAGCCACTGTTGAACCAGGTTTAAGAGACGGCCTATGGGGTCTAGTATTTGTCAAAAGGCTTTGCAGAAATTTAGGAATGTTTCTGTTTGCTAGGGGAGTGGACATAATCTGGTTAGAATTTATTTTCTCTCATTCCTGCTCATGGGGAGACTTTACAATCCTCAGATATGTAGAACTGCACAGACTTCCTGTTCAGCATCAGGGAATCAAGGAGCTCTGTTTTGGGCCTTTATACTGTGGAACCTTGAGCAAGTTCAATTCTAGGTGTCTGCATCAGAAGGACAGTAAGACATGGATGAAAAATATGTGACAATTTTAGCTGATKGCTATATTTAAAATATTCTGAAACTTTTACTTGCTCTGTTTTAAAAACTCTTATTATGTCTTATTGCACAATCACAGAATTGTTGAGATTGGAATGGACCTCTAGAGATCTAGTCCAACCTCCCTGCTCCAACAGGGTCATCCAGAGCACATGGCACAGAGTCACATCCAGGCAGGTTTGGAAGATCTACAGAGAAGGAGACTCCACAACCTCCCTGGGCAGCCTGTTCCAGGGCTCTGTCACCCTCACAGTGAAGAAGTTCTTCCTCACATGCAAATGGARCTTCCTGTGTTTCAACTTGTACCCATTGCCCCTTGTCCTGTCACTGGCCACCACTGAGAAGAGTTTGGCCACATCCTCTTTACATGCTCCCCTCAGGTATTTGTACATTTTAATCAGATCTCCTCTCAACCTTCTCTTCTCTAGGCTAAACAAGCCTAGAGGCCCAGCTCACCCAGTCTTTCCTCATATGAGAGATGCTCCAGTCTCTTAATCATCTTTGTTGTTCTCCGCTGGACCCTCTCGAGAAGCTCCATGTCCCTCTTGTACTGGGGAGCCCAGAACTGCACACACTGCTCCAGGTGCGGCCTCACCAGAGCTGAGGAGAGGGGCAGGATCACCTCCCTCGACCTGCTGGCAACACTCCTCCTAAATGCAGGATGTCTTATGTTATTTGGCTAATGAGGAGCATGTTCAGAATGAAGAAAAACTGTAACTATAAAACTACATTAGTAAATTAAAATAGTTTTATTGTAATACGTTCAAATTGTGTCTTGAAAAAAGGATAGTACAATTTATTTCCCCCATAACACATTAGTAAAGTTATAACCAAAACAAATACTGAAAGAAACCTCAGTTTATATGTTTCTTAAAATACTGGTGTACTTCGGGGTGCCCTGCCATAACCCACCAATAAAAGAAAAGCAGAAAGAAATAGCTTATGTTCTGCCTTGTTTAAGATATTGCTGTATTACAGGAGTTGCAAATTTTCTGGGAGATCAAAAAGATTTAGTCTGTGGTAGTCTGGTTCAATTTATTACACCAGCCATTAACTCAGAGGCCTCCCCGCTAACTGTCACCCCAATGCTTGCTGCCCTTTGCAGCAAACGGGCTGGGAAAGCTGGCAGAGAAGCGGTGCTAAGCCAGGGAATTTGTCTGAGACTTGTACTGACTGAGAAAGGAGCCATCCTTGTTACTGTGGGTGAAGACAGTTTGCTTGTTTACTGTATGATGGCAGGTTTGATTGCAATTTAGTGCCCTTTGGGGAGCTGTATGTTATGAATAAACTAATTATCTTGTAGCAGACATTATGAGACTCCCTTCTTTTGATGATGGCTCAGAGCTAACTGCTGAGGGCAAATGGGGCAGTGCCAGCTAAGCAAAAAGCTTTAGAAAGACAAAGAGCTGGCAGTTAGGGAGGAGACGAGGGAACAGAAAGCAGTAAATAACGATGTCTAGATGAAGCTCATTCTTGCTGAAGAGGAAATTCTGTCTTCCAGAGGGTACATTAATTTACCCTGTGTTTTTTTTCCAATTGGTTTGGTGGTTTGCACACATATGGGAGCTGTGCATTGATGTTGAGATGGAGGCTTTGCAGCTGAAGCTTTCTGAACATGTTTTATCTTCAGCAATAGCTGTGGAATCAACTGGGTAAGAAGCAGCAACAATGCTGAACAGTATTTACAGCAAACTGTGGTTAACTCACAAGTCAACTGAGAGTTGGCCAAAAATTGCATATTTAACTTGCTTTAAAGGAGTAATTAATAAAGAGAAAGAGGAAATGACCCTCGACCCTCAATATATGGAAGCTTTTGTAATCAGCTTTGAAAATGAGACAATGTGGAGACTTGCACATAAGTGGAAAATGAGATGAAATACCATGTGTATTTACTAATGGAAGATTATGTCAGACTAACATGGGTTTCCTATTTAGTTCAGTGAAGCACTTGATATAATGCAACAGTGTAACTCATTATCTGAGACATGAATTAATAGAAAAACAGACAATTGCTGAAAGGTGAGATTAAGGTGGAGTTTGACTCTTTGTAGAGGTGCACAGTGGCAGACCAGAAAAAAAAAAATGTTACAACAAGGGCAGTTCTAGATAGAAGTTAGCAGTTCTAGATAGAAGTTAAGAAATTCTTTTTTGACTTGATCAGGGTCGCCCTGGATCCAACTGTCCAGAGACATTCCATACTTCAAGATCCTGGAGCCCTCTCTGCAAATGAGCCTGAACAACGTGGTCTAAGGTCCTGCTTTGAGCAACAAATGGACCAAATAGTTTTCAAAGATAATTTTTGATCTAAATTATCCTGTGACTCTGACAGGTAATGTTCAAAGGCAAAATTTGGTGTTGAAAGGAATTACCTTCCAGCAAAAGTGGACTATGGAGACTGTTTATATATTTTTGCTTATTTCAGTTGGAATACGCTGAGAAAATTTGGTAAATATTGATCACAGAAACACACAGAATGGTTGAGGTTGGAAGGGACCTCTAGAGATCATCTAGTCCAACCCCCCCTGCTCCAACAGGGTCACCCAGAGCACATGGCACAGAGTCACATCCARGCAGGTTTGGAAGATCTCCAGAGAAGGAGACTCCACAGCCTCCCTGGGCAGCCTGTTCCAGGGCTCTGTCACCCTCACAGTGAAGAAGTTCTTCCTCACATGCAAATGGAACTTCCTGTGTTTCAACTTGTACCCACTGCCCCTTGTCCTGTCACTGGCCACCACTGAGAAGAGCTTGGTCCCTTCCTTCCTACATTCACCCTTCAGGTTTATACATATTAAACAGATCCCCTCTCACCCTTCTCTTCTCCAGGCTAAACAGGCCCAGCTTGTTAGTCTTTCCTCATATGATAGATGCTCTGCTCCCTAATCGTCTTTGTTGCCATCCGCTGGATCCTCTCTATAAGCTCCATATGCCTCTTGTACTTGGGAGCCCAGAACTGCCCCCAATACTCCAGGTGCGACCTCACCAGTGCTGAGGAGAGGGGCAGGATCCCCTCCCTTGACCTGCTGGCGACACTCCTCCTGATGCMRGCCAGGATCCCATGGGCCTTTTTGGCTATGAGGGCACTGCTGGCTAATGGTCAACTTGGTGTCATCCAGGACTCCCAGGTCCCTCTCTGTGGAGCTGCTCTCCAGCAGGGGAAYCCCTAATCTGTACTGATGCCAGGGACTATTTCTCCCCAAGTGCAGTACTCTGCCCTTGTCCTTGTTTAACCTCATGAGCTTCCACTCTGCCCAACTCTCCAGCCTGTCCAGCTCCCTCTGGATGGCAGCACAGCCCTCCAAAGTGTCAGCCACTCCATCCAATTTAGTATCACCTGCAAACTTGCACATGGTGCCCTCTACGCCCTCATCAAAGTCCTTGATGAACAGGTTGAACAGTGCTGGGCGCAGTACTGATGCCTAGGGGACACCAATGGACACAGGCTTCCAACTGGACTTGGCCCCATTTATCACCACCTTCTGAGCTCTGCCATCCAGCCAGTTCTCAATCCACCTCACTGTCCACTCGTCCAGTCCACACTTCCAGAGCTTTCCTATGTGGATGTTATGGCAGACGGTGTCAAAAGCCTTGCTGAAGTCAAAGTAGACAACATCCACGGCTCTCCCATCATCCATGCACCCTGTCTTCCCCTTGTAGAAGACTATCAGGTTTGTCAGGCATGACTTCCTGTTATAAACTGACAAATTCTCCGAGCCAATTAATTTATCAGTATGCTTTTATTGTGAATAGCAAGCAAGCAGCGCTGGGCGGCCGGGGAGTCTCYGCTCCACCAACGGCACGCGCTGCAGTAGGAGAGGGTTCTTCTTTTATACACTGGCGCCCAGAAGTCGCCTCCGAGTTTCAGTTCTTATCTCTGGTATGTTGCAATATTTCTGCACATGCTCTCTCCTTAGGGGTCCCTAAGACCTCCTGGTGGTCTTTGATGAAGGCTGCTCTTCTTCCTCCGGGCTCTGCGCATGCTTCAATTTCCTGCAATTTTGGCCTTATGCTGATACTGTGTTCTTGAGGTATCTTGTACTAACGGCTTACAACACTTGCGATAAGCCTGTTCTTTTACAGCTTGTTCCACGAATTACAATTTGTTTATCACAAAAAGCAAGGGCTAGGAGGGCCCTGTGATGGATATGCTCTTTTCCCAGTTCAGCCTGGCCTGTACCTTACATGCAGCCCTGTTCAGTTGCTAACCACCAGTGATTTATCTAATCCTGGTAGGCACCACCATTCTGAATTCTTCTCCCACTTAGACTCAACATAACATTCCTGAAGGCTGCATCCCGAYGGGGAGATAAGGCTAATACACTAACCAATGGTCCTCTGAAATGAAAGAATGGCTATAAGACAATCATCTTGTCCTATAAATACACAGATAGCCCGAAAGCCCCTTGAGCTCTCCTGGCATAGCAGCGGGCTGCACATCAGGATCTCCCCTTGAGCAGGGACGCCTCTCAAGGGTACTCCTCAAGGTTGAGAGACCCGCCTTTCCATGACAGATTTGTGGTAAGCGAACATAGCGAGCTCTCTTTCTTTAACTTTACTTCRTAACTGTGCACAGGAACCCTTAGTCATAAACCGTTGACTAGGATTGGATCCAACTGCACCCAGACTCATCTCAGAAGGAGCCTGGAAAGCAAGGGAGTCCAATCTGAACCTCATGACCCAACGGGAGGGTATCCCAAGATAATKGCGTATTATCTTGAGCCGCCATGCAGTGAATAATAAGTGACCTTGCCATAGAATCTCATGAAATCATCGCCCATATTAAAAAATCCTATTATTATTCCTTTCATACGAGTGAAGTGCATTTTGTCACTCACCCCCGTCACTGCTCGTTCCATGACAGGCCTGTCAGTGTGCATCTTTGGCCCAGCTGTGTTGCAAGAGGGCCCTGTT
>NW_020455527.1:733411-814022 GCF_003342845.1 Nothoprocta perdicaria | reverse complement strand
TTTTTTCAAGTGCCGAGATCCTGTTAGAGCACAGCAATAGCAATAACTGAACCAACTCTACTGAGGTAAGTAGGGTCATATTCTACTTGAACGTAATCTAGGCTGGAAAAAATGGAGCAAATACCCAGTTGCAGCTATAGAGAATCTCTGAGGCTAGAATTGCTGCCAAAAGAGATCACAATATGAAAAAATAGCCTCTTTTTATTTTTTTTAAGCTATCTCATCTTTTTTTTTTTTTATCATTTTGAAGTGACGAGGTATCTTAAAACAAATTTAATTTCTCTAATTTTTGTTTGCTTCCATGAAATAATTGTTACCCTTTTTCCTGCATTGTACTACAATTGCTAAAGCACAAAATAAAATGGTTCTGCCCAAACTTGACATTTTCTTTCAGTTTTCAGTACARGTCTGATTGTTAAAGTCATCTTTAATTTTGCTAGAAAGCAAGGAAATAAAAATCCTCCCCCCCATACATCGTTCCTTCTGTGATGTTTCTGTATTGTTTGGGAGGAAAATGGAAGAAAAGTTAAATCTCAGTAGCAGATAAGGAGTGGGGAGGGGGCAGAACGCTGCTAAAGATGCTGCTGAAGAACCCTGCCTGTCCTTCTTGACAGCTACAGTGGAAAGAACAACCCTCTTGGCCTCCCACGACCTCCAGGGGACAGGCAGCTGTGGAAGTGCGAAAAATATCCATAAGGGAATGAATCCATGTTCCTGCCTCCACTTGGTAAAAAAGAAAGAGATGGTATTTCCTCCTTTACCTCTTTTCCTCTCTTTAGAGCAGCTCCAAATATTCCCCACTCAGGTATAACCAGTAGTTACACAGAAATAAAATAATATTAGGGAACTCATTTTTTGGAATCTGAACTCAGGACCTTTTCAGAATGGAAACTGCTCACCTTTAATTGCCTCAAATTTGGCATCTGAAAACCTGGAGCCCTTGAGATGATTAGTAACTTCAGAAGTATTTGGCTGCAGTTCATACATATGCTTGTGGAGAGTAAACATCATACAGGGGTACTGCACCAGAGAGCATGTGTTTTCAGACATTGACCCATATGGGATATCTTTCACCCTATCTAAAGGGTTTTAATTGCTCTGTCAATGCCTTAGTCGAATTCTGGAGTACGTATGAGGGTAACTTAAAAGAACAAGAGGAATGAGGTAGGGACTTGACACGATATGCCAAGATTCCATTCGCAATTAATGTTGTTACAGCGATAGGAATTTATCTCGTTGGCCAAAAGGTGGTGGGTACTAGACAAAATAATTCTATATTTGGAAATTTCTGCTGAACAAAATGATTGACACTTAAGGAAAASCAAACATGTTTTCTTGGCTCAGTATTTCAGAACTTTTGCTTGGGTCGTAGAGTTCAGAGTTCAAAATATTGGCTTTTGTGAACTTTGTGTTCCATTTTCAGACTTGGAAAATCAAAAAGAATATTTCAGTGATATACAGTCAATGTCCTGTAGCAATGGGAATCCTAGAAACAGTAGTTTGAAGGTCTAAATCTAGATCTATTTTTATTAACGCTACAGGAAGTCTCTGATACTCCAAATACTCAAACTCCTAAACACATATTCTATTGTTATTCAAACTTGAATTTAATAAAAATATGTTGTTGTTATAAGACCTATAAAAACTATGGTTGTTGAAATGTGCGTTCCGCAGCGATATCCAAATTTTGAGTGTTGTTCTCACAGTTTCAGTGACATAATCACAAGATCCACTATAAAGTTTCAGCGGCGTTGCGGTACAGCAAGCACAAGCAGGTATCAAAGGCGACCAGGTTAACTTTAGCTCCCAATGAAACACGATGAGAAAAGAAGTATCAGCGTTCTTCAAGTTGAGATGAGAGACAAAAATCATCTGATTAGTCAGTGCTAATCAAATGCAGTGATCACACAGGAAGCCTGGAACCCTAAATGACTCTATGAAGAAAAGATCACTAGGAACGTATTGTTTACATGGCTATCTTTCATTTAAACAGCTATGGGTTTAACAAAAGAGGCAAGAGTTAGTGCAAGACCATTATCCATGTGGTTCAGATATTTACTTGCAGCCTTCTTAGAGAGAGATAACTATTTTGAACTATGCTACTTAAAATCTTTGTTGACAAAAGCCAACCTTGAAGCCAACCCTTCTTTATTAAACTCTCTATGAACAATAGGAAAAGGAAATTATCCTCTAAATTCTTATGATGCTTRCCACAAACACAGGAAAAAATATTATCATTGTGCGGTCAGTTATTCCCCTGACTATCCCCTCATCTTGTTTTCCAGAGTTATGGTCCTCACCTGTGCCACTCTGATGTCCTGTTCAGGTGGACACACTGTGATCCAAAGCACGTTGCRACCCAGCCCATGACATGCTGAACATATCCCTCTAGCACAGGCTCTCAAGAGGCAACTTGCTCCCTGGTAGCTGAAGAGCTGTCCACGGGATATTCTGTGACGTGCACATTTGATGGAGACAGCTGATGGTGACAAGGTGTTTTGCTTTGGGCTTGTTTAMAAGTTCCTGGAATGAGAAACGATGTGGACTGGTGACTTTCCAGATGACTTATGAGTACAGATACTGCCCCATGAGCTTTGCAGATACTGCAGACACAGAAGTGAACATCATTTGCAATGCCATCAAGTTCTTTCAAAGAAATTGAGGCAAGGAAAATGAAAATCTATGAAAATCTAACATCTACGCTTGTTAAAATGGTTAAATTCATGAATGAAGTGCTACAGCTACGGATCAGAAAACAGAACACGCTTGAACCACAGAAATAAATTCAGAGAGGCCAAGATTTAACACATAAGCAGCTGTTGCTCATACAGCAGAGCTTCATCTTGCTATAGGTGAATGATACCGTCATTTGTTTTAACAAAACAAATGTGCAAACATATGTGCAAAATGTGGGCGACCCTTTTCCACGCGATGAAGCACTTAAGTGTTGCACACATTCTCTGGAACAAACTTCATGAACTTTTGTTTAAAAATAAAACTTTGCTTCATTTCCCTCAAATAACACCTATTACAGGTGCCACAGGCATATTATTTGCTACCTCCTTTATCATCCTTGCAGTTACAAATAAATAGTCATAGTTTAGACTGCCAAGGCTGAACTCAGATGATCAGAGTTTCTACTTGAAAMAAGTCAGATGGTAGATCCAATTATCAGGCAGAAGATGTCTTGATGCCTTGATACTTGAAAAACTTGACTCCATTGCTGCTTTTTGGACACCACACATGAACACTCCCTTATCTGTATGAAGCAGTGAATGGAGAGTAAAGGTATTGCTACCACTACTTGAAGTATTTGCTTAAAGTGCTCAAAATCAGATGTGTTATCTGGAATACATTGCTGCTGCTTAAAACAAACTATGAATTTAAAAAAAAAAAAAAATCAGAAGCACCTCATAACTAGTATACCAGAAGTCACATGAAAATATTTGTCAAATTTAWGAAAATAAAAGGCCTACATGACATATCTCAGCATGCTGTAAACTCTGAATGGACTTCCATAAACATTAACGAAGAAGATATGTAATGGTTATTTCCAGGAAAGAGATCACAAGTTCACTTTGGCAAAACGCAGCCTCTCGTATGCAACCGGCAGCGTCCATAATCACAGGTAACTTTCTGAGGAGGATATCTTTCGATTAGAACCAAGAGATGAGACACCTAATAAATATTTCTAATAAGAAAACGATTGAGCTTCTACGTCCCATGCTCCCATGTTCCGCCATTTCTTAAAATGACTTTCATTCTTCAGTCTTTATGAAGACAGAAAACCACAGGTACAAAGACTTGTGTTACAGTTCCTCAAAGAGGGAGCACAGTATAAGCCAACAGATTCAAAAGGCAAAAGTGTTTTACTGAATTTTGAATTCTTATTCCCTTTGAATACAGGATATGTTGACCATATGTGCATTAGGTCCTACCTGAATCTCTTCTCATCTATATATCATCAGTTTTAACACAGGATATAGCATGACTGGCAGACAATCTGGAATCAATCTGTTTATCTTTAAAATGCTGTTGAAAAGTTTTAGAAGTTGCAAGGTCCTGAACTGGAAAGAAAATCTTGGAAGTAACAACAAAGAAGTACTGGAAAGACAGACAATAACTTTAGAGTCTTCTATCTGGATCCTGTTGTGCAAGAGTATATATGCCATCTCTCAGAAACCATTTCAGTGGAATAAAGTCTTCCTCATTTATTAATACAACCAGGCATCAACCAGGCAGTTTTTAATTAGCATTGTAATTTCCAAGAAGTGAAAGATGGTTGCTTTATGGACTTCATATGCAGCTCAGAAGGGGCTCCAAACACAGCTGCATTTGTTTATGATGTATACTAGGTTTTAGAGGATGCATCTGAGATACAGCATGTACATGAAGACCTTGTGCTGCATAGCTAGAAAAAAAATTATCAAAAGACCTGAAAGTGGTGTGTTGTAGTTGTGCTCTATGGTGCTTTTCTAAGCATTCAGAATCAAACTGTAGATGGTTTGCAAACAACCACTGTTGAAGAAAGCTTCCACATGTATATTAATAATATAAATATTCCTTAAATAGATGGTTGGTTATTGAAGGGCAAGTATAGTGCAAATCTTCCGATTTATGTTTGTTCTATTTTTACACCATATGCRACACAACTGCAGTATTTTGCATTCCTTTCTCTCTTGTACACAAAAAATAAACATGCTTTACAAACACCAGAAGCCTAAGTTTCAAACTGCTTTGGAAAGGAGGCCTTATATGTGCCTTAGGTTTGCTTCTGTTGCTCACAATTTTCTCGCCATCCACATTATCGTACAGCTCTCTAAATTAAATATAATCATCTTAGTTCCTAGTGGATGCTTCTGYCCTCATATAGCAGAATCTGTTTGGAATTATGTGTATTTTTCACACCCATCAGTTCAGTCACTGCCATTTGCTTAAAGTTAACTGAAATGAAAAATCTTGCTCTTTGTCCTGAAAAATGGCAAGAGTCTGAATTAGCTTCACAGAAAATATAATAAATTGTCATAAGAGACATGATCTGACTTCAGGAACTGCAGATTGTCTTTAGTTCCTACAAGCTTGGCCATAAGTTCTTGAATTCATGAACTGTTCCTTTATTACTAATAGATATTGTATCTGTCCTTGAATAACAACAACCCCAACCCCTCAGGTTTTGGTGCCTACTTCGAGGTCTCTACAAAYGCAGCTTTCAACATTCTGTTTGCTCTCCAGAGCTCGGTTTTTAGGAAGTGTTCACTTTTCTGCTACAAATGCAAAGGTTGATAGGCCTATTACAAAAATCCATCGCCAAGGGCTACTAACAAACAAGACTGTCTTAAGATGCAGACTCCCTCCTGTTGTTTCCCATCTGACCCATGTTGAGCATTTTATCGACGAAAGACATAAGCAAAGGTTTCAGATTTGGCTCATATCCCTTAATTGTCTCTAATTATTCAAAGGACTTGCAGTATGCAAGTCGGCAGAGCTTGAAGGTGAACTCGGAGAAGGTTTCCAGTTCCCCCTCCCCCAAAAATACTGCAGCTTCTCCTCAGTCACGACACGCTCAGCACTCCAGGTCTACATCCAAGTTCTCACTGCGCCTGACAAGCTGCAGCCAGCACTTCTGGCTGGCGCTGCTGGCGGCTGTCGCGCGCTTACTCCCAACATGTGGCTCAGTCCTGTGAAGTTACTGTTCTCCTCTCCCAGAGGAGTCAATAGAAACATCCTTGTTTAAAGTGCCCAGCAGTTCTGAGGATCAAGCCCACAAAAAATGCTATTGTTTGCAGACTGAATTGTGGCAAGCAGTGCTTTCGTACTCTACGTTCATTACTATATTTGTGCACATTTCTCCACAATTCCTGCTTAAACATACTTTTAAGAGCCAGCTCCCATGTTTTATTTGTTCAATATGGTGCTAGTTTAGAGACATTATGCTTTGTTTAGGCTTTGTTCTTACCCATGGGGCATGGCCTTACTTTCACTAGGCAGCAGCAAAGTAGTTCTCTACTAGGAATAAGATAAAAAAAAAAAAAAAATCAATCAAATCACCTTTATATCTGAAGCATCTACATTTACAGAAGGTGCTTGAAAGCTTATGTGAAGCCATCCTTTCCCTGTTTTCCAACAACTTGCCCTGTTTTTGCATTTCTTCCCGTTTTCACTAATATGAAGCTGTCCACTGGCACAGGAGCTCACAGCAGCTCCCGCTTTGCTGCACGGCAAAGGGAAACCTTCCTTGGAGCGCCCGGGGCTCCCAATGAAGTCAGCAGGACTACTCCTGTGCTTAAATCCTTTGCCGAATCCTCGTCCAAAACCATGCTGACACCAGGATTTTTTTTTTTTTTTTTTTAAATTTATTCTGTTTCCCTTGAAGGACAAGGAGGAAAAAATCATATATGAAAAGGGAATTTAACAGAGTAAGAAGCCAAAGTGAGTCTTTTCTTCAAAAAGCAAATTTACAGAAACTTCCATGGAAGGTTATAAAATCTCTGCTGTTTGCCCAAGGGACTTTTCTAATCACTTAGGTAAACACGGAAGGTAGACTGGGTAAATACGTATCTAGGATAGGCTAAATATTGAGGTATTTTAAAGGAATATTTATTGAGTTAAATATATTTATGTATACACATTCATACATATTGGTACCTGAAGAGTATATATTTTCATAGGCTCAGAGTGGTAACTACCTCTGGGTACAAATTTGGCAGTTGCATGAATCTAATTTAGAAATAAATATCTAAAACATCATAGCAAAAAAATTTATAAAAATATGGATTTTCAGTTGATTGACTTTTACTTTTTCTCAGTTCAGTGACATCTGACCTCATGAATTTGATGGAATCTGAAAAAAAATTAGACTAACATTCATTTGGATGATGTCCATGGAAATAAGTAGGTGCTATTCAAATGACTGATTTATTTCCTTAGTGTTCTAGAAGAAGCTAATTGCTGGCAAAATTTTATTTGCACTATAGGTTCTTAGCAGATGAAATCTAAAAACAAAAACTTGAAAGAAATCACTTGTAACTTCCAATCTATATACACAGAATATAAAAAAAAAAACATTTCAAATTAGAAGAAAACCAAAGTAACACTTAGAAGGTGAAAATAATCTTGCCAATGACATCTAAAATTCATTATCTTGGATACTAGAAACTTATTGGATGATAGCATCTACCTTGTTAAAACGTCCTCACTGGGAGACAAACAATGGGGAACTTGGCATGAAGATTTTTCACATAAAAACTGTGAAATGCAACAATTAAACACAGACAATGGATAAATATTCCAACAGTTATTATCAATGGGAAAGCTCCCAYAGGGCCATTGGAATGGGAAATCAAGTAATGCTATCAGAAAAAAACAGAAGAGAGGAGACAGGAATACAGATATTAAGCCATCAGTGCTCACAGACAAAATGCCTTAAAATCTTGCGTCTCCACACTCTCTTTCTGATGATGTCAGCCATCCTTCTAAATGAAGTCCTTACCGAGAGCTATTTTTACTTAAAAGTGTGAATGGAAATGTAGAAAAACGGATTCAGCTGCCATTTAAGATAGCTGCATATACCATTAGCATGACTACGTGCAGACTGAAACAAGACTGGTGAGAAAACAGACACCAGATCATCCCTGCTCTTTAGAGCGTCATTAATACTTTTTAATTACAATTTGYTATTGCTTTTATCCCAGCCACATTTTATTCTGTGGCTAAGCTCCCTGCTTCCATGCAAACTTCCTCTGGGAACACAAACTGCTGACTCCCCATCTACAGTCAGAAAGGCCACAACATAAATTAAGTCCAAAAATGGTTGTGCTTCAGGGGGTGCCAGGACAGATAAAGAAGCCACTATGCAGCGGCGTAGTGTAAGACTGCCCAGCAGAGCACAGATAAAATTTATCACAGGAGCACACATATGAATAAGCAGCTTAGAGAGGGGCCTGTGGTAAAACACGTAACAGCTGAATGTCTACAGGAACGCTGCAACTTAGCAAGAAAACGGTGACWAACGACAGCTTACAGTACCTGCTTATGAGACAGGGCTATCGGACTGTTCCGTGCACTATGGAGCCTACCCCGTCCTGAGCTGCTGCTGTATTTACATAGGAGCCGCAGTGGGGCGGGCAGCCTCGCATGGAGCCATTCCCAAGCAGAGCCCCAAACGGCTCGTGCTCCTGGTGAGCTCCTGCTCGCGGGTCACGAGTGGCAAGGGGGAACGTGAGAGCACTGCAACACAGAGAGTGATGTGAGAGATTGCAACACGCAGCTATCTGATCCTGGGCTCAATAGGTCACCACGCGCGTCCTGCACTGCTCTACATGAATGTGACTTTCTCAACTGAGGGGAAAAAATGAGAAAAAAAACACACAGTTTGGGGGTACATCTCACTCAAAGTCAGAATTTCACAAACAAAAAAATCCAAAGTCTTCAGGCTTATAGGGGTTTGGATCAACTCATGTAAGCTTCAGAATAAGCAAAATAGGGTGAACTTCTTTTGTTAAATGGAAATGTATGCACAAGGTTTCTCTTTCCGCCCTCAGTGACTGCCCATACGGCTTGCCATTCAAGGGGGTAAATACTACACGTGGGTACCTGACTCCACATGGGTATTTTTAGCTCTGTTCTTTTGGGGTCTGGCAGACATTTAAAAAAAAAAAAAAAAAATCAAAGTGAAACATCCTCTCGTTTAAAGAAAGATTGGATTAAAGAAACTCTCGGGAACAATGGAAAGCAGCAAGGCTAAGCAACAGCATGAGATAGTTTGGGACAGATCAGGCGCAGATTAGAATGATTGGCAACTCGCATATTTTTTTCATCTATATCTGACACTCCTAAAAGTCTGCTGATTCACTCTAGGAAGGACAGGTTCTCCTCTTTTTTTTTTTTTTTTTTTCCCTTTTTTTTTTTTTTGGCTGTCATTTACAAGCAGTATGAATGAAAATGGTAGTATTTTACACCTGTGTTGCACATGTGTAAACGACTGTAGCTAACACAGCAGTTGCAAATCAGGTCCAGAGAGTTGAAACGAGAAGAAGCAGAAGATTCATAAAAAAGGCATAAACTCAAGACTATTGCCAATGTGGACAAAGGAGAGAGAGAGAGAGAGAGAGAGAGAGAAATAAAGAGCAAAAGGTCAAAGGAAGCAAGAGCAAGATATGCAGAAAGTGGAACCAGGTTTGCAACAAAGAGGAGGGCAGGAAAATTCCTTTCAGGGGAAACAGTCCAAGGATACTAAAGAGAAGTCTCCACAAATAAAATCCAGAGAGTATTAATATGGAAAGGAGACAAGAATATTCTCCTGGCATTCTTAGATGAGCAAAATTAGCCCCTCCCCACTCCACCATACTGCAAAATCTGCCAGGAATTAAAAGAAAAAAAATAAATTCCAAGTCCATTCCTCAGAAAGAAATGCACTTTTCAGTTATATTAAGGAAAAGTGTTTGAACGAATCAGACAACATAACCCCCACAGAAAAATCGCCCTGTGGAGGCGGTCTCCGATTTCAGTGTGCGAGCAGCTTGTGAGCAGGCGCGGGTAGGGGAAGGAAGGGCGGCCCTGCCAGGCGCCGGGGCGGACGCCCCCTCGCAGCCCCTGCGAGCCCTGGCCCCGAGACACGTCCTGCAGCYCCGAGCTCGTCCTGCAGCAGCCCCGGGCTCCACTCCGTGCCCACTCAGCTCCGTGGTCCACGGCGGCGCCGGGGCCTTCGCCTCCGCAGGGCTCCTCACGCGCAGTGGGCCGCAGCGCCAGGCAATTAGCACGCCAAAAAAGCCCGAGTGCTGATTAATGTGGTAGAGCTCGCGTGTAACAATTAGCAACTGGGGACAGCTCCTCTTATGCGCCTGTTCGCCAAAGCTACATGACACGTTGTCCTTCCTTTCTAAAGCAGGCCTCATCTCACTTCCAACGTGTGAAAGGAGAGATTATTCAGCACGGTGGTAGACACATTTCTGTTCTCAAGAACACTGTGATATCATTAATCTTCTGGCAAGTCGGCAAAGGCGGGTTATGGGAATGCAAGTATTTTGCAAGGCTATAAATAAAACTTAAAGAGAGAAAGAGGCAGAGAGAGGAGATGTTTTCCTAGAGCTTCTATTGCTACAACACAGCCCATGTTAACAGTGCAATAGCTTACACTGGTAAGCTATTATGCTTTAATGCTTTAAAAATCTCCTTTTTATATTTTTTTAACATCTGCCCAGAAAAGTGGGGCATAAAAAGGGATTCTAGGACTGAAATATGTATTTTCTGATACTGGCTATAAACCAGGTAGTTAATCAAAGAATGTGCAAAATATATTTCATATATCTGTAATTGTAGTGTACTGTTCAACAGCTGATAGCTATAGGCATAAATATCCACAAAAGAAAAGGAAAGAAAGAGATAGTGTGAGCAACACGAAGCTTTGTCGGGAAGAAGTTACGATAGATAACCGCATTAGTCACAAGCAGCAAAGATATAACTGACTGAGGCAGGTTATCTTTAGAAGTCCATACCATGTACCATATACTTTGCACAGTACACGTCATAGCCTTTCTTCTGTCCTATTGGAGAGTCCAGCAGGTTGGGGCAGGAGGAAAACAGAAATGTTCTGCTTTGAAAAGGACACCTGCCATGAAAAAAAAAAAACCTCTTGACTTCTTTCCTACCCTCAACAAAATAGTTCCTAATCCCAACAAAAGAGTTCAAATAGAGATGGCAGTGTCATAATCTTCAGGTCTTGTGCCCTGAGCCCTTCAGAGAGATAAATCAAGACTCATTCATATCCTTCCCAGTGATATAAAAAGCCTTTTCCTTTAACCATGCAWAGTTGAGGTGAATCAGGTTTTAAATTTGGTAACTTTTCACAACCAGTTATTGATTATTGTCATCTTTGGAGAAGAAAATTGGACAATTCAAAGGAGTAAAAAAGTTTTTTTTATGACTTCTGCATACCATACCATTAAAAACATTGTGCATCTGAAGCTGATCAGGAATTGCAGAAATAATTCCCAGGGATAAATTAACATGCAGTTTGCCAGAGCTAGGTGGTCAAAGTAGAATGATAAACTCTAAAATCATGGGATACATTTCATTTACCACATGATTCTGCTGCTTGTCAGCTAGATATCACCACACTTTACATTAATCCTGCTTTGGAGAATCAGATCATAGTTACCRTTTATTTCATTTGTCCCAACAAGACTCAACCTTTAATTTTGTTTATGCAACCTACTTACATTATTGTATCATGCAAATAAGGTAGAGTTTTAGTCTGTCTAGTGTTAAAACAGCACACAGGAAAGTGATTGAAGATTTCATTGCAATTCGAATTTAAAAAGAAGCTTTTTTCTTTTTCACTTTTCAGGGCCATATTTTTATCCTGCTTTGAACAGGTTCAGAAAAGAATGTAAGGGACAGAATCTTTTTGTCACTTCTGAGTGCAAGTACTAAGGAAATCTCAGCTAAAGCATCCTTAAGTGAATTGRGGCTGTTGTGTAGTAGGTTTAATTCCAGATTATCAAAATATTGGATAAACTTGGAATAGCGAGAGTTAGTAAGGAAGACAGGAATGGATTTGCTGAAGGAAGGAAAGGGCCATTCTGCCTTCACTTTGCTCATGAGTTCATCTTCCTCTCTTCTACCACAGCCTTGGAAGCTTCTCCTCTGCCAGAGCCTGACCCAGCCGACCATGCATTGACCCCATACGTAGGAACGATCCCAGCACGTGCCTTGGGAAAGGACTGGAGCTCACATCTGTGATTCCAGGAGGGGTGAGGGTTCAGTTCCCCAATCACAGGGAGACTGGATTTGCCAGATCACAGGCTCCAGGCCTTACTACCCTAGGCCTAATTATATGTTTAGGTCGTACAGTCACTTTCGGAAATGGATAAAGCTCTGTCTGGAAATCAGTTCAGTTCCAGGCATCTCTGCTCCTACTGAAAGAGGCTGCAGAGTCCTTTAATGGTTAGGACCAGTCATCCGATTACAAGCATATACTTACTCATTACAGTTTATACACATTTGTTCTTGTGCCAAAACTATCCTTTAGTATAAGTTGTTCTTTACTCCTTATGTATTTATAGACTGCAATCACACCCCTTCTCAGCCCCAGATTTGCCAAGTAAAAGAAGCCAGACCCTTTTCATCCCCTTTCATGAGACAGACTCTTGGTTTCCATGCCTGCCTTAGCAGCCTTGCAGGATAAAGGTTTTATCCACGTGATTACACCAAAATTCCAATTTCATCAGTGCTTACCCCAATGCAACGAATACTTCTGTATTTCTACAGAAATACCTCTTAGCATTTTTGTAGCCACAGTATTAGAAACTCATAATCATTCCGTGTGCAATTAGCACACCAAAGCCTTTCTCCTGTGCTATTGTTTCCAGCTGATGAACTCCAGCTGATAGCAGGAATTCCTGTTATTAGCCCTCAAGTTCCTGCTGTTGCTTTTTGTACTATTAAATTTCATCACATTTCTCTATCTTCACTCTTSAAGGTCACCCAGCTCTTCTTCTGCAGCCGTGCACTGCAAAGCTTGCTGCAYTAACTGCTAACAAAACAGGCAGCACAGTGTCTTGTTCACAAGCAGTTATAAGCTGAGTCCAGGGCCCAAATCACCTGCTTATCTCACAGATCTCTGGAGCCTGCAAAGTCCCTACCCCATTACCATCATCCCCCTGGGAACTGCTCTACATCAGCTTCCTGGAGAAAGCCCTTTCCACTTGCAGTATTTGGTAGTAYGATAACAAAAGGCATCAAAGCGAAAGAGCAAATAGAAGACAATCATTCTCAGGTGTGAAGCTATCCCAGGGATTTTTTTAAGCCCCCTACCTTCCGACAGGGCTGTTAGTATCATGCAATCCAGATGCTGCTGGCTTCTGTTCAGCGTGGCTCTGGTCAGAGATGGAAGGTGCTAAATTGAAGTCAGGCTGCAAGGCGAGGTGAGCGGGGCTGTGAGCACAAGAGCGCCCTGGCGCTAACACCMAGCTCCCACCTCCACGGGGCACCTCCACGTGAGCTCCCTGCCTTACCTGGCGGGGGGCTAAGGGCCACAGCGTGGCTGCAGCACAGCCACACAGCTCTTAGTGCARCTAAAGCAGCTGAAAACTCCACCAAAACAGCTGTTTTGCTTTTGAATCAGTGATTCCTGTATTCCCTTTCAATCCACTTGAATGTTATTCCTTGGGCCTAATTGAAACACTGTTGAAACAGGTGTCCCTGTTTGAGCAGGRGGGTTGGACTAGATCATCTCTAGAGGTCCTGTCCCAACTCAACCATTCTGTGATTCTATCCTCATTTCCAATATATATTATTACATGTAAGTACTTCTAGCACTGGGAAAAGAGGAAAGAAGAAAGCTAAACAAATTTTATGAAGATATTGCTGTGAAAATGTATCTTCTAACCAAAGATAAAATGAATCCTAATGAAACATGACTGAAGCAGAGTTGAATTTGTTCCAGAATCCTATTTTTTTAATCTTAGTTATTTCTTTATCTGATCTCTTATTTTTCATGTTGCAAACTCACCATTTCTACTATCATGCCATAAAATCCCTTTGGAAAATACTCTGTGGTCCCAGGCAGGCATTTTTCAGTCTTTGATGCTCTCTGTCTTACTGTACTTGCTCCTACAGTAATATTACCTGCTATACAGGAGCTATGTCTTGGCTTCYGAGGCAGTCTGCCATTGAATAGGGTGGTATGGATCACAAATAACCCTCCAATATGTGCAATAATTAACTTTTAAGACTACCATTAAATCCTCTTAAAGCGATTGATTAGATTTCAATTTTGTATGTTACTTTGGATTTTCCTCTCCCCAGCAGTGTTTCTTGAGGCTATTCTGCAGCTGTGCTTGCTTTCCAGCACTGACAGTCATTCAAATCCATCTTGTGCTATTGTAACCTGCTGTTAGCCCATTAGTTGCAATCTGTGGGAGGAGAAGGAGACAAATCGTGTCACTATTCCTTATCAAGGGACCACACAGTTGTTTGCCACTTTGACTCCRTGATGGATGGTTATCTTGAGATGTGACAGGTGTGAGACTGGAAATTTAGAAGGAAACAATGCAGGAGCCCAGTAGCRTTTTGTTATTGACACTTGCTTGATAACAACACAGGGTTAATCAATCTCTCGTGTTTTCCTTAACCCCTTTTCTTTTTGTCTTCAAGATGCAGTTTTTCTCATCAGATTGACGCTGCAGGAAAAAGGTTTGAGGAGATAGCAGGCAACGTTTTTCCTTCCCAGGTACTCGAGATACAATGTCAAATCCCATGAAAAACATGTCTTTTTCTTTCAACAAATTTTAAAAACTCTCCYAAAGTGGGTCAGTAGCCTGAGAAAGTACAGTTTAAAAAGCTGCAAGTATCTGCAATTAAGAATCCTCTCTTCAGAAAAGAAACTTYTTTTTTTCCTAACTAGATTTTTGTTGCCAATAAAGAGTCTTTCATTGTTATGGTTCCACAAATTAACTAACGGTGCCATCTCCTATTAGTTCCTTCCCTGATAGGCTCTAAAGTACCCGTGTTTTCAGAGAAAAGCAGTACACTGAACAGTAAGTAATCATATTTATATGATAAATTTATCTAAATCATATTTATCTTAAAAAAACAAACCAAAAAGTTCAAGGAAATGCAAAACCAGTGCAGTTTATGCTGGTGCTTTAGCCAGGATTGCTTTGGCCATTTTACAACCTGCAAAAAGTGAACTGCTGGATTCACAGAATCTTAAAAAAAAAAGATATTCAGTACACTTAGGAAGCACCGTAAGAGCAACAGGAGTTCATGCATAAGCTAAAGTTCACATTGAATAAGGATCTACACTAAGGGCTAGAAGATGATAAAGCTACAGAAGTTCATTTAAATGTCAATGACCATCAAAATCCTACTAGACACACAAAGTCCTTAGTATGAGATAAGAAGCATCGGTCTGAAACAGTCAAGACAAAAGAAGAYGAGATTATTGTCATTGCCATTTTACTGGAAGGGATATAATCATACAAACAATAAAGACTTCCCTGAGGTGTCCAGAACGCTTGTGACAAAGATAGGAGATGAAAAATCTCCAAGACTGTTGGCCTACAAGGCCTARGTAATTTACCTTCATTTTAAATATATTTCTTTGTCTTGCCTTATTCTCTAGTATAAGCCTTTTTTTTTTTTTTTTTCCAAGCAAAGTTTCCTGTTAATGTTAAAGGGAAAATTTCAAGCACGTTAACAGCTCGGAAGCAGTTACACAATAAAGGCCCAGCCTGTTCATACTGTGCCTATTATATTGACAACGTGAAAATGTTGTCATCCACTTGGACAATTTTGTTGTGTATGTTGTGCACAGCAAAACACAACAGAGAGGAGACAATCACTGGCTTTCTTGAGTGTGAGGAAGGAGTGCCCTGCTCACTTCAGCACATCRTGTGAAAACCTGCAGGGTGTGAACATGAGGATGTCCTGGCACGCACCCCAAGACATTTCCATGGAAAGGTGGCAGCGCTCGGGAGGCTACAGGAGCGCTAGGACACGCTTTAGCTTCTCCTTCCCTGTGACAGAGCAATTTTGTGGATTGCTTTAAGATTCATGTCCTCATTCCAGTTTCTAAGGGCAGTCTGCAAGGAATGGACTTCGGACCCATTTCACTCCTGTTGCTTGTTCCTTTTCTACACGCATTTGCATCTGTTTGGTCGCAGACCTCCTGCGTGGCCCAGCTTTTGCAGGCAGAATTATGATGTAYACCACACCACCTTATTGTGCCTGACAGACTTCGGCGGGAGCCCCTTTCATCTCCACTGTGGGAAATGTTAGGGATGGAGAGTGATACCCCTCCGAGGTTCTGAAACGTCTCTATCAAGTTTCCACATTAGCCTGCTTTCAYCACTTCTTTTCCCTTGCCTTCTGAGTCTAAGTAGCTGCCAATGAAATTTCAGAGAGGTCTCATTAGATTTGAAGCGCCTGTCAGATGGACTTGGAAGAAAATTTATCATGTGAGTTTCATATGTGAGATTTGGGGGACTTGTTGCTGCCCATCCAATCGCATCTAGTTTCAGTGAACAGTAATTAATCAAAGGGAATGTTAATATGAAATCAAAAATTCTGATGAACAAATGTAACTGCTAACTCCTCACRAAACACTTGCCCTCTAGCAATAGCAGTTGACTGCCCGTTCAGAAGGATATGTATGAGCTACATCTGTTCTCACGTTGCAGTGGCTTTCCTGAGCAGAAAGGTACTTTGTGTGCTTTATAGCTGCCACGTGGCTCACACTGTTATTCCATAACCTTATGCCCCTGGTTCTCTTGCTCCATGCCCCTAAACCTTGGCTCCTGCATGCTTTTCTCTCTTTCACCCTCGCTCTGCAACAGCTGAACTACACAAATGCCCAGCAGCAACTGGAATTCCTAAGCAAAAGCAGGAACAACATACCTCTAACATGAAGGAGGCGTACAGGTTTCTGAATGTTTGAGTGACAGCTCTGAGTTACCCACAAAGGGCAGAATTCCATCTTTCATAGAGAATTTGCCTTAAGTCAGTTAAAAAGGCAAGATTTGTGAGGAAAATATATATACCGCCACTAGTGCTGATGATCTGGATTCACACCCAGTCTGGCTGTGGACTTTCTTGGAAACACAGGCCTTGCTTTTCAAAGCCCTTGAAAAACACCACAATCCAGCTGCTTGTCAGACAGAACAGAAAGAGCTTTCCACAGAGTGCGTCACTGTTCAGAACAGAGCAAAGGATTCTGCTAAAACAGAAATGACCACACTGCACTATACATATTAATCATCATATACCGAAACACTTCCAAGTAGGATCCAGCAACAACTCCGGATTGTCTGTGCCATGTAGTGACATGGCCACGGCATTCACAACTGGTGACCCACAGATTAAAGCCTGTGGACCCCAGCATTAGGTAGCACTTTCTTATTCAAAGAGAATGAAGTAAGTAAATATCATTAAGGATCTTTAAGGTATACTTTATCGTATCATTTTTAAAATAGGGATTATTTTACTTCACTTCTCCTGGCTGTCATAATGCAATCTTCTAGAAAAGGGGAGTATTTGATATGGTGCTCTCTGTATGATATGGTGGGTCTTGATTTTGACTGGGGCTTGATGGCTACTGTAATACAAATAAATAATAAGAGGAGAAGAGAGTGCCTTTTGTACTTACAAAAAGCTGATGTCAATTGATCTAGATTTCAGAAAATAGTCGAGATGACAAGTGTAACTTGTTATCGTTAAGACACAGAAATCTGTTAGCCTTTGATTTATCTGTAACACTGTTTAGCACATTGTTAAAAAAAAAAAAAAGTCAGAAGAAGATAATATACCAGGGTACATGCTAATAATTCTTTAAATGAGCTAGTAAGGAATAAAAAGAAAAGGCATAAGAGGATTTTATCTAACAATTCTTTGCCCAGTCTCAAGCAATGCTCTATTGCAAGGCTTTTTCTCCTTGGTTAATCAGAACAGGATTCAGATGAAATCAAATAATTTGCAGATGAATTGCTAATATGTACTGTCATGCATGCCCTTCTAGCAGCATGTCTTTCTAGCGTGTTGAAATACTTGCATCATATGGAGAGACCTGAGAAGTTTTGAGCATTTTGGTTCACTGCCAAGGGAAATTATTTATCAATGGCACATACGGTGCTGATATATACCACAAGAACAGATTTTTTTATGAAGAATGAACATTAGGACAAGACCTTTTCCCTTCCTCTAGTGCATTAAGACAGACTGAAATGCTGTGCTGTCTTCTCCAGAACCTCCAGGGAGAAGTTTCAAATCTCTCTTAGTTACTAATGTGGCTCTATTAATGTATTATCAAGTTACTTCCCAGATTCAAAGTAGTTCACTCTTGCAAGCCTCTTGAGAAAGAGAGAGCATTCTACCATTTTATGGATGGAGAACTGGAAAATTTATGTGGGTGGTGTGTTGGTGCCYATAGATGATAGGATTTGCTTACTTGCCTGCAAGGGCAGCTATGTAACTCCCTGAGGTCACGCTGGACTCCTGTAGCTACTTGAGCCTTGTGCCATCATCCTCAGGACAGTCCAGAGAGTTAAGYCATATTAAGCCATGGGCTTTCTCCACAAACCTAGTTCCATGTCCTGGGCAGCAAGATGCAATTTTGCTACAGAACAGCTGCTGACTCTGAAGCAGCATTTACTTAATTGCCGCAGTACATTCTCAGTAGTCTTCTATTCCTCAAAGTAATTTCTGGAGTAAATACTTGCTCATCAATAGCACTTCAGTTTCAAGAATGATTTTTTCTCCATTACTCCTGCAGGGAATAGTATGTCATGATAAAAGCTTTGCTCTCTTTGGCAGTCAAGCTAAAGCCATCCAAAAAGCTCAGGAGGGAGAGCTCAAGGTTGTCATTAGGATTTCAGGCTGCTCTTGTTGGGCCTGCGGAGGGCTGCTGTCATTACAAGTCGGTATGTTCCAAAGCCAGCTTGATCAAAACCTCTCCTCAGCAGCCAATTAATATATTGTTTAATATCAGGGAAAATAGAAAAAAAGAAGTACAATTAAAATTCCAGTAAAGAAAAAAGCCAAGTGACTGCAGTATAGCGTTCAAGTGCCACCCAGGAGGGCTGGGATAATTTGCTATGATAGGATTAATTTACAATTCTCTTGCTTTTGGGGGGTTTAAGTCTTCAACTTTAATATTTCTTTGGTGCATTATCTGCATTTGCATTTATCATTGGTTTGTACAATAGAATTTTCACAGGACTTGACATTTTGAAGCAGTAACTTAGGGCTTGGTCCAACTGCCTTTGAAGTCAACARGAAGACTGCCACTAAGTTCAATGAGAAGTTGGATCAGGGTCTATAATCACTAYGGCCTCATTATAATCTCACAGCTGGTAACAGCCATTTAGAAGTGTGGTATAGAAACTGTGATAGTGGCAGTATGAGTTCAGTGTGAACCAGATTCTCTTCAAGTTTAACGCAAGTTTAACATTTTAAACAGCTTTTAGAATTAGCTACTCTCCATGTTCACTGACGGCTGGTGACTCTCTCCAGATCTATTGAAAAGGAAGGAGTTTATCTGCACTAACTACTAGCTGTCGGAATCCTGTAATACAATGTTGTTAATTTAATGCCAAATTAAAGCAAAATTGAAATCTTTCTCAATGTGTCTGTTCAGACTGACACGGCACAGACACATAAGAGTCCTCCGCAAAATGGCTGCTTTCCCCTGCTTTGCTAAAATGGCTGCCCTCAGCACTAGCTCCACGGATATGGCAATTGTAGAAGCGAGCCCTTTCCCATTACATTTCACAGTTTGTATACAATAAGCAGTGCTGTGTTCTTGCTGTGTGAATGCTCCGATTGCTGTGATGAGCAAATGGAGGGCAGATCCCTTGGAAATGAATTGAGGTTTTCAATAGTTTTGCGAGGGAGCCTGTCTGAATAAGGGTATGATTATAAACTACCGAGCGAACGTTTCTGCCAGGACTGAAAAGCCCCTTGGATTCAGGTGAGGTTGGTATTCTGGCAGGCCTGCCAACTTAGTCTGATGTACTTTGCAATCACTCTCCTTTATGCCCTTCAAGTATCCGTGCACGCTTGCAAAGAGGTCTTAAAGCTTCGGAAGCAGGAGAAAAGCTTCAAATGGGAACAGCCTGTGGAGGAAGGAAGGCTGAGACGTGTCCAGATGACAACATGCATGTTTATCCACTGAATCTGCATATAAGCAAAGGGAGCATGCATGAAGCTAGGTAGGCATTTTTGTGCATGCTGTTTAGGCTTTATCCTTTCAAGGATTATTCTAAAATCTTTTGGAAAATCAAATTGCTTCCATAACTGGTGTTCCTTCAGAATGCTGGAAATCTCCCAGAAGAACATGATTCCCTCTTCAACCAGATGCAAAGGGAACTATGCAGAATAAGAGTATAGTCACTTTTAATGAGTGAGGAGAAAAGCTGTAGTTTCTTCTGCAAAACGTGCCAGGGAGAACTGTGTGATGGATATTGGGTGTAGGCCGAAGAAGAGAACCCTGCAGGTAACAGGGGCTGTAATGATGAACCACTTAGCGTTGCCATTGGTGCTCCCCACCTCCTCCTCACCTTTAGGAGCTGACAAAGGCCCGTGCTCTCAGCACTGGACCAGGACCTCCATGTAGCAGGTTGCACTGATGTCTGCAACATCTCCAGAGTGCTGCAGGGGCTCAGGGTACAACACGAAGTCCCATTCTGCTACCCTTGGGATACTGCAGTGGTCCTCCTCCAACCAGCTGCCCCTCCAACACCTCTCTCCCGACTACAGAATGACTTTCTAGAGGTTGGGATCCTCCCTTGCCTGTATGAGGTTGATCTTTATTCTACACTGGCTTCGCTCCTCAAAATGCAGAAAGCTCACAGCCCATGCGTGCTCATGCACGAATCCACATAGGAAGAGGCAGAATAATCCTCCATATCATGCAACAGTAGTAATCTAGCTTAATGCCATTTCGGAGCGCAGGGCAGCCCGCTGAAGCATTTGTGCTTTACTGATGTGGTTTCCGTGAGGCACGCAGCCCTGGGAGAGAATGATTTTCTTGTAATGTAGCAGTCCATCCATTACTTTGTATATTGAACCAATCAATTGACTTGTTTATGACAGGCTTAATGTTTGGGGAATCCAAACTTTTGATTCACTTCAAGTACTTTTAATTACAATATATTCCTTGAAAACAGATGCTTTTAATATTCAACTTGAGTGTTTTATAAGCTATACAAATATTTTGTTTGTGGTATTTTTTTGCTACTCACAGCCAAAATATGCTAGTCCATTTTTCAGGAGACTATTTTAGTTTACTGGAACCTAGGGAAATTCAGCTTCCAAAAAGTCACCTTTTTCTTTATCATATCATAACTTAAGCTTTGCATTGTATCATATCTTCATTGGTTTTCTCTGCACTAAAGAAATGAGTGTGTAAATTAGTCTCTGTCAGGCAGAAATGTGTTTCGAAATATAGAAATAAATTTTGTGTCCTTCTGACTAAATAAGGGAGCAGGGCAGTTTCTTATTTTTCATGCATGTTGGATATCAAGGTGGAATTTTCAAAGCCATCCAGTACAAGCAGTTCATGCTTGTGATGCCACCYTGTCTTGTCCTGAACTGAGATGACTTCAGGGCTGATAGTTCTTGCTTTTTTCATTTTCCAGGGAACTGCCATATGCCAGCTCCATAATTTTTAAGAATTTCCTTGAAGAATCTTTGCAGGAATTTTGTCTCACCGTTCTTCGCTCAAGAAAGGATAGTTTGGGCCACATAATTAAAGCTGATGTGTTGGGGAATGTTATAAAAGCTCTAGCAGTAAAAATAGACATTAGTGGCCTTTGGAAATGTTTTTATTTGTGACACAGCAATCTTTTATATTGGAGATGCTTTTTCTTCTTGTACAGCAAAACTAGCTGTGGAAAGACTGGAAATCTTGGTTGGTATAAAGCTGTTATATTTTACATTCTGAAGCAGAGCATCCATTGCAATATGCAGGGAGCTGCCAGCTTAGGCAAGCCAACAGTAACAGAACTGAACAATTCATTCCCTTCTTCAGTTTCTCTTTAGTATTTATTAAGCAATCACCGTCAGAAGATGAATAAGAGTCAAAAAAAAAAAAAAAAAAAAAAAAAAAAGAACTAAATAACAGGGAGTGCAGCAGGTGATGGATGTGTCAAGGCATTTTGTCTGTGCCACAGCATTCAGCACCATGGGAGGGGCTGAGCTCTGCTTAGACTGTTGGTCCCTAAATGGAGAAAGCAATTTTTTTTTCTTCCAATGCAAAAAGAAAATTAAAACATCCTATTTAAGCAGGATCAGAGGTGTGACTCTGTATGATGCCAGCAGTGAGAAAGACTAAAGAACAATTACACCAGAGTCAGAGAATAATGCATATGACACTGCAGGTACAGCTACCAAATGAGCTTTTCCTATCAGTCTCCACCACGTTGAATAAAAGGAGAGAAGTTGGAGAGCAAAATACAGCTTAAGGAAGAAGTAAGATAGGATAAACAAGTATCTAAGTATCTAAGCTTTGACCAGGTATCATCTTTTGTCTGTGACATTCCCAGAGACACTTTCTCCAAGCAACAGTAAGCATAAAGGTGATAAAGCATAAAGAGCACCAAGGACTGGCAGGAGGGGGGCACTCAGAAGCTGGTAGAAGAAAACGTATTTCTAAACTTCAAGATGAGACATTTTTCCTACCACTCCCTCTCATTTCCCAAACTCACCCCCAGAACTTTGGAAACCCAGACTGCACAGACCTATAGACTTCAGACACAGAGAGGCTTCCTAGGACATCCAGCCCCACATGGCTCACTAGGACATCTCAGGCCTACACTGTAAGCTCACCATTGCTCCTAGCAGTTAGTCCTTTCTAGTGCTTCGGAAGGGAAGTGCGATTTCTGCCGAAGAGAAAACAAMCCCCCTTCAAAGCAACTGCTTGTGCCAACAAAAGTGTAGCATGAAGTGCTAACGTGACAGGAAAAAAATGAAAAAGGAGACTTATCATTAAGGTTTTGCATTTACATAAAAAAAAAAGAGTGAATATACTCTGTGCAAACCTCCTTTAGCCATTACCTCTTGAGCCTTTTTCTTGAATGCTGCTCTCCTCAACCATGGTCATGCCTGCCTGATTCCCTGGGCCCAGCTGATCACAGCAGTGCTAACAGCTTTGCTGCTGACACAGGCGCTAAGCTCCTTGTTCACCCCCTGTCACAGGCTGCCACGGCTCTGCCTCCCGTCCCTCCCAGGGTGCCTCCTCAGCCAGCCACGGATCTCACAGCACGTTTCTCCCTTTCTTGGCTTGCCAGATACCTCAGAGTTGTTCCAAATCCCCATCTCCTAATCACATAAATGCTCCTCTTGCCTCCCAGATATTTATGTCCTTTAGGTCCCCTGCCATCATACTGAACCTATGCTAGATAGCAGCTGACCCTTGCAGAAGTGCCAACTGTGAGGGAGGAATTTCTGCTAAATCTCACTCCCTAGGCATGGTCAACAGAGAAACCAATCCCAAAGATGTGGGCACAAGGGCTGCTTTTTTATTCCCTCAACATTACTGTATTCATAAACATTTCCTGCTGATCAGGTTTGCAGCAAGGACTGCTTCTCCTCCTTCCACAAAGTAGCCTCACTGTGTTGCAGACACAACAGAATGGTCTTATTTTCCATTGGTATCTCACATGCGGTCAAAAATTAGACTTGCCTTTGCTGATTAAAAATGTATTGCAAAAATACCTCATTTGCTATTTACGTCTTCTCCTGGTCTTGTAAATAAAACTGATATCCACATTCCATTCTCGCACTGAATAATACACAAAAACACACACACACAAATTGGTATCTGCATCTCCTGTTCTTGGAGAGTCTCCTGTTCTTGGAGAGTCTAATTTATCCAATTCAGGCACGAGAGCTTAGGTACGTGCTGAAATGCTTTCCTGAATCTGAGCCTGAATGTTTAACAACGTGAAGCAAAATGGATGGACATTTTAATGTTTCCTCTTGTATGTGAAATACTCTTTCATCTCTGTATATTAGGAACATATTTTTGGGATCATTTTGAAATAATGCTCTCTTGTTTAAGCCCAAAGCAGAAACACACATCTAGAATCAGCCAGTGTGCTTCTCATTTGGAGATGGAGGAGCGGGCCGCGGCGGCACTTTTGAAGCGGTTCCGCATGGCTGTGGGTGCTCGGTACGTACAAGTGCCCGCACGGCTCGGCGGGCACCGGCCAGACAGCCTGCAGCGAGGGCACGCGGAGGAGCCGGGAACAGCGAYGTGTCCCTCCTTCCTCCTCAGCCCCTTCCTGCCTGCTGGAGAGGAAAGCACGGCATTTCCCAGAAGGAAGCAGAGACACTCTCAGGAAGGTTGTCAAGTTCAGATTTGCCTGACAGATGATTTTCTCCTCCTTCGTCTTTATAACTTCACAGGAACAACCTCACACACTGTTGCTGGAAAATCGCCAGTGGAGTTTTTAAAGTTTTGCTTCTTTATGATTTGGCTTAATTTTCACCAAAAAAAAAAAAAAAAAAAGAGAGAAAGAAACCTGCTAAGTCATTGCTCAGCGCTCCATGAGTGTACAACAAAACCATGTGCAATAAAAATAGATTGTGCCCATTCCTGCTGTTAAATACCATGAAAGAAACAAGAGCATTTACAGTATGCTGAAAGGAAAATGCCTCCTCCCACCCATCATAAAATGTGTTAGTTCAGGGTCACTTCCTAATAGGTGTTATTTCCTCTATTTTAATAAAGGTATTTTAACACCTGTATTCTATGCCAGACAGTATTGTCATTTTTTCCACTGATTGGCTTACCCAAGTGCCAGAGGGGCTGAGCACTCTTCAAACACCACTGCTCCATGCCAAACACAACTAACGTGCACAACGAGGGAGCCAGGGAAAGCAGCAACTACCCCTAATTAGAGCCAGCCGACTTCCAGGCCAGTGAGGAACGCCGAGACTTTGGGGATGGAAAAAGGTCAGGAAGCCCATCTAGGTCAGGCAGGCTCTGGCTTTGAATCGGCACTTGTACTACCCTCACCCRCCCCCACAGGCTCGCGCGCAGGCACAGACTATTTTTGTTCTCCAAATAGTTGCCCAATGTGTGTGGAAGACTATTTATACTCATTGGGCCCGCCTCTGTCCTCAGAGCATTGCTCCACGAAGAGGGGTGACCTTTGCCGAGCTAAAGATCAAACCTTCTGTGTATGGGAAGCTCCACGACTCTCTAGACGTTAGCAGTATAGGATCATGTAGCACTTGTTCTCTTTGYTGAACTAGTTTCTTCATAAAATATCACTGCATCTTCCCTTCACTGGCTTGGAAGCACATCAGGAAAGTTGGTGAAAGGCAGAGATACTCCATTCCCGCCACCCAGTTGTTTCTTGGGAAGCAACTGGCTAAGATAGAGCTTACAAACTTGAGTTTCCTGGACCTCATGCAAACGATTTCCACAGTGGCAGCCTATTTTCCATCTGTACCTATTTCCATCCTCAATCCTGGACCCAGCTGAGCTGGGAACACTAACTYGACAAAAGGGAAGCATGAAATTTCTTACGGATTTGTCAAAAGACAACCAATAGACCTACAGTCACATGAAGTTGAGCACAGGTTCACTTAAATAGTTTATGGAGCCTTAGTGACTCTTGAGCTTCACTTTTCATTGCTGTAACAGAAGATGAAAAGACATATGTTTCCTGTGATTTGGGGTTTGGCAGCAAGTATACTATATGGGATGAGGAATGTATGCTGTATTCTTTGTATTTCTAAGCATTTGCTTGGAATTGGAAGGTCATTTTGATCGGGAAAATTACAGATACTTCAGAAGAACGAGAACAAGAATATYCCAAACTGAACACACTATTTGAGGTGCGACCTCACCAGTGCCARGTATAGGGGGACGATCACKTCCCGGRTCCTGCTGGCTAMGCTGTTCCTGACAGGAGCCAGGAGGCCATTGGCCTCTTGGCCACCTGGGCACAGAGCTGGCTCGTGCTCAGCCGGCTCTGAACCAGCAYCCTCACATCCTTTTCTGCCACACAGCTCCCCAGCCACCCTGCCCCAAGCCTGCAGTGCTGCATGGGGTGGTTGTGACCAAAGGGCAGGACCCAGCAGTGGCCTTGTTGGACCTTATTGGCCTCCACCCATCCCAGCCTGTCCTGACCTTCTGCAGAACCTTCCTATCCTCAAGCAGATCAACTCTTCCTCCCATCTTGGTGTTGTCTGCGAGCTTGCTGGGRCTGCACTCAATCCCTTCAGCCAGATCAAAGTAAGACTTTAGAGAGGACCAGCCCCAGCACCGACACCCCTGGGGGAGGCCGCTCATGACTGGKCGCCTGCTGGATTTAACTCCATTCACCACCACTCTCTTGGGCCACCCATCCAGCCGGTTCTTCACTCAGTGAAGAGTCCACCTATGTAAGCCATGAGCTGCCAGCTTCTCCAGGACAATGCAGTGGGAGACAATGCCAAAGGCCTAACTGAACACTAAYGTCCACAGTCTCCCTCTCATCCACTAGGCAGGTCACCTGGCCATAGAAGGTGAGGCAGGAGCTGCCTTTCATGAAGCTACGTTGGCTGGGCCTGATGCCCTGGTTGTCAYACACACGCTGTGTGATCGCCCTCCAGATAATCTGCACCCTAACACCCTGATACTGGGGTCAGGCTGACAGGCCTGTAGTTCCCTCTCATCTGGGACCTCCTTGGTTGACCAGGACCACTGATAGATAATGGAGAACAGCTTTTTTTTTGGGCTTAGTTTGAAGAAGAAGAAGAAAAAAAGCCAACTACAGAATGTTTGGGCTTCACGTTTGGCTGCCAGAGCGCAGCACTGCAGTGAAACCTGTTACTAGACTTAGCTAAAGGGATAAAAGAGACAACAGAAACTGTACGGCTTCTGGAGACGGACTGTGTAGAACTTGGTTCTGATTCCCATCAACAGGCTTTGCACCTTCGGCTATCACCCCAAAMTGGAAAAATAAGCAGCAATGGCTCTGCCCTCGCATGCTGTTTCCATAGAAAATGGGCACCCACTCATCTCTGGATTACAGCCCAGGACTGTAACAACTCCTCAGGTGATAGGACAGACCTGTTTCCAAAGCACAACTGGCTGCTTTTTCCAGCCAGGTCCCATATGAGTAGCCAGGCACCATGCTGGGAGAACAAGTAGATGTGGTAGAGTGGTCCTCACATCACAGGATCTAAAACAATGCCTTAACCAATGTTATAAAGCAAGAGATTAGATTGGGAGATTGGTATTAGTTTTAGAGTGAGAATTCGTGTGATGGATTCAGATTAGGGAGGGAATGAGATTAGGACATTTGAGTGAGGGATTGGGATTGGCAGAGTAGAGCAAGGGAATGAAATTAGAATTTAGAGATTAGAGTGGAGGATTGAGATTAGGATTAAGAGATTAGAGTGAGGGATTTTGATTAGGAGATTTGAGTGAGGGGTTGGRATTATGATCAGGAGATGAGAGTGAGAGTTTAGAGTGAGGGATTCGAGGGAATGACTAGGAGCTGTAGCTGTAATGTGTATTATTATAGGCATTATATAGGATTATATTATAATTATATTAATAAATATTATATTATAATCGTATGAACCTATATCTTATGCTCTGTCTTCTATTCTGATGCTGTTCTGAAAACAGTGTCTTGCCAGAGCCAATTCAGATGGAAAAGATCAGATCAGAACTAGGTTTCTTTCGCATAAGGACTGCTCTCCCAGCAAGACCCAAAGCCACAGAACAAAATCCTCCGCAGAGGCTTCACCAAGTGTTGCCAAACTGCAAGCAGAGGGCCTGCACTTGCTTTCGCAGCGCTCGCTAGAAAGAGAAGCAGCCCTGGAGCCCCAGCTACCACAGGAAGCACATGCCCAACAGACACTGCTCTAACACTGAGGCAGGATCCCACTTTTCCACAAAACCAAGCCCAGATTTCACGTTTGCATTGCCGTTTCCTCCATGCCAACAAAAAAATGTGTCATAAATGCAAATATCAATAATATATCACATCTCTTTTGATGTTTCTAGTAGCATTAATACTCTCTCTCTCTCAGAATGATACTTTTTTTTTTCTCCAAAATACCCTGCCCTCAGCCTGCATCAATCAGCCACAATGGAATGGGTGGCTCTCAAGCTGAATTACATTTGCTAGTACTTCTTGGTCTTCAAAAACTTCCAGGAGGCAATGATGCAACTATAGAATACAGCTGCACTGCTAGTACAACCACATTTTATTAGTCATATTTGACTAGGCTTGATGCAGAAATTACTGGGTAGAATTCCACAACCTGCATCAGGCCAAAGGTCAGACCAGTTGACCATAATGGTCTCTCCTGGCTTCTGAATATATTAATCACTGTTCTCATAGTACTTAGGCAATGAGAACAACACTAGCCAAACTGCCCAAGTCTAACATTACATTCACAGCAATGCCAGAACTAGCTTTACCACAAAATAGTACACAAATCAAATATTAAAAAAAAAAAAAAAAAAAAAAAAAAAGAAGGTAGGGGGGCCAAAAGGCTTGTGGTGAGTCTGATACTAGTACTTCTCTCTCCCTTTATAAAAAGCTCTGGAAAGATGGCAAAAATATTTTAAGCATCAAAGAGACTGATGAATAGGGATGCCAGGATATTCAAATACACTTAGAGACAGTATTGTCAAGACTTGTTTTCTGAGCTATGATACTAAAGATAGTAGGAACCAGCAAAGAAAAGAACACTGTAAAAATGCAAATCTGCTAAATGTTGAATCTATTAATCCATAGCACACTTTCTTCTGAATCATACTTACTCAGATGTACAGGCAACAAAAAGTATTTATAATATTTGCATAATTTCAAACAGCCACTTCATAAATTATTTATTGGTTGTGGTCAAATGAATGTTAGCGCTTTCATAATTATCTTTTGTGTGAAAGGTTGAACAGTTTATAGAGGCATTTCAATGGCAACTGAAGATCTATGGGTTTCTTATAGTATTATAGAGAAGAAATGGCAGCTAATTGTAGAGTTGCTATACACTGGCTCTTGAAAAGTGGCAAAGCTAAAAGGATTATATTTAATTTGAAGTTATTTTTAAAATAATACTTACTTTAGAGTAGAATCTTAGTAACTCATGTAAGGCCTCTGTGCTGGATGTTCAAGTACAATCAAAAAAAAGAATAAATGAGAGAACAAATCTTTACAGCAGACCTGCTGCAAGTTTTGCAGTGAAAAAAAGGTCAGATGTTTGTCATTTACTGTAAGATTATCAATCCTTTCRGCTTAATTATAGATAAATATTCACTAGGTAATCTGTCTGAAAACAGGACTTTTGTTTGTTTTATAAAGAAAAAAAAATTACTAGTAGTTTAAATACCTYCTGCTAAGCAAGTTCACCAGAGACCCTTAAGCTCTTGGCATGCATGTGAGCTGGGCTCCACATACACAGGGGCACAACACGAGCTGCCTGCAGCTCCTGCCCTGGGTCACCGCTAGCACAGGCAGCCTCTTAGCAGCCCTGGGAATAACAGGAACCCTTTTCCTTGCAAAAGGGACAGATCTGGTGCCAAAGAGCGGGATGGAGGAGCACTGCATGCATCCAGAGTGTATGGGAGCGCAGAAACGGCTTTCTGCTAAGCAGCTGCATGTGGAGGGCATGGATGGGTGGATGCCTCCAGCTCTGCTACCCAACAAGCATCTCACGGAGCTACCTGGATCAGTAACACCTCCCATGCAATCTGTTTGCTACTGCTATTTGTTAATGCTAAGGTAAACATGCCCATCCAAAACCAACTGATATATTTTTTCAACACTTTGAAGTTATAAAGTTATGTTTACAGTAACGAAGGTATAGCAAAAAAAAATGTAGAGACTTACTTTCTTGTCTTCCTTTGAGTGAATGTTGAGATTCTGGTCTAATCAAATATGCGGTGAAAATCTTTTGTGTCTCCCTCTTATTCTGAAAAGAGGAAAAAAAATCTGAAATTTGCTAATAATGAGGATTAAAATGGTTAATTCAATACACTAATGACTAACAATCACTGTAAGAAAGAATATTTCGATTATACAATGCAGAAGATCCCCGACCACATAAAGAAACTGTAAATGAGTATGAAGTAGGAAGGAGCCTTAATTTCCCAGTACAGCAAAATGAAATATAAAGCAAGATTCTCCATATATTGCTAATGAGCAGGCGACAGCTCATTTCAGTTACACTCTTCATTAGAAACACCGCTCCRCTCCTTCATAACCCATCTCACCACCACAAGGCAAAGAGGAAGGACAAACCCTGATGCCCGCTTGGGGAGCAGTCCAGAGCGAAGCACTGTCCAACCTGTTTTAACTAACTCACAAAGGTCAACGGGAATAAGGCCCTAATTCTACTGCCTCTTGGAATAATATATCCAGATGCCCGTGAGCCTTCACAGCAAATGGCCTGGGGGCCAATACACAAGTATAAAATAGAAAGGTGGGCAGGAATCTGAATAAGATACATGAATTCCTGTGCGTAGACAGGGAATATGCTTTTCCACTTCACTTTTTATGGAGAATTTCCTAACTACATCAGCTTTGTGGAGCTGACTCATAATGTCATGTGCTGTGGTAAGTTAGACACAGTTAGCTCGTGCAATAAGAGAGCTACTTACTGCCAGCACATTATATGTTGGGTTTATTCTAGGAAGAAAGCTCTGCTTCCAGTTAAATGATAAAATTTTTAAAAATTTTTCTTTAACAAGATTATATAAAGTTCTTGTTTAAAGCATTCTGTTTCTCTCAAAAAGTACAAGATTCAGATATAATTTAATGGAAATGATTCCCAAAATGTTGAAAATGTATTTAGTATTAGAATATATATGCCATGTGTCCTTTTATGTGCAATAGATTTTATGTATTTTACACCAAATCGTACAATTAATTTGGACATATTTGGCGGGAAATAAGTTTTTGTGTGCATGGGAATTGATGAAGTAATGCAATGAATGTGGCAGCTGAGTCAGACCTTTGTAAATGAATTCGGAAGGTTCCCTTTACTTTGCAGCAGGAGAAAGCAAAGATGTTTAATATTTTATGAGCATGAGTGTTTTAAACAGTTTGGAATGGTAAAACCACTCATCAGAGGCTGTGTGAACACTGCGGCGCATCATAGCGATGGATTTGCTGTCAAACGGGAATTGAACACAAGTTTTTCTTTGCTACCACTTGCTCTTAAGAGCGTAATGACTCATGCAACTGGCTTAACCAGATTTGTAAATCTTCATTGGTAGCAATTCTGCAATATTTATTTCAACTCCTAGCACCAATACATGAATCTCTCCTTTCCTCTAYATGTGTATGGGAAGACTTACTAATYGGGTGATCCTAACACATCTGGAGAAAAGGCTCCACCTTTTCTTTTCCTCAGCCGAGAACATCAGGGATAGGCTGAATAGAAGTAACTAGTTTTCCAGTCCTAGAAGGCTCCAGATTCCAGTGAAATCTGGGCAGAAAGGCAGCTTTGTGAGGATACAGAGGCACCAAGGCTGGCTGGAGAAATGCTAGGGTTTCAGGTGAATTCTGTTTAAGATTTCATTTTTACTTCTGATTGAGCAGGATATTCTGACTAATGGAACAAAATAAAAAGAGTAACCTAGGCCCAAGAGAAGGAAAATTATCTTCTATGAAAGAAAGAGTATATTATTCAAAATTCCCTTTTACGAGGTCATTTTATTCACCGTGAGGAAATAGAACTCCTTAATAAAGAGGAAGAATGGGAGATATTAAATACAACAGATTCAGCGGGGAGAGGATCAGGATACGGAAAAGTCAAGGAAGGAAACGCTACAGTCCTAAATAGCCACAGAATAGGCTGCTCTCCGGATTGCTTGAGAAAACAATCAGAATGACCATCTGTACGTCTCCTTGCTCAACCACAAGTAAAGCCCCTGGACTTTCAAAAAACAGACCAGAAAAATGGTTATTTTAGAGCTTTTGACATTTTTGTCAAGGAGAAGGATGGCCTTTGATTTAGAACAGAGTAAAAATTTCCTTAAAATTACCAGAGCTTTAACATGGAAAGAAAAAAAGTTCATCTCCGTAAGTGCTTTTAAAATGGTTTATGTGTTTGTCCAAATATCTTGGAATAAAACCTAGAAAGGCTGCTCAGCTTCATTCTCCACTGCCATGCAAATGCTACCAACCGTCTTTACTTGGCATTTTCCCAGCAAAAGACACATACTCCTCTGAACACATTTGACTGAGAAAGAAGAAGCTGTAGTTCAAAGCTAATTACATCTTGCGAGATCTTCTTTTCTCAGTCATTCATTTCTGCTCACACATGCTCCTGCTTAGCAGTCCGCACTGTTCTCGGCCTTGAGCAGAACCATCCTCATCTTTTTCTGCAGTTAGCTCGCACCATAAAAATACACACAAGCAAAAAACAGCAATTAACAACTTGAAATTCTCTGTACTGCACAAATCAATCAATAATGGCTGGCATAACTGGCAGCATAAAATATGTTCATGCAGCCTTGGAAATGAAAACTATTTTCTTCAGAAACTTCCAACTTTGGTATGGTAGATTAGAGAGGCAAAACAGATTAGAGAGTGCAAAAGTCTAGTTCAGATCGCAGTATATAGCACCATATTATGCTTCCACTAGACTGGTGCAGAGTGGTTTAGGTGGTTCATCTGGCAATCAGAAGCACTGTAGTCCTGGAAGAAAACCATATGCCTGTGGGTGATTTCATTTTTCCTTTTCATATAAAAAGCTGTATTGACTTATGTTTCCAGCAGACCACAGCATCTTCTGAGCCCTGAATAATAYGGTACCATTAAATGTCATTCTGTGAGTACCCACATCACAGTCTCTAAAGGGAGGAATCATACTTGGCTGGTAAGCCCTCAAGTGCTCATCAATTTTCTGCAGTTAAGATTTGATATAGTTAAGATGCATATTGGAAATCTCCCCACAGCAGCAGATTGTGTAATACAGGCAGAGGGGAGCATGTGTGTGCAAACTCCATGTATATTTTCAGCTTGCTTTGGTTACCCTAACCACTGGTCACTGGAGAGGTACCGTACAGATTATTCACTTGATCTGACCACGTGAGCAAATTCCAAAATATCCCTTTTCTCTGTAACTGATTATTTAATTTTCATACTCCAAAGTTACTGCAAAGCAGACCTCCTGTAAAATAGGTCAATGTGTTCCAATGATGTTGAGTCTCACATAGTCAGAGATAATGATGCCACAGCAGTGTGCATGCTGTCCTTAAAGCTTTGCATCATTTTTTCACTGCTTTTACTGTCTTTCCACCTGTTTGTCAGGCCTACATGCAGGTGGGGTGCTACATTAATAGCATTTTCCTGAAGCACCAAGTTATAACACAAGTCGGGCAGGAACACATAGCATTTGAACAGCACTTCCAAGATACACATTCCTGGGCTTTACTACTATTTGTGACAAACCAAAAGAAGTACCTCATGAAGACAGGAAAAAAGGGCAGCTGAATGTGCAATTAGAAGGTGCTGAATTGTTACACACGTACGTCACTAGTCTTTCCAGTGTTCTAGTGGGCTTGGGGTCAAGTCCTTTGGTAAGTACGAGGGCAGAGAGCGGAATTTGAGGAAAGGTGGACTCATCTGCATATCAGATCAATTGAAAGAAAATTGTTTTCATTCTTACAATGAATTTTTTTCCATAAATCTCCATTTTCTTCTAATTCCTTAAGTCCACTGAGATACTGCTTTAATTATTCTGCCCTTGGCCATTACTGATCCATTAAACAGTGCCTAACCAGTTTTATAGATGATATAATATTGTGGTTTCTTAAATAGGATATATTCATTCTCAGTCTGATCCAAATGGAAGTGAAGCTGACAGAAAGACTCTCATCAGCTTCAGTGGACTTTCAACAGGGCACCTGGCTTGATGGGAACTAAAAGCTGAACTGTAAATACTAGGCCTAGTCTTCAAACTGTGTTATGGCTTCTAAGTGTCCAAAGTGTTCATGCTACAAATCCTGTGAGACAGGGGAATCTATGACAGCTTTAACAGTCACCAACTCTTCAGAGAAATAAGAAGAAACTGTAAGAAGAGAGGAAACGACAGTGCAGAAATGCATACTATTTCTTGTTAATTTATATAACTGGTATCTTTTAACTGCACTGATCCCCAAAAAGAAATGAGAAAAGGATAAAAAACTGCTGCTATCAAAGTTGAATAACCTGGGTCCTTGATACGCTAATGTCCAAACTGGCCCTAGTAAAGTTTATAGAATTGCTGCATTAGGATAAGGATGCAGCTCCTGAGTGCACATTTGAGTATGTGACTGAGCGCTTGCTATTTGCTTCTCCATCAGCACATTCCCATCTCCAGCCCGCCTCGCCTCCTGACTGAAGATGCTCTGGTGCCCTTTGCTGCAAGGTGGGATATAAATGTATGTCCACGAGAAGGTAAAAATATCCCTGCGGATCATGTAGCCATGCCGAGCTCGCTCGCCTGAGCGCAACAGCGGGGTAGCCATGGCAACATGGCTCGCTCTCCAAGTTGCCATCTGAGGATTTACCAGCGTCTCCAGCAAGTTTCGAAGCTCCCGCTGAGCTTCCTGCTGCCACCCAGGACACCACTGTCAGTCTCTGGGAAGCTACCTGAAAGATACTTAAACACATTAGCGCTGCTTGGGCTCTAATGTTCAGATACTCCGTTTCTTGGTGCATTAGTACAGAGGAGGCAGAATCCGTGCCGTTCCTGAGTGAAGCACACGGGCATTTTATTGTTAGTTTCATCTCGCGAGAACTGTTTAATCCAGAATCCATTTAGTATTGCAGAGTAGCAAGAGAAAATTTTTCAGTGACAGTTTGAAAGCACAGTATTACCATAGCCTGTTATCCCTGCTTTCTATGAAAATGATTATAGCTGATGGATCAAAATTGTTTGGATTCAGATTTCTCTCCTAATAGAATAAAACTTTGCTAATGCTGAAAATAACTGGATCTGTGGTTTGCGAATTGTCAGCCCCCAAGTCAGGCACAAAGTTCTCAGGCCATATCAGAATATGGCAGGAGACATCTCTGTATCAGGAAGACCTCAGAGCATGATAGTAACTGCCATTCCCTCCTGTGCCAGCTGCTCCCTATCTCATGTGCTCAACCATTAAGGTTCCTCTTSAAGTGTCACAGCTTGGAAAAGGTCAGGGTGCCTAATGGCTATCTAAAAACTGCTAATCTCAAGCCATGCTGCAACTAGGTTACTGAATTACCTTGCTATCCAGCTGAAGGACACCTGGAATCTCAAGCCATGTTCTAGGGTCAGGCCGTTTCCATTGGTTATGTAAATTGTCCAGTAGCACAAAGGGAAGCTCCGATAGAGCAGAAACAGGAAATTTCTTGTCTCTAAAGAAACTGTATCATGGAAACCCCTCTCATAGCACCAGAGGTTTTCTTTACTGTAAACAGACAATAAGTAAACTCAAAATACAGAGTTATTTCAATTAATTATTTGGGAGTTATACAGGAATTATTTGATAAAATTCTATAATGATCGAACATATACAATGGCATTTTGGCTTTAAACTTAGGAATCCATAAATCTGGCAGGGGCCAGTACCCGACAAAGAGGCAGGTATGAAACCCACGCGCAGTTCTGGTCCTGCCCGGCACGCGCCCTGCGCTGCAGCCCGAGCTCGGCAGAGCCCCTTCCCGCGCTGCAGGCAGTGACCAAGGCTGTGCCGAGAGGTGCAAGACCCAGCCAGGGCAGCCCAGGGCAGTTACGGAGTGATGTTCGCACCCTTCCTGCAGCATACGTACAGCCTGAACAACATCGCTGGAAATGGCACGTTTGCCTGTTTTATTGGATTTACGGAGCCCTCTGGAACATTCGAATGACAGATTCAGGACTTTGGAGTTCTGAAACTGATGGGCTGCTCCCTCACTATAGTTACAGTTACAGTGCAGRCTGTAATCTCTGATTATTATATTATGAGAATTCAGCCCCTTATTCTATAAAACATTCTACAAAATGTCTTATATAGTCATACATGAAGAGAGATGAACATTATTTCTAAGGGCTAAAAAAGAATAATTTCAACTTTTTTTTTAGCTCTAAAATGGCTACCTCTCTGTACTTGCAGAAAATACAATGCTTTTAGATGTGGATACTTTATGGTCTGATTAAATTGCATCTAAGATACATCTCTCCTACAACTAACTTGATCCTGCTGTCCTGAGCAATACATACTGACAAAGAAATCAAAGCTACAGTCTTCACCATTATATTGTCTTTTATGAAGCTGCTTTTTGTTCCAGGCAGTCCCATGCCGCCTTACAAAGCCAGGAGTATAACCTCCTGAAAAACTATGTATCGCGTATGAAAAAAAAATGAACGAGATAGTTACTAATAAGGAGGTGTTAGCTGCAAATAGGGATTTCAAGGGCTAGGCTTTGGTGTTCAACTTTGGTCTCATCTCTACTCAGAAATGAATCATTCAGCCTCAGAAATGCCTATAGACTCTGAAAGCATTTTCAGATCTATATTGTTGCTTAATAGTTTTGCCAGACATTTTCACATTGTCTAGAGATGTTTCTTTCTTGTCCTATAATACTACAAGTAATAGCAGCATTTATAGTAGCTTAATATGTTACAAATCTCAAATTGTAAAAAAATTCTCAGACACCATTCAGGCAGGCTTGAAGCACATGTTATATATGATGGAAGCTCTCAAGCATGTATATGTCTTTGCTTCTTTGCTTGGCTTTTGCGTATCAGAAAATGTGAAAGAGAATTTGTAGAGAGAGMGCTGAACACAAAATGTCATGTTTTTTGCAAGGCATGAATCTGACTCTATTAAAACTTTTGATGATATACAGAAGTCTAGAGCTTACTAGTGAAATTAAGAAGCTCAACATATTTTCATTATTGTATTTCATCTCACTGCCAGTTCTGGAAAAGGTGAGAATGGCACGAAGCAGGAAGCTATATGAAGGTTCTTATGATACTTTTATCTGTAATTAACTTAAAATATATAGATTGAGCCAGGAATATATAATTTAAAACCAACGATGGCTTCTTTTACTGAAGCAAAAAATAATTTATTGGCTTCCCAAATGTGTCACAAATGCATCTTGTGCATCTGCAGCAGGAAGAAAAAGGAGGGACAGCCAACTAAAGGGAAAAAAAAAAAGAACTCCTTGAACAAGAACAAATCTCAGAATAAATCTCTAGAAGAGAACAAATCTGGAGCAGCTTCGGGGCTGCTCTAACTCACGTTACCTGAAATAGTCTGCCTGGCGGCCTCGGTAGCGCTTCAGGCCTGCAAACCCTGCACCCCGGCCTGGCTACGAGCGCGGGAAGGGCACAGGCCCGTGCAGGGCTGGTCTCGCTGGCTTTGTGCCCACTTAAACCTACCCCTGCAGCAGCTTCAGGGAAACCTGAGGGCAACTTCAGCCCCGGGGCACCCCTGCGTGTGGTTTTCCGTGCCTGGGGGGAGCAGGAGGCGGGTGGCACCGCGCGGGCGCTGCGGGGCTGCTGCCCCCGGCCCCGCTCCACGCGCGGCCCTCGGGCCGCATGGAGCCAGCCCCGCGCCAAGGGGCCCGCGAGGAGCCACCCGAGCAGCCGCAACGCAAGGAGCTGCGTTCCTCCGCCCCGGATTTAATGTGACCATCAGTCTTGGAAACAGAATGGGCTTAACGGACTGACACCCTCATTTTTGCTCTGCTATGTCTCTCCGTTAGCTGTGAAAAACAGTCGGGAGATTTTAAAAATTAAGCACTCTTTATAACTGGAATATTAAATGAGTCTAATCATACTTTTTAGATGTGATTATTTTCCCTAATACCTCTTCCCCCCACCCCCCCCCAGGAATGCTAATTTTCAGATTTGAAATGATTCTGGACCGGACCCAAATTATTTAGAGTATTTGCTCCTGCAGACATGTGCTGCTACTTCTCTCAGATGTTAACAGCTTGCTATTGTTTTTATGCATTGTTTTTTAAAAGATGCTCTCCCTGGCTACATTTGGGTGCTGGGTACGGGCTGTGCTGACTATCTCAAATGTTGAGGTCAGCTTCAGGTGAATGCAAATGCCATGATTTAAGCTGGACTCAGCCAAACTCTACAGTCCTTTCTCTTCCCACCTCTGATCTGGAAAAATATAGGCTGAAAAAAATGTCTCTCTCCCCACTTATTCCTTGAGTCCTTTGTTGAGACTGACAAGATACTGCTATTTCTGACTGAACCATTTGTGAAGTGATACTTGGTTTTAAAGCACTGTTTAAGAAAAAAAGAAAAAAAAAGAAAAAAAAAGGAAAAAGAGAAAAGCACAATAACAAACACCTCCATTCCTGTCATTTCAAACTACTGGTGCTAGATATTTTGTGCTTATGGGCTTTCCCTGAATTCTTTGTCCAGCCCAGAGCTCCCATTTGCCTTAGCCAGAAGTCTGGATGCTAAATTGCCATTGCAAGGATGGCACCAGACTCACTGCTGCAAGAGTTGTATTGATTTATTTGGGGTGCACTCTAGTATACATGACAAGGTGACGACAGATCCCTGTGACGTCTAGAGTCTTTCGACTGATTAGTGAGTGCTTCCTAGGACCTGATCCAGGGGAAGTTTGCTAAGTTTTTGTATCCTTTAAACAAAACAAACAAGCAAACAATATGCAAACATGTAAGTAGCAAAGCTTAATAGCAGATGGCATAACTAAAAACGCCCAACCTCCCCCTTCACTGTGTAACACTGCAACAACCTGAGCAAGCAGCATCACTACTCGCTGCCTGCAGAGCAAGGGGCATCTGGAGGGACTGCAATAAACTCCGTCTCTTCTATTTTTATCCAGAGTATTTGTGGTTATTTTACGTGAATTTTCATTTCTACAGGGTACTTGAGAGTGTCCAGTAAACATTCAAATTGCTAGTGTAAATGTTGGGGATTATTAAAGAATTTACAATACATGTTTCATGAATGCCAACTCTTTTCCTGCTAATAGTTTAATGTGACATCCTTCACTAATTCTCCCTTTAATGTGACAGATGAATGGCAAATGGATCTTTCTGCATATTCTGAGGTCCCTGAATAGTCCTGGTTAGTTGTAATCAGCAACTAAGTCTCACGGCATAGTTTCTGTCTCTCACTGGGTGAAGTTGTTTTCCATGTAGGTAATTTTACATACAATTCTGATACTCAGATTCAACAATCATATTCATTTGACCTTTTCTGGAATAAATTCGATTGGTATGTGGCATATATATTCAAAGATGGAAAACCTACATTAAAAGCACTATCGCTATCACTTAGTTGTTGTATTCGCACAAGGAAAGCCCCTTGCTGGCAGCCGTCCCCAAAGCTAGACTCCTTCTCAGTTAACTGCAGCTCCACAGTTCAGAGCATCTTTCTTCCATGAGAGCTGCAAGATCCAGATACATTCACAATCACTTGGGTAAATTTTTTAATACCACTTCTACCTTTCCAAAGGCAAGCTTTTTCAAGCCTTATTTAAAAGAATGAAGGTTACAGTATATGGCAAATATCGTATTTTAGCTGAGGGCAACAGAATGGTTCCATCCAAATCTAGCAAGGCCAAACACAGCTGCTGGTTTTATTAGCRTAGTTAATTTACGATTCATTCATAGAAGTTCAAGTTGCCTATTGCACAGATAACAATAATGTTTACCAAACTCTCCTTCATCGCTTTCCAACTGAATTAGAATTCTTATTTTAAAGTTTCATGCTACTTGATCCATAGTAACTTATTTAGAGTAAGGTTTCTATTAGAGAAAAATTTAAACATGATGTTTAGTTTAATGTAAAGTCAAATTATGCTTTAACTGCATTACTATATATGGAAAAATCATATATTACCTCTGGCTGTAACAATTCCTGCCAGATTATTTTTCTTTACATTTCCTGTCAGTCCTGCCTATAATTGTGTCTAATATCAATATGAAGAGATGGCTACATAGATAAGAGGGATAGATAGAGAGCGAGATTTTTGTGAATGATACTTGAACTGCAGTTTTCTGAGGAGGAAAAAAGACTTCTGCAAGTTAAAAATTGATATTCTTTCCACACAGCAAGCTAGAATCTCTGGGGAGGATTTTGGAGGGAAGTGGTGGTGTACATATTTATGGGTATGTACAAATAAAAGACTCTATGTACAATACAGGACGCATCAAAAAAAAAAACAAAAAACCCTAAAGACCTTGAAATGGCAAAAGAATAGAGAAGAGAAAGAAAAAGGGGGGAGGGAGGGGAAAAAGAAGACAACTTTTAAGGTTCCTGAGGAAGTTTGTGTTCTGCTTAGGGTTTTCGATAGGAGGGTGCTGCAGGGGTGAGCCCGAGTGGGAGCTGCACAGGCTGAGCTTGGTTTGACCATGATAAATAGGGGCGAGATGGCTGCACTGGGAATTACCCAATGCTGAACTGGGAATGATTGTGCCTATTTCACAACCTGTCCGTCCTTTGCAAATGCAAAGTAGGAAACAGAAGTACTGAAAAAGGGCCATCTTCCATGGAAGAAGTATAAATTTTTTATGTAATGAGATTTGTAGYTGAAAAAAATGTCATTGAAAAATGGAGTAGGATGTTTTTCAACAACTCCACTTTTTTTCCTTGTTTTTGGAAAAATGTTAATGCACTTTTGATAGAGATTTTAAAAATAAGGATCTTTTCCCAAACTGATTTCTAAATATTTTTCACTACAAATTTTGTATATCCTTTATACATCTTGGTATAAAAGATAGCATTGTACCTTAAAGATAATGAACAATCTTTGAGAAAAATACTACCTTTGTTAGCGGAAATGTAGCAAATAGAAAAGCGAGCAAAATCAACTCTATGAAAAGAAATCAATTTATCATAGTTTTGTGAAATTATTTGCAATGTATTTCTAAAGTTGCTGATTTTCAAACAGATAGTATCTTAATCTTCAAATAAAATTTTCTCATCTTTGGTGGGGGAACCATTAACTAGGACATTGAAAACTTCAGGAAGTTTTAACTGACATTTTAATCCAGGCATTTCAGATATCTTTATAATAAAGCTCGGTGAAAAAGTTATCCATGACCTTAACAATCATGTTATTTTACTCTACTGATGACCTTACTTAAATGAAGCAATTCTAACCACTAATTCTGATCAAATTCCTTCAAAATCATTCTAGATTCCCATCTGCAAATGCAGTTAGTGGGTTGCTGATAAATCTCARCAATCCACATTATGAAAAAAATGTTTGAGAAGGTGTTATTTATTTTGTACAGTGAGCAAAATCTAACAGTTTAGCCGTTCAGGTAACTAGAGATTAAAATTCCTTTGCTGGGGGGGCGGAAAGCAGAACTAGTATATAAAGTGGCAATTATATATAAATAAAGTGGTAATTCTATCTTTTAGCARCAACATGCATTATATTGCTTGTCTCCACTTAAAGAAYTATCAGATACASTGAATTCTTTCAGTTAATTTCCAAGTTACTCTTAGACAAAGAACAATCAGAAAATATGATGAATTACCTTTTTTTTTWWWAAAAAGAATATATACTGTCACAGACATTAGGTCAACAAGGAGGAATGTATTTGGCTATTTATAGCTTCCTGTGATTACAAGAAAGGATTTTATCAAGCCAGAGCTTTTGGTTTTGGTGGTGATACCTAAGTGCTCTAGATTATTCACTTTGCGGATGTGAGTGTCAGTATTGAACACACCAACAGGTAGCGTCCGGAGCTGGATCCTGAAGATGTGGGATGCTAACTATCTTCAAGCAGATCCAAACACAAACATAACAGGCCCTCTGTTTTAGGGTACAATATCCACAGCTTTGAAAATTACTGTGTCTTGAATCAGGCTAGGACTGAACTACTAAATATTTTTTTACAAACTCTCTGTAAAGTGTCTCATCCATCTATCTATCTATCTAAATATCTATGTGAAACAGAGAGCTGGCTTTTCAAAGTAGAACCTAACACTTTCCAAATGGCTGTTGAAGAGGAAAACATGTCATTGTGATCCTTTCTGGAACAGTCAGAGTAACCTGTGAAACCACCACATTCTGCAGTGATTTGATGATTAGCAATTTTGCTGTCCCCCATCATCTGGGTCGGGGAAATTCATTATGCCTTTGGTGTAATAAATAATAGGCTTCACTTGAGACSTCCCGCAAACCACAATAAAAAGAACAATGAAATCTCCAGTCCCACAGTTTGCTTTGGTTACTGGGCCAGATCTTAACTGCTTAGCATTTCAGAAAGGTTAAGTGATAAAAAGAATTAGTCTTTCTGGATATACGGGCAAAGAACTAAAAATGACCCTAGATGTATGCACTATTGCTAAATTCTCACTTATCACTTGACCGCAAAGCAGCATGGTCTGGAATGGAAAACACGATACYGCTACTAAAACGCATAAAGAAAAGAGCATAAATTGTACATTATTCTACATTAAATATTCATCAAAATATAGCAATACATTCAGGAAGAAAAGATGCTTAAATATTCTTGTTGCAGTAGAAAAGTAGACAAAAACGGACCATTTGCTTTTAACAAGAAATATCAAGGCTTTTCCTTTAAAAGGCCACTGGCTTCTAACCAGCCCAGCGTGTCCTCTGGAAAGCAGAGGAGAAAGTCTCCTTATTGCAGCTGCTTCAACTCCAGGGTCAGATGACTGATAGAGCGCATTGTCTGGAGACTTTCACAGTTCAGGTTAATGCTATCAAACCCTTTAATTACACCAATATACAGCTGATAAGGGAGCCTAATGGCCCTTTCATATCTGTATGGTAACGAGGACATACACCATATATGGGTGTAAGATTGATACCTATACGGCTTCATTCAGATAACTCGACTTCCTGTCAAATGATGCATTGCAGAAGCTACATCCAGCTCCTCGTCTCCTTTCATTCAGTGTTTCACGCTGCTCAGAAAAGTTCCAGCTAYCTAGGAGCGTCTGCAAACACAAAACTACAGCAAACTGACATTGTCAGGGCTTTAAGGAGAAAACATGGCTTACCGAAGTGTACTTACTTCTCAGCAATATACTAATTTTAAATCCTTTCTCAAAGTGCTAGCCAGCCGGCATGGTCTTTTGTTTCAGTTTTTCCTATTAGTTTCACCCTGTGGTAGAGAAGCTAATGTTTCTAGGAGTTTTATCAGGAACAAGTGGCAGCTCCAGCAGTGTCACGTTAGCTGTACTGGTTGCTGTGGTCGTGTAGTTTCCTAACGCACTATGTACTTAGCTCAGCTCTGTTCTAGTTCCACTTAGGCAAACTCGCAGAAGCAGATTCAATCCGTTGCTCACAAGGATTTGGGGGAGATCAATGGAAAGAACGGGCACGGATTTAAAACACACCATATAAACATAAAGGTAATAGTAGTATCTCCTGTGTAGTATCTCCGACTGCTCCTGGGTGACAGGCATGCCACATGCCACCAGATACATTCATCACTGCTGATGCCTCCTTTTGCACCTCACTCACAAAACCAGTGTGAAAAATGGCATGTCCTGGATCTTCAGACTTCAATCCAGCAAAACACGTTCAGCCTCAGCTCAGTGGAGCTGTTTATGTTATTTTAATGAGCAAAACTGATGTGCTTGAAGTTAAATGTGTGCTAGAGTGCTCCTCTGGTTGGGATCTTCAAGAAGCGTCAAAGCAGACCTGGCTCTGGATGCTGTCCTCATTGTGCAAATGCAACCATTTAGAGGCAATATCTGTAAAGATACGTGAAATGGAAGATCTCAGCCCCTGCTGAATGATTGTGAGGCTTCTTGCTGGTTGGGGAAGTAGCATGCAAAGCTGCTGGCATGCACATGTAAAGTGAATTATTATTGTATTAAAAACTACTTTCCCCCAAACATTTGTTTCTCATCTGGCATCAAATAGAGTTTAATTGCAAGTTGTTTTATGTCATTTTCAAAAAGATGCACAGGAGGTTCCTAAACTTCCCATGTATACACATCTCATTATATCTCAGTAGGGTTTGTGTTTGTACCACCTGCTCACAATTGGGAACACTTACCCTAATGTCTCTGTAACAAATTTTAGCACTGGGCTTCTTTTGACAATAAAGTTGCAATCTTCATTACTTTGTTATGTAGGGCACTTCCAGAGGGTTATGTTAGGAAGAAAGGCGTGAATTCAGTATTTCAGATTTAAGAAAATACAGCCCAACAATTTTGCTATTTTTAGCTAATAAGCACGAGAAGCAAAGTTATCAGGTTCAAACCTGAATTACAGTTGGCTAACAGTTGTTTACAGAACTGAACAGCAGAAGCATAAAAAACAGATTATATATATGGATAAAATTTCAGCCTTCATGGGCTGGCTGCCTCTTCTTATGAATAGTTTCTACTGCTAATAGGAGAGGGGTATAGGCTTTATTTTTTTTAAGACAGTTTTGGACAGTACGCATGTTAATAATTTCAGGATTTGTGTCTGTTTAGCCCATTTACAGTGTCTTGCCAGGATTACTTATTTGCCTGTGGGCCAGAATCATGAATTAAATCCCACATCAGGATTCGGGCTCCGATCCAATGCTAATATTGCAATGTATTACTAGGAGAGCTGCACTGTTAGCAGATCTGTGCTTTGGCTAAGATGTTGAACTAAGGTATCTTCTGCTTGGCTCCGATGGCCAACCAAGGGGCAGTTAAAGACATCAGAGCACTTTTCAGGAGGGCTGTGAGACAGCMCTCCAGATCCAGGGACATTGAACAGTGTCAGACTGACAGGGAACATCAGTTCTGCCTCTTCCTGCACTGAATGTGGATGGTGCCTCGTGGAAGAGTTTAACAATATTGTAAAACCAAAGCCCATACTGTGCTGCACGGGCATTATCTGGAAGAATCTGAACACTTTCTTCCTTCCGTCTCTAATTTCTCATAATAGGGAGCCTTAGCAGCCAGTGTTTCTCCTTCCCAAAGCCAGAGGTAGAAGCAGCCTAGACAGGTGAGTGTTGACTCCGGATGAGTTCCTGAGATACGTCTACCCAGAGCAAGCACACTCCTCGACTTGCTCTCAATTCCAGCGCAGCATTCACTAGAAGGGATTTGTTTAGCAGCGGCTGAGGAGCCTTGGACCTGTTTGTTCTTGTTCCTACCCCTGCTAGAGCATCCAGTCTGTATCCAGGCTTTTCCATTGCAGCGCATAGCGCTGCTGCTACCGCTCTGGCGGCAGCAGAGGTCTGGGCTTTGATGAGAATGTTCTTCAGCAGTTATGCTTTTGACAGGCTGCCCAAATTTTCTTGAGGAAGACAAACCGCAGCAGATATTTATATCTCAGATATTTATATCCGGGACAAAGGCTCTTCTCCAGCCCAAGTGCTTTCTCCTTGCCAAACTCAAACGTTCATTTCCAAAAGAGGTGTTAAAACTCCCCAAACTTCTCAAGAAAACTCACAAGTGTCTTGTATAATGGGAAGCACTCAACAGCCAAAGTGCACGAACCAGGACTGACTGACTGCCCAATAGCAGGCCCATTAGTCACCCAACTTATCCCAGACAAACCCCTCCCTAGTCTGCGAACAAAAGACACCTAAGGAAGTTTCCAGAGAATTCCTACAGAAGGCAAATTTTGTTACCATGCTGCTATGGTTTGGAGATACAGGCCCACTGAATATGAGTTTTCATGCAGTTTTCAATATATTAATTATCGTGAAAATCGTCCATTTTCAGCATGCTGGAGCAACTCAAAGCAAGAGCTGCCATCCAGCACTCTCCCAACCGCACCAAGTGCTTCGTGAGTCACCAGGTCCTTCACAAATTGGTGCCGTGCTACGTTCAGGAAAACACCACAAAACCCACTCTAGGAAGGTCTTGTACTATCTAGGCTTTTGTTCAACTCTACTGCAAAACCYCTTCTTTAACAGAAAACTGTGCAGGCCCAATGGAAGAAAACCCACTGGATCATGACTGCGAAAGAACAAACTTGCCAAAGTTCCCTGAAATGAACGTATGCTTTGCTGTGTCACATTATCAATCCTCCTTATTACTGTCACCAGAGTTATCTGCATGGCCCATGCATTTATTTTTTTCTCTCCCTCGTCCACTTGATACTAGAGCTGTTACCTGTCACCCTTCTTCAAGTGAGGAGTAAGTGGCTGCCATTCTAGAGCCAGCTGGCAGYGATCAGGAGGAAAGTGCACTCGTCTTCCCAGTGGAAACTCCTCAGGCCATCCCATCTCCGAGGTGCTGTGTGAATTAAGTTGTGTGTTCACTGCCATGTGTCAAAAATGATGGTGACATAAGACCATGTTGCTAATTAACTACAGTCTGAAGCACATGTCAATCACATACATTTGTGGCTAGTAATCTTCTTGCTAGTCACTTTTTCAAACAACACCCTGGTCCATCTGAATTATGTCTAAATTAATCTAAGCGGATCTGCACATCATTTTCTTATAATCCAATAGTAATCTGTGTTCATCTATGCACAGCCTGATAAACAGCCCTAGTAACTAAAGAATCTTTTGAACTTCTGGAGTTCAGAGTGAACCTATATTAAACCTTATGGCTTTGAAAATTTTGGATAACTCCCTTTCTTTCTTTCTTTCTGTCTGTCTGTCTGTCTGCCTGCCTGCCTGCCTGCCTGCCTGTCTTTCATCTATTTCTGTATATACCTGGCTGGAAAAAATACAAAATTACCATTATAAAGGGTGATCTTTGTGGCTCTCCACACTCCAAAGTACACAGGAAGTTTTCAAATTTGCATGAAAAAAACACATACTGGTGGCTACTGAAATGGAAACTAAAGAACTTTTAGACTAATAAGATATATTCTTCTGTGAGCTCTGYTATATTTCAACATAGAAATTATGAATTCTTATCCAAATTCAGCTTCTGGCTATTTAAGGTTCAACCTTTACTAGCAGTGGAGGCCTCAGATGATCTATGAATGAAYGACAGGCCAAAATCTGAAAACTTATCTACTTGGTGTTAATGCATCTGGAAATAACTGAAAAAAATAATGATTAAAAGGACATTAATTTGGCAATTTCCTGAGAAACATATACAACTATATCACTTTGATATCATTCTCAAAGTTCAAGTTAATAAATATAGTACTTTACTGAAACTGATCTGTACTTCTTTATGCTTCCTGTTAAACCTTCAAGAGTAAAATGTCTCCTACACAATACTGTTCCTACAGAACAACTGAAACTTGGCCTCTGAATCAGTGAAAAGAAGAACTGAATAAGAAATCAGATCTCTTTAAGTACGACAAATACAGTAAGTACAGGCAAAGAGCACACAGCCAGCACACCAACGTTACAGGTAGAGAGATCTTTTTAGCCTTTCAATCAGAGCTACGAGTCAAACTCAGCTTAAGATGTGCTCCTTGCCTCCTATGGCCGAGGTGGGCTCAAGGCTTACCAATGGGTCTCTGAAGACGTCAGACAGCATTTAGGCTCTGAAGTTAAATATTCTTCACTTCAGGATCTAGTTTATCCAAGCTAGAGAAACAATTTGTATTTGACTTCAGGACCAATATGGCAGAAATCCCAGAGCTCTCCACCCATATGCTAGGAACATATGTGTTCACTCCAGCTACACTCCCTTATTCTGACTCCATTCGGAAACAACTCCCTGTTCCCCACTTATTCTCCCCAGGACTGAGCCAAAGTCTATTAAAGTATTCAGGAATGTTTTCACTGATTTCAACAAGCTTTGGATAGTGCCGTCCAGCTTCCAATCATTTCTGTCATCATTTCTTTATTGACCAGCAGCAGCTTGATAATTGTCATACACTGACATCTTCAAGAGAGCTACTCCAGCTTGTCCAGACCCCTAAAACTGATTTCTAGAGTACGGGTCAACTTACAGATATTCTTACTCATGACAACAAAAATTCATAGTGGGTTCTTTTGTTTATAAATGGAAGAGTAGGTCTGGCGGGTGGACCAGGACATSGCTCCACAGCCTAGACATAATCACAGGGAGCTAAGGTCTGGTGCTTCAGAACAATAGCTCAAAACCTCTGTGACCTACCAATGGAGTAATCTCCAACATAGTTGAATCTGTTTCCAACATTTCAATATTTATTTCCACAGCATCTCACTCACTGCACATGACTGCCCAATGAACACTTTGGTCTCCTGTGTTATGCTAGGAACCAAAGCAGAAAGATGACACTGCTGCTGAAGATGAATACTGGCAGAACATGGCTAAAATACAAGGTTCACACATTATGCAGAGGAAGGAGTTTCTAAAACTGTAAGACTCATATTAAACACCCCATCCTGGTCCTAGAAACTTCAGGCCTGAGGTCAGCACGTGGAACTTTTACAAGATCTCAATTGCCTTTTTGGCGGTTTTACAGAACRATGTTGTGTTTACTGAGTAGCCCTTCTTAGATGCACAAAAGTAGGATTTTGTCCATACTTTGTGACTAGACTCTGGAGTTGGATTGCAATATGCCCTGACAAACTAGTAAATGGCACATTTCACTAAGAACTGCATTCAAAGTTATTGCACTGTCTTTTCTGCTTAAAAAGTTGATACTAGTGAGTTTTTCTCCACAGTCCTTTCCAACGATTTGACAATTTGCCATAACAGAAAAATAAAGAAATTTTATTCCTCTTCATCCCTCAGAAGTGTCTTCCCAGGACTCTAACATAGTGATTACTTTTGCAAAAGCACTTTCCTTTCCCTGGTCAATGATCTCCAATAGTCCAGCTCACCTCTATGAAGATGCTCTGCTCCAGCAGGAAGCTGAGCAGCAGATRCAACACAAGTGACAGCGAGCAGTGACAAGCTACCAAGACAGCTTATGAAACCACCCTGCAACAAGAGGAGACTTCCCTGTAACATTTACAGCAATGCTATTCAATCATTTTCTGTTTTGAGAAGAAAAGGGGCAGAATCTGTGAATGTGATTAAAAATATTCTTTTCCATGCTGTGTATTTCAAAGATTTGCTACCTGGGCTTTAGATTTCTCTTTTTTAATAAGAAGCATAATATTTCCATAACTTACATTTGGAATCATTCCTGGGTTTTGGAAGCAAATTATTAAAATTGAGCATATGGAGGTCTTAAAGTAGAACCTTATGGGAGGGGAAAAAAAAACAGTTGATCAAGTCTATTTTGTAGCATCTTAAAATAAAATGAATGCTGCAAACTCCTGGTGAAATAGGATTTGTTCTCTGTGGAGTTCTTTTCCATCCTCCATTTTCAAGTTTCTCTCATGGAGTGAGTTGAAGATTGCATTGGAACTAAATTCTTTCACCTTTAAACAAGCATTTTTATTACATTTGCTGCTTTTTGTTTCATGTTGTTATCAGATTACCTCAGAGTATGGAAGATCTAGTTATTTTTATATGACGTTCAGGGAAGCAGACAATGATGGTGCTACACACACTGTTTTTACATCTTTTACCTACCCGTAAGGCAGAGGATACGATGTTGAGCATTCATTGCCAAGCAGCTGGCTGCCTGGGCCATACCTCAACCCATAAGTGACAGTTACTAATTTTAAGAGTTGTAAATTTGAAACCAGCATGAAGGTGTAAATCTGAGGCATCGGGTCCAGTTCCTCCATCTAGTGAGACACGCTCAGGTCCTCGCGTGTTCCGGGGATAATTGCATTACAAATGCTTCCTCTAAGCATATGTTCTAGGGGGGTTGTGTCTTCTTTTTTTTTTCCTTACAAGCTGTGAACATGCACTGATCTAATGCTGTGTGATAATATCAATATTGCTAAGCACAGGCAAAAAATCAATAGTCCCCATGGTCTGAATAAACACTTTCCTCTTCCCAAGCCCAGCTTATGTTCAGTCTGAGTCTTCCCTGTAATGTTAATTAGACGTGCCTTCAGTGCAGGTTAGTCTACTCCAAGCAAACAGCTTCAAAAGCACCATGTTTTTCACTGTATAACTTGTTCTACCTGTACTTCAGTAGGATCATATGTGATTTATTAAAAGTGAGCAGTGTTTTCAGTGAAAAAAGGTTTTCCAAGAAAAGAAGGCAATGTAAGTACATTGCCAGCAGTTTTACTAGCTCTGGCCTTTCTTTTTCATCTATAGAGTGTTCAATAAGGCAATACATATGACATCTAACTTCTTTGAGTTAACACCTGCTCTATCAGTGATCCTGATGTATAATGGAAATCTCAGCACTTGACTGCTGTTATCTGACTAATGTGGCAAAATGCTTTCATGAGAGGCAGCAATTTGTGGGCTATGGCTTAAACTTCTTCAAATAGGTGTGACTCCTCACTCAATCTACATAAGCCTATATTAACAGAAAACCTTGATAGCTTCTTTGCTTCATTTGAAAAAACTCCATATTCCATTAGAAAATGGAGAATCCTGAATTCTTTATCCCTCTTAAAGTCCCTATGAAGTCCATGACAATTTAAAGAGTACAGGAGAGGCCTCTAACATGTGCTGTAAGTGAACATTTATTTTATGAGAGCAAAATTGCAGCATGTATTTTTGCCATACATTTCCCATTTCCTTAAAAAAAGGCTCACATAAAAGGAAAAAAAGAAACTGGCAAATCAGTATGTCGGGATTTGATTGTTCACCTATGTTCATTTATATAACTGAAGCCAATCTTTACGGCATTTTTAAGGGTTCAGTTGTCAGTTACACAACTGTCAGGATATAAGTCTTGGTGAAATTTCAGTTGCTAATTTGTAATCCTGTGCAGAATCAGATGTGCACATACATTTGTGTTGTTGGACATAAATGTAATCCCCCCCAAAAGGGTTCTTTGTGACATCTTTCCAATTTTAATTGATATCACAGCAATCTAAGAAAGACCACAGTGAATCAGCAGTGTTGACAATGTGCCAGGGTGTTTAGAAAATAGGCATAGCTAGGGAAGAAGAACATGTCAAAATACATTTTGAACATATTGGAATATGTTATGAAATAAAATGTGTTTACCTTTTTGAATGACGGTGTTGGGTAGTGCTGGCGAGGCTGAGGAGGAGGAGGGGGTGGTGATGGAACCCTCGAACCGGACCAAGTTCCCATTATGTTATGCAAGGTGCAAATACGCAGCCAAGCAATATGACACTATATGACAAATCACTTCTCTAATTCCTTGGACTTGCCAAACAAATTAACTTCAGCAGATCTACTCTGGTGGTAGCGGTGGTGGGAACATTAGTTGTAGTCAAAATGCTGGTGGCTGCTTAAGTTCTGCCATCACATAGTTTAGCCAGGCTTAGACAAGTTTAGACATCCAAGTGCTAAAAATATGGGAAGATAGTAACATCTGCTCTAAAGCAAAACACTCGCTGATGTTACCACTGGTGGCAATGAACTAAGACATTTGGTGCGGCAGGAGAAAAAGCATTCTAGGTCTACATTTAAACATCTGAATGCAGAAATAAAAGAAGCCCTTCCCGAAAAGTCCCACAAACTGATGAGAGGAATGATGCCCTGAAATGCTTTCCGAAGAAACACGGTTATACCATTACTGAGTGCATTCTCCTCACAAAAGGTGTCCTCAAAAACATCTGAAGCATCACAGCTATTAAGCAAGTTGCTTGACTGTAGGAATGAACCGTTCTGATGATATTCTCCTCATCTATATTCACCATCAAAGCCAAAACAGAATGAACAAGTTCATAAAATTCTTCTGTTTCAGTCTCTTTAAATAATTAGCAATGTCAGCCATTTTATTGCCCAGATGACATTTTTTTTTCTTTTAGACTGAGTAAACAATACAAATATTTTAAGACTTTCTCCTATTTTCTGCAACTTTCCTGCAGCTTCCTCATGCATTCATGGGCAAAATTTGTCTAGACCCAGTCTGGTATTGAAAGCTCCTAACCTTTTAATAAACTTTTGTCTTGTTATCTTCCCAGCTTCCTAATTCATCATCTGTCATATTCTGTAATCTGATCCCGGATTCAGAGGCACAAACACACTGGAATACATACACTGTCTAACCAGTTGAAAATAGATATGCTAAAAAAACCCCACTATTTCTGTAAACAGCGATACATGCTATTCCTTCTCACTGTCGCATTGTCACAGCTATGCTACAGCCATTGTCATTTTTGCTTGCTATTCTATTTATACAGCTAATGGGAATTATTGTATTTAAAAATATTGTGACATTCACATCCGTTTCTAGTATTTTCAAGTGATTTTCTCCTGCGTGCCACGCACAGTATCCTGACAGGGTATCACAGGGCTCGGCCAGACTCGCAGCAGCCGCCAAACCTGCAGCAGTTTGCTCCTCTCCTCGCTCCCCTTTCTGCCCACCACGCGACGGCAGAACCACGTGGCGCTGCCAGGCSGGCCGGGCCGCGGCRGGGATGAGGACGAGGACAAGGACAAGGATGAGGGCGAGAACGAGGTTGGCACAACGGGCAGCATGGGGCGKCCTGACCGCTCAACGTGCCGGGCCGCTGGCGCTCCGGGCGGCCTGGCTCGGAAAGCCGCCTCTCGCTCCCTGCTGGCTCCGGCACTCGCCTTGCTGAGGGCTCCGGTGCCTCCGGCTGTGGGATAGTGCGGGGGCTACGTAGCGCGCAAGCTCGGCTAGCGACATCTCCAAGCGCTGCGCCGCACATCTCCGTAACTGCAAAAGTCCGACCGGGATGTCGGCAGCTTCTTTCCACCCAGCTGGGWATGCAGAAGGTGAATCTCGCTCGCACAGTACCAGACATGCTACGTACCAACTGTTGTTTTCCCGGGAATGAAAATTGAGCGTGCACCTTCTCACACAWAGGGAAAAATCCCTATGTGAACAACGAAGGAAAAAAGACCACTTTGATCCGAGACAGGCCCACACAGGGACTGAAAGATGACTCTGAGCAGCCAACAGAGTGAAGGAAGAGTAATCCCATCCTCAACACCAGACCTATGGCCAGGGCGCTCCACAAAACTCACATTCACATGTGAAAATCCTGAGTGCTCCACTTATTTCATTAAATTTAAATTTGGGCATGTATYATTGAAACCTGGGAGCAAACGGGGCCATTATCTGTATGATGGTGATTATGGCTCTAGGCTACAGGTGTCAGCGGCCAACCTGCCCTGTCTCTGACCCAGCACTCAGGGCWTTTAAATACTGAAGTACAAATAACCCAAGCAACTAATGGTATAATTACTGTAGATAACTTAAAAATGTTGCCTTCCCCCTTAGAGTAGCCTGAAAAGAGGATGATTTGTCGGTTAAATTTTAATGGCACAATCAAAGAGTAGTTAATCCCCCAGCATGAGGCGCCCGGCGTGGGCAATTGCAGGGTTAGGACTGTTCAGTCTCTGCGCTGACCCAACGGGCCACAAGTCCCTCGACGGCTCGCAGTGTTTGTTAAATTGGCTATAGTCTCTACATGGATATACCCTATCAGCCAAAAATAATAGAGGGTTTCGTTGCCAATTTTAATGTTCATATGTTGCAATCAGCGGGGTTTTTTTTCCTTTTTATATCAGTGTTTCGGAGGTTAATCTCCGTTATCATCCTCTTAAACTCACTCTTATTCTTATCAGTTATATTTAGTGGCAGATTGCAAGCTTTCCTTATTATCTTGTTAAATCAGTAGGTGAAAGCTTTTCAAGGCATTTCTTTTTAAACATCTTTTATTAATGTTAATATGCCAGATGGGACAAATTAAAATGGTTCTGTTCTTCATGCTGCCACTACCCACAATTTTACCACATCATTTGCTGGTTAAGGAAGCATATGAAAATGATAGGTACAGAACTCCTGTAATAAAAGTTCAGAAAATGATAGCGTGCCCTGTCTAGAAAAATGTTTTTTTTTTTTATTTTCCCCTGTTAGATGTGTGTGTGTGTGTATATATATATTATACATATATATACATATATACATATATATATATATATGTATATATGTATATATATATACACACACACACAAACACACACACACACACACACACACACACACACATATATATATATATAAAAAAGATCTCTGCCATGTCTGTGCATAAAACAACTTTGATTTTACCAGAGCTGAGATGTCCAAAATTGTTTTGGTCAGAGCGTTTGGCCATGTACCTTTTCTGTGCTCACACTGGAGTCAACAGAAAGCTTAGGTGCCTCTAATGTATGATTAAATTTCCTTGCAGGGCAGCCTTGGTGAATTTGCTTGTTTTGGGGGCTGAAACTGTTTGTGACATGTTTTTTTATATTCTATCTCTAACGAAAGTGTTTACAGAAATGCTTGTAGCATTTTTAATGATGGTGGTTATGGGACCATTTATTCCTACACACAAAATCAGCTCACTAGCTCACTGATAGTGAGATTTTACTGTTTTTCCTTCTGCTAAAATGCCCTTACACTGTGAAGAGGCCTGCTCCAGGATTTCAGTGAGACTACTTTTACCATGAGGGATCATTTATCCCAACAACGGAGCGGCCAAGTCCTTATATTTATGATTTTCACTATCGTTACTTCTTCCTCATTTTTTTTTTTTCTTTTATTAAGTACTACTCGGAACAGTGGCTTCCTTAGTTTGCATGGAGAGCTCAGGAATTGCTTTATGCATTTAAATGGTAACATCCGCTATAAGACCACAAAACTGGGTCTGGATACAGTCAAATCCATGTGATACAGATGTTTGGGTATTCCTTGTCAATAGCCAATCCATGATATTTCCTGCACTTGATCAAATTTTGCTTAGACAGAGACTGATAAGTTGAGGCAACAACACTTTAAATGAACATATGCAAAAACCACAGAGAAAAGAGCTCTTTCTGTGAACGGAGTGTGGATAGTGTCTAGGGATTAAACAGTCATCTAATTTTACCATAAATCTACTTCTAATATTAAAAACAACTCAGCCTCTTTATCTCTCGGTACCAGCTAGAAGGATTTTAGTTTTCTCTATCCACTGCTACTTCAGGCTGCATACTGAATCTGATGTGCATGAAAATCACTTAGCATGAATATAATAGAAAATTAAAGTACTGCTGAATTATACTTAGCTGCTCAAATTCAAGAAGGCAATGTTAAGATTTGCCCATTTAAAACTTATCTGCATATTATAAATTGCTGTAAACAATTTATATTTTTATAACAAAACATAGCGTTGTTTAACTTATGTCCTGGCAATTTTAGGGCTGTTTTCTCCTCTAGTCTTCTTTGTAAGCAACATTATGAAAAACAAAAACTGCCACACTTGTTTTCCCTGGAAATAAACAATATATATATGTATGTGTGTATGTGCATACGTGCGTGCATATTTGCATATGCATGCATGTACACAGATAATTTTACATATATATATAAATATGTATCTATATGCATCATCTTCCTTTTGAGTGGTGAGRATTGTGACTAAACATAGGGAACAAATCAAAGTTGAGGAAAGCCACATACAGAACAGCATGACTGGAGTTTTGAATATGGAAGAGAGTGATTCTGCAAGATTCTGCACAGGCTTCGCATTTGCCATTAGGGCTGGAGATTGAGGCATGTAGAGCTGGCTAGAAAATGAAAAGGTCCAGCCCTGGGAATGTCATCTATACTCACTGCGATGGCACCTGCCCTCAGGAGACACAGAGGCCTTCTCTGTCTTACACAATGGAAGAAGAACTAGCAGGGAGATACCCACTTAGCCAGGTTAACCCAGCGAATGGTTGCAGAGCACAGCATATACCATGAAGAAGTAAGAGAAGAAAAAACAGAACTGCTATGAATAGAATAAAATAAAATAAAATAAAATAAAATAAAGTAAAGTAAAGTAAAGTAAAGTAAAGTAAAGTAAAGTAAAGTAAAGTAAAGTAAAATAAAATAAAATAAAATAATAAAATAAAATAAGTTTCTCTGGTATATCGTAATAAATGTTTCTCCACAATGCTCCTGTATAGTGCCAGGAAAGCCTATGTTGCTTTCCTTATTATTTCTAATTTTTTTTCCGTATTATTTCTTCCTATAAGAAACAAAGGAGAACTTAGAGAGTATCCCAAAGTTATTTCTTTATGGCAGTGTAGAATTCCCAAGTTCAGGAATGTTAACAGTTCTGCAGGAAGGCCACTCTAACCCCACCAGTTCCACAGGTCTGTCTGATTCATCTCAAAGCAGCTATGGGAGGAAATGGAGTCTCTGCAGCTTTTAAAATTTGCTTGACAGGGTCAGGTAAACAGTTTTGAATTTAACACGGCTTATGCTCTCATCCAAAGTCTATGGAGATGTTACTAGGTGCATCAATATCCACAGTACATCTTGGTTAATTTGAAAAAAAAAAAAAAAAAAAAAAGTAAAGTTCTTCTTAGACTGCTAATTTTACACTTCTATGAGCAGGTAATATATGAATATGCATAATTTAACTTGCCTATTCCATCATTAGAGAACAAAATGATCTTGAAAGGTGAGCTATTGAACTTGTTTTTCCCTACTATTTTATCCAGATTATATGTGAAACCTGCAAATACTTCTCACAGAGCATAGAGACTTCTTTAGGAATCATGGCATTTGTACATCAAAAAAACCCGTGATTTGATCCTGCAAATAGACACATGGCCACAAAGAGCTTTCAGGTGGGAGGGGACCATTGCAATCATCTAATCTGCCTACAGGTCATGATGTTTCACCGCTGGATCCAATCACAAAACACAGACATGATCCAGTAAATATCTTTCAAATACATCTGTTCTGGCTGAGAAACTTCATGTGATGGACCTTACTTCTGAGCCTTCCATTTGTTAAGCTAAGCAGATGAAGCTTCTTCAGTCTTTTCACTGCAAGGCAGGTTTACGTACATTTATTTCTAAATGACAGCAGCACAGAAATGAATGTTTCTTCTAGGAACCCTCCCACTGAGGCAGACACATCTCAGAATTCAGAGCCTCAGTGACATGACTGCTATGACAGTACAGATGACTTAGCTTGTTGCTGGCTGAGAAGATCTATCTTAATTAAGATAAAAATAGCAAATTGCCTAAATATTGAGCACATGTAGGAGAATATATAAGTCAATGACTAATACGTGCTTTTGAAAGCATGGATAAATGTTTAAAATGTTTTTTCAATTAAAATCAGCCCAAAGTCTTAAACCTATAAATAACACGATTAGGATGGGCTTTTGTTTTCTTTCTTTTTTTTTTTTTTTTCTTTTTTTTCCCCAGTTGTGGATCTGCTTTATTTGGTGTGCTAACATCTTCCTCTGACAAGCAGGAGTTTTGGACACGCAGCACAGGGCTGAATTGTAGGACGAGAGGAGACAAGCATTTACTGGAGACGTTTTGTCTGTTTAAAGCTTGAGGACACAAACCACCCCGAGCAGTGCCAATCCTGCAGGTTAAYAGAATAGAGATACCACTGCAGGCCACAACACGAGAAACCCAATCCTGCTCTCACTTAAACAGAGAGCCGGGCACGATCCTTTTCATCTGTTTAAGCCCATGCCTTACCTCATGCTTCAGTGATATTAAAACCTCTGCCTCCTCCATTGCAGAAGGAGTCACACCATGTTCTGGCCAGACCACGTCAGTGCTGAGAAGCCCTGGTCTAGAATGYGACCCTGCGAGTCGGACGCGGGGTCCTATTTAGCCTGTGTACCATATAAATTCTGTGGCAGGAGTCACAGCATCAGTTCTCAGGTGACTACATGAGAGAGCATTTCAGCTGACRTAGGTTTTACCTAGTGCAAACCTTTGTGGGGCTTCACAGAGCTATTCTAACACATACGATAATAAAATAGGAAATCAGTAGGAGGGCTATGAGTAGCTAATGTCTTCGTTACTGAGAGAATTAGGGAGAGAGATGGAGGTGGATGGAGTAGCAAGAATTATTATTATAAACATTCACCCGCTTTTTCACATGTCCACTAAAAATATATCAGACAAATTCCTTCTAAATGTACTTGAAAGCATGTGTAAGAAAAGAGGCTTGCACTTTTAAGCAGCATATTGCTTCCAAGCTTGTGAAACCAYTAGCTTCACAGCATGGCAGAGTTATTTCCCTTATGCATAAATCCCACAGAAATATTCAGTAGATGTCCACAACTTATAAGTTTAAGAGAGAAATGGGATTCTACCTAGCGTTTGCATAGGAGTCCACCAAAAACACAAAGGGACCGGGAGTCTTTGCTCTTTGTACACGTATGCCATGAAAACCAAGGTGCTGCCCTGCCTGCCTGTGATTACACAGTTGTTCTGCAAGTAACGCACTGTCTAAAGCTGTGCTCATTTTTTTTTCCAGTTTCGGTTCGCACAATCATGAGTTTCATTTTGAGTTTCATATGAACTAAGAAACTCAAAGCAAAACTCAGCTGGAACTGTCTTTTCTTGGTTTATGGTGGAAGGTATGCAAAAACAGAGACAGACATTTCCACTTGAAACTAACTTGTTCCAGGCTTGAACAATTAAATTTAGTTTAGATCAAAACGTAGCACTGAGGTTCAACGTAACTCATCAGTGAATCTAATCTGGTGTCCCTTATTTTTGTCCTTTAATAAGGGCATTTCACTGATGACCTGCTAGTACCCATATAAGGGCAAAATTCACTTGCGTAGCTTTGGGGTGTTTATTTAATACGGCTACTAGGCAAAACAACAGACAGGTGACAGAATTTTCCTAYGTGCACATACAGAAAAAACAAGCCTGCTGTACATGTACTGACTCTAGCTCACCGTGCTCACTTTGAAAAATTGTGTCTTTTCCTGCACAATTCTGACTTTACGAAGTACTTGATCTCCACATGCAGAAAACCCAGAAAAGAACATGAAATTTCATCAGTTCACTGTGCAAAAGGGATTTTGAAGTCATGACTGTGGCACGATGCTCTGCTGCCAGCCCATTGGATGCACATGGCAAACAAAGGAGCAGAAGGTTGCTGTGCTACTGCTACCTTGATACATTTGAGAAGCTGCCTAATTGTTTTATTACTTACTGCAGAGTATAAGGACAAGYAATTATATTAGGTGGACATAATATATATCCTAAACACCAGTACTCTCCAGCTTATACTGTTACAAATGTTAATGAAGAACTGCTAGCCTTTGTGTATTCAAATTCCAATTACAGGAGCAAATAATGCGACATTCAAACTTCACTCTTTGCTCAAATTGGTATTCAAGGTCTCAGCTAGGAAGTAATTCTCCTAAGTAAATTTTTTCAATAATATTTCTCGTTTGCAACTACTTCAGAAAAGTGTGAGGCTTTTCCAACACATAGAATTAGTACTCTAGATTCTGATCTAGATCTCGGTGCTATYGGTAAAATTACTCTCATTTTAGACCTATGCAAAATTCAGTGAAACACAAATCCTGCCTGCTAAGTGTATGCATAGCAGCCAGGTAGAGATGTTAAGTGAGGAATAAAAACAACACATAGTCTAGATTTAATTACAATCTAAAGACAAGAAAACGCCTTAAAACCACAGACAGGCATATTTATGGCTTCCTGATTGCCATCAGTTTTTCTAGTTCTCCTCATTCCTCCAATCTGTTAGATTCTTTTATCCAAAAACTTTAAGCAGCACTTTACATAGCTTGTATCTCAGCTTACTTTTAAGTACAAAAATAAATAAAAATTACTGAATAACTAGTATTTGATAGTCAAATTCAAGAAGAAAGGAAAGAGTACTTGCTTCCTTTACTGTTTTCTTGGGGCAACGTCAAAGTTGATTTTTGTTGCGATATTCATTTTCATTATGCTCATAMTCATTTTTTCACGTTCGCAACTATGACATAGCAGGGTGATAATAGCTGCAAATGGCAACTCGGGGAGCAAGAGGTTTAACATCAACTTTCTAGAGGAAAGGAGATTCCACCAAAGTCAGGTGAAGATCCACATATTAAGGCTGCTCCTGAATAACATGGGTCCTGGTAATCTGAATGCAAATCATGGCTGTACCTAGCGATTGCAGCCATGCCAGAGAGGCAYAGCAGGCATGGGGCTACTGTGCATCAAACAACGAGAACATCCGCCTTTGCAGGGCAACACATGCATGCTTTTTTATAGCAGCATTTTATATCAGCCATCAAGAAACAGAAACAAAACCAAACAGAAGTTGTGCTCCTAGGCGTTGTGGCAATGACACCAGTGACGAGAGCTGAGGTCAGGGGCATGAACAGCAGCAAGGGAAGGCTGCAAGGTGGCGGGCAGAGCACTGAGCATCTGCCCGCCAAGCTGGCAGCAGTTGGAGCCGAACGGCAGGATGAGCCAGGCACAACCGGGCAGATCGCCTGGGTGCAAAAGCACACGTGTACCGGAATGACAGGCTCCAATAAACCCTAACTAATCAATAGCCATTAATCTTTAATTATCTTCTCTTGCTGATAGAGTAAGAGAGATACATCAAGATACTGCCTTCCACATGCGTTCATTAGGAATTCAAAGATTTAGTAGCTGGTGGTGATGTTAGGATAATTAGCAGGAAAAAAATGGAAAAAAAGAAGGTTGCTATAGCAACACATTCATCATGATCTACAGCATAAACACCCAGATTAATTTACAAGATGCCAGGTAGATATCTGCTCGGCTGACTGGGGTACACACAGACACCACCTTATTTGCTTTTATTAAGGCTTAATCATCAACATTAGAGCTTTCAAAGTACGTATGCTATCACTGTCAATCACGGAGACGCTAGATGCTTTTAGGGGCAAATCCACCAGCACAGGCTCTGTGCTGCTCTAGCCGCTCTGCACGGAAAGTGGGGGAAGAGTAATAGCTGCAGGAGCTGCAGCTTGGGTCTGCCAAGCRGCGTGGGTCATAGATGCTGCCTCTATAGCAAGCAGCAATTGCCCCAAGGATCCTGACTGCATTTTGCCTTGCGAATTTGTTGGGAAACGGGTGGTGTTGGGTGTGGCGCTCGGGCGATTGCAGCTGCCTCCCGGGGAGAGCCGACGGGCGGCCCGCGCGGCCGCGCCGCAACCAGGCCTGCGGGGCGCCGACGCCAGGCGCTGTGAGGCAGCGTCACCAGCGGCGAGCAAAGATCCCACAGCAAAACAACGCTACGAGACCTGGCGTGTGCTTTATGACCTCAGTAGAGCTGTCCCTCTAAAGAATGAGTTGAACGGACTCAAGGCTTATGCACAAAATGTGAAGAAAACAGGCAAGCCCAAATACTAGGGTCTCTCTGTCACTGCTTTTTCTTCCTGCTAGTAAGGGCTGCACTCATGTCCCAAACTCTTGTTACCACTTGACAGCAAAGCCCTTCTGTTCCCATGCTGCGTTCCTGCGTTAGTCTATCCCCTTCTCAGAGAAAAGTGCSTGATGGAGAACAGATTTTGATGAGTGTCAGACCTTCCTGAAGTAGCAACCCAACGTGCCGAACCATTCCCAGGGTTCTGTGCTTGTCGGAGGGATGCTGGCAAGACCAAAAGCTACATGAGAATTAAATGTATTGCCTCAGCAAAGATTTACGTGTCAAGTTCCCCAGRACTGGTGCTTGGTGACAAACTGTCTATGCACCAGGGCCTGCAGATCATGTTCATCCCTTGTTTCACGCTCTTTTCCCCTGCCTGCCTCACTACCGGTTGCATGTTGGATCAATTACCCTCCTCCTAAGCAAGGACGTGCGTTATTTGCTAGCAGTCGCCGCCGCCGTCCCACGCCGACCCACGTCACCGCCTCCCCCGTGCCCGTGCAGCTGCGTGTGCAGCTGCGTGGCCGAGCAGATTGCGGCGCAGCTGCAGGAGCGGGCGCACGGAGCCTCCCACCCGCGGCGCGGCACCGCGGCCCGGCCAGACCACGCGCAGCCCGAGGGCCGGCGCCAGCACGCAGGCTGTTCACACGTGGGCCCAGGAAGGCCAGTTCTACCTGGCTTTACGTTTGTACCTGTTCTGGTCACAAGCCTGTGCAAAGCACAGGCGCAGTGCGACCTTCAAGGGCTGGTGCTCCGAACACACGCTCTCCAACATTCCAGCTATCCAGCCCACCAAAAGGCACCTGGGAATGTGCCCAACCTGTTAGGAAAGACACGGGAATGTACAAAGCGAGGACACTCCTTGCACAAATGAGTAATAAAATAGCCKCTAGTACAATACTGGTTTGATAAACATCATGTATCCTGCTGAAAGATCTGAGAAGAATAAAACCCAGTCACTCAGTTGACACTGGTGCAGAGCACACAATTCCTCCTGCACTGACCCATGCTCATCACGCCAGGACAACTCGACCGTATTGAACCAAACAGAACTTGAGTTCAATGGCCAAGGACTTGGCTCTGGCGCCAGCATCTCTGCGAGCTGGGCCCCATCACTGCAGTGCAACAGCTCCAAACAGACAGCACATCCAACACATCCTCACCTGAGCTGCTGAAAAAGACCCRACGTGCACACAAGCCTCTTTTATAGAAATCTATAAACATCTCTATCTCTGGAGCATAAGCAGCTCACTGTATTATGCTGGCCACAGTTTACTTTGACTGTCAATATATTGTGTAGTACCTACTGGGTCCTTTTCTTCTGGATATTCYGAATTAAATAAACCAAGACTCAACACATGTCTTAAAACCACAATAGTTTATTTATAAGGAGAAAGACAGGCCATCAAACTTTCCACAGGAATTCAAAAAATTCATCAGGGAGTCAAAGTCTTTACTTTCTTTCCATTCATATAATTTTGGTTTTGGCTTAACACTTAACACAATATTCAGTTCAAAAGAATATCCCTTGCATTTCAAGTAAACAATAGTTGTTATACAAAGACTTTTAATTTTTCCTCTCCTGCTCTTTACCATTTTCTTTCCTCATTCCAAAGCTCTGCTCAACTAGCATGATGCCCAGGCCAGAAAGAGAATCTGTTTTTCTAATTCAGTCTTTTTCATAACAACCAGTTCAAGTCATTCCATTGCAACTACTTAACCTCTAAAGTTTCCTAAATGCTTTACTTTTTTAAATGAAATTTTCAATTAGGAAAAAATGAGGAATAGGAGAAAAACTAAATATAATTAAAATGTGATGTGTTCTGGTCTGAAAAATGAAAACAAAATGAATACAGCTCACAAAATAAACGAGTGCTTCCGAAGTCCTTGTTTTAATCTAAGTCTGGATCATAATATAAAAGTGTGTTTGATAGTTTCTGTCTAATTAATAGGAGAACTTAGCCCACAAGACACCCCCCCACACTTAATTAGGAAACATTATACTTAGCTCTTATTTAGCATTTCACAAACACTGGGCCAATTTCATCTTTGGGGTAACTTTACTGAAGCCAATGAATACAGCCAAATATCTAATTAACTGTAACAATTTGGCAAGTATACAAGTATTTGGCAAGAAAATATATATTCATCAAACAGTGCTATGCATATGATGAATTACAGAATTATGTGATAAACTGCCTTTATTATGCCAATAAAACTTTTAGAAATAACTTTTCTCTAAAACAAATTACACTTTTGGAGAATAAATGATATAGCTGTCTGGTAAAAAGGTATTTCTGACATCTGGTTCAAGGGACCTGTTTTATTATGGCTTTGACATGCATTCGAACATGGCAATTTCAAAGTCATCTGGCAGAATATTTCCACCCTATGAAAGCAATTTAATTCCAACTACACCACCAATCCCACCTTACAAAAGTCAGTAAAAGGCCTTAGGATCTCTGTGCTCATGGTCTAGATGCCTAGGCATGCACCAGACCTCCGACACATCATTTTTTTTTTGGCAATGCTACTACAACTAACTGAGCCCTGGACATTACAGCACTGATTGAAAGGATGTTACTTACAAGTAAAGGATATAAGGAAGCTGTTTGGCTCAGCTGTGTTATGCCACTGTATGCTGAACTGCTGCATTTTCTACGAGAAAATTAGATCCTTAACATGCCTGTCACTGTTCTTCAAACCTAGATCTTGAACAGACTTCATGGGCATGAGTGAAAAAGCTGCTCTGAACTGAGACTGTATATGGAAAACTACCTGCYGGGTTGTGGGGAAGGTCTTGCAAAGTTGCCATTCCTCCACCCTACACAAGCTGCACGACTACTGAAAACAGAGAAACCGTGGGCAAAGATATTTGCCTTTCCTGAAAGCTGACCTGTAGAACAGCAGCCTTCAGCAACTAAATGCAGTAGTAAACACAGCTATAGAAACCTCTTCACATTTGTAAGTGCTGTACTAATAAATCTTCTGTATCCAGACAGACTACAGAATCCGTGGTTACTATTTTTAAAGACACTAGTGAAAAGAAAACATATATAAAGTATTATAAGAGGTTTTCCTTCTCTAAACATTTGACAAATATTTGACAATATTTAATTCCATATCTCATGCTTTTAAATAGAATACAGTAATGCTCATTTGGTAAGCATGTAGGGACAAACTAATATTTTAGAGTTTCAGCTTAATTTCATATCATAATTTGGGCTTTATTATGGGCTATGTTTACTTWTATTTTTAAATATTATGTACTGAAATGTATGAATATTATCTCGTACTGCTGAAAGGAGCAACTCAGATATAAACCAAATGATGGACATAACTGCCCTGGACCAAAGTTAGGCCCCAGTGAGTTTTTCCATTGACTCTGAAGTCTGCTGGTGAGACCCTTCATGTCCCAACAGACAAACACTTCATTTCCAGCCTCCACAGGGACAAATGCAAGGGTACTGCAAAGCTCTATACATCATAAAYACATAAGAGATTTTCACCCATGCTGCAGGGCAGGCAGCTGCGCTTCACCTTCAGGGTGGGATTATGTGAAACTGGGCTGGCTGCTGCACAGGGTGCACAGAGATCTCACTACATAGCCCTTGGCTGATAGGCATGGAAGCTACAGTGTCACATCAACTTATTATAGGAACTTCTGCTACAAAAGATATTAAGATGGAGTGTTCTCATCACGCTCAGGAACTGATGTGGCTGTAGCTGTGCAACCCCTCCTAAAATTCCTAGATTAGAAAAGTGGCTACGAGGGTGCTGCTCGAGCAGAAGCAGCTTCTGTCCACTCACACCTTGCTCCTCAAAAGGAAGTTGATTCTTTTGGTTTTGGGATGATATAGGTTTAGTTTCTGTTATGTACTTTTGCTAGGGCAAGCCGAAGTCCAAGCAAGCAACTACCACAGCAAAATTCTTTACAAACCAATACTCCCATATTGAGTGTATATAGCTAAAAAGTGCAGGTAATTAAGTAAAATGGTGGTAGCTTAAACTGCCAGCCAGTAAACTTGATTTCAGCTTTAGAAGATACGGTTTGGGGAGAGATTTTTTTTCTTCTCTCTTTTTTTTTTTTTTTTCCCTGAGAGAGTTCTGTTCTGGGGATAGTAAGAAAAGAAAGTAATAATGGTATTATGTTGTGAGTATAGTGCCTTTTAAATAGGTTGAAAATAAGTGACTATCATTTAAGCATCATAAAGTATGTTGACAATGCACAGAAAAGGAAAACAAAACAAAACAAAACATATCCCCCGAAAGGAATAACATTAGAGTAAACGGGTCTCACCCCAAATAGATCCTAACAGCAGGTTTGCTTGATGGTGCATGCACCCGTATTTGTACATTTTGTGGAGCCAAAAACCATTTTTTGGGGCGTGACGCTGTTTCTAGGGCTGAACTCAACTTTGCTCGGGGTCTCAGTAAAAGGGCTCCACTTAGAACTGCTGCAGAAAGGCCCAGCAGAAGCCGGCTGCAGCCTGGCTCTTGGTAGCAAGACATAACCCATGTGGTGGCTGCTCTTGGCTGGGGGCTGGCGGGAAACCAACTGGAGCAGCTCTATGGAGCTCTGCCAATGGGATCAGCGCTTCCCTCCCTCCTCACTCAAGGAGTTTGCTGAGTCCTTTGGGGACTAAGTACAAGCCCTGCTTTGGACATCTTCAAACCCGCTTGGATGTGACCGTGTGCCCCATGCTCTAGGTGTCCCTGCAGGAGCAGGAGGGTTGGACTAGATGATTCTGTGAGTAAGGACTAGTGTCTGCACAGGGGCTGCCCTTCTTCACCGCCTGCTAAAYGCCAGACACAGCCACGCTTCCTGCTCTAGGCAATCGAGTTTGCAAGGATCCTCCTCACTCTTGAACACCAACACTTTTAAAAATTCAGCTTGAACAATACATTTTATGTACAAGCGATTAAATGTTAGAGTCTACTTCAGAGCGCTTTGTTCTTTCCTCTAACTGCTAATTATTAAGGTGTTTATCTGTAAGGAGACAAACAGATTCTGACTTAGTCATACCTCATCTTTTTCTTCTTGCTGACTGAAATCTTAATTCCATGTTTATGATGTTTAAAATTTTAGCTAATGGCACACTGTAACTGCAGACTGTGATTCTGTGGAGTAATTTGAAAAATAATAACAGAGAAGAAAAATTGCATGTTATCTAGGGCAGATAATAGGCATTTCACCCACCTGTAAAGTACCTAGCAAGGTACTGAGGTATTCAGATAAATAAATGATAATAATAATGATGATAGTAATAATATCAATAATGAGATAAGAGTTTATTTAAGCATGGATATCTATATATTGAATTGAGATAGGACGCAAAAGACCTTCTTTTGCAGTTTGCAATTGTGGCATTTTATCTGTGCAGTCCCTCTTTTCAGCAATAGTGCTTTCACAATAGTGGTTCTATAGCCCCTTTTTAATAGGTGACTCACGGTGTTACCTTTTCTTAATGAAAGACAAATACAAATGATCTAAGACTGAAAATATCTTTTCAAAATGGAACATGGGAGGTATACACAAATCTTATTCACAAACAGGAATTTATACAGTACCATCCATGCCTCACTTTGAAAGGAAACTACCTTCTTAAGTACTTTATTTTGCCTTCATTTTCTTTGACATTTTCCTACTGCTTACTTTAAAGGTAATGTATGAAAAATGAAAGAGCACTAAGGTTTCCTCCTGTATAAGATTCATCTGTATCAGATCAGCTACAATTGAACATTCAAGTCCCACGCTGCTTTTGTAATATGTATTTGATGAATCCATGTTAGAGCCTCGTAGGCAAACTTACTCAGAAAGGCAGTGGAGAATTTAACAAATTCATTCATCCATTCCATCACCAGCCATTACAGAGCCCCAGGCTAAGCCAGACTACCGAGTAACATGAACTCTGGCAAATGGGCAGGGAAAATACCTTGTATGCTCCTAGCTGCATTCTCCAAGTTGTGTGCGGCTGGAAAATGTATGTGCCTGTGAAGATTTCAGCCTTTCTTCAGCACACTACATTGCACTGTTTCTGAAATAACATCAGCTTTTCAYAAATGCACAGTCCTGGCTTTGCTACAATCTATGTTTTGCAATGTCATATATATTATAAATGTCATTTGCACAATAATACCTTTTAAAGTCTTCCCCTTTAAACTTATCCATAAATTTAAGGTTAATCTGCCTGCATTTTGGACCTGCTTTTAGTAGCCACTCCTTGCGCCCCACGGACAAAATTCTGTAAGGAGCCATGTCAGATATCAGMGCCTTTAAAACCCACGTAGAAAGGAAGGAGTATGTCGACGGGGCACCCGCACTAGTGAAAGGCTCGAGCATTTCCTGCTGTAACGAAGAACATACAAGTCATGCCATTCTGGCACTTGATACTGGCATCAAGTTAAAAACCAAAATCTATGTATTATACACTCAGACCCAAGGGTGCAGGAAGGTCCAAGGAGGGAGYCTTCCCTGGCAAAGATTCTGCTCTTTATGGACCCGCGCTGGGTACTGGAAGGTGCCAGTAATATTTGTAATTCAGAATTCCACATGCTATTCATTTATCACTTGGCTGTAATGAGGCATTATCTTCTCTTTACATTGCCTCCCTCAGCCAAACATTGCAGAAAATGTAAAAGGTTCAAATGTGTTTAGTAGATTTGTGCCAGTTGCCTGTCCATTATCTGCTAAAAGTGCTCACAGGTAACAACAGTCTTATCAAAACCGTGAGAGACCTACCACTTTTCCACTGTTGGCACGGGGAAGAAAGAGATCTAAGAGAAAAAAGAAATCTGAGCTTTCCAGTGCGTTTCAACTCTGATGTCCGTAACAATTAAGAATAAAGGGCAATTAAACCACTCCATGAATATAATATCGATAGAGCATAGGATGGGTGCCTCTCTGGGCAAATCAACAATAAAGCAATACTTTTGACAAATTAAAAATATAGCTTATATTGTTAGGTATGGTTTCCAARCACAGATCAGTACTATATCAATAAAATAAGAAAAATTATCTGAGAAAGCAAAGGGAAAAAATGGGACGCTGTTTTTTAAGCCTATAAAAACAAACTGAACACAGTAACTGAAAGCACTGTTGACATGTACAAAGGAAGCATTTCTTAACAGGAAAYAGTATAAAACTCAGTGAGTCAGAAACTTTGTCATGGGATTTAGGTTTTGCATAGATATCATTATTTTGTATGTAAAACAGTCTTGTAAAACACCATAAAATACCCACAGTTTCACCTAATAAGTAACATGCTTATTCAAATTTTGAATTAGCACACTGGCCATCTTTCAGTACCATAAACCTTACTAAACATTCGGTATCAAATGATTACAGAGGGTCTCAAGTGAAATGGCTTTGCAGTACTTAATCCATACTGGACTTGTATGCATCTTATGCAATCATTCAACATTTGGCACTGAAGCGGTGGTAGCCTTTGAAAGAATTTAAGGATTAAAAATATGAAGACTGAACTGTCCACATTTTTTTCTTCTAAAAGAACACCAGAAATATATTTCCAGCATAAAATAAAATCAAATCCTTGCCTGCCCCCAATATAAGCTCCAGTCTGATGCAGAGCAAGGGACTTATTAAGTGGGATGGAAAATATCCGGCAATTGCTTCCTTTTCCATCAGGTATTGTCACCCTGGCTAGCTGCACACTATAAAGAATGTGAACTGCCCTAAAGACATAGCCTAAGAAAAACAAATCATCAAATTTTGTCTCCTTCACAATTCTCATTAATTTTTGCAAAATTTCTAATGAGTATTTCTGAGGCCACGATCAGCCTACATTGCATTCACATACTGCATTAAATACAAGCAGCTATGGAAAAAAACCACTAACGCATAATTTTGCAAACCACTTCTCAAAAAAAGGAGGCTAGAGACATAATGAAGCTGACATGTGCTCTGAGGTGAAGGGAGAAGCCGGGAACAAGAGCTCTGGGGACAGATGTCAGCAGATAGGCCACCTGCAAATTTGTGGGCACGGGTATGATTTGAGGATCGTAGCTTACACCCTGGCAGAAAACGTTGGATGTAGAGGCAGGCAGGAAGAGATTCAATTACCAGCTCTATCTTTTTGTCTCTAGCTATTCCTAATGTTCAGTCAGGAAGCTGCCAGGGCCACTGTTCTGCTTCAGTGGCTTTCTTCAATGGGAAGGAAGCGTGAAGGCGAATTTGACCTTTCTGGGAACTTGGAGGGGGTTGCACAGCACAGAGTGCCGCGCGAGCGGGCACGAGGAGCAGGTCACTGCCTTCCAAACACGCGGCCTCCTCCCCTCCCTCACACTGCACCGCAAACAGCAGGTGACTTTCCTGTAAATATCCCCAAATCCACTACATGCGCGTCCTACAAGTTCTTTATTAAAACTTTTCTCTTAGAGAACACCTGCGAGAAAACCTGTTTTCTAACAGTGGAGCTAGTCAGTACTGCGGCCGTGCTTCTCCACGCTCAGCTGAACCCGTATGTTGTTGCAGTGAGGCTGCTGCTGCAGCCAGCATGCACCGTGGGTACGAGCAAGGCAGGGTTTACAGGAATATGCAATATGTTTTGTTAGACAAACTGCTTTTGYTGAAAAGGGAGGGCACGGAAGTCCCTGATGCCTTTTCTTCCCTGATTGTAAGAGCTGGTCTAATAAACAACATTCTTCCTACAAACATCACCTCATTTGCTTTCATCATTTTCTCCCCTATCTGTGTGTGAGCTCCTTATGAAAGGTCTGACTTTAGACTCTCAGTCCCAGAGAGCTGCTGTTCTGTAACACGGTTGCCTCACACAGCACAGCCACTGCACAAACACAGCTACTACTGAAAACTAAGGCAAAGACTCTGTCCAAACACAGAACTGAGATAGTAGYACCTTGCCAGCAGCGGCAACGCTATAAAGTAATGTACTGACTGCATCAACAATAACACTGTTAAAGGCTTCCTCTAATGAGTCTATACCTCAATTACTTCAGCCCCAACTCCAGTTACTATTTGCTCAACGAATGATTGATTTCTGAGGCATGCTCAGGTGTTTCCATAAAACTATGTTGACATAACCACAGTTAAAAACAAGCAGACATGGACAGGAAGAAAAAGCAGATGTGCTTAATGCTCTTACCGTAGTTGGGTAACAGAAGTTTAAACCAACCTTCTTAGAAGTATCAGTGGGATAATAATGCTCAATCTCTTCTCCATTTTTTTCCCTACAAATCACCTAGTTTCCCTTAGAAAGTTAATTATCCTTGTTAATTACTTTTGAATTCATAGATTGTGCTGAACTCATTGACCTCAACACTTTCCAGCCTGTTCCYGTGGGTGTTGCCACCCGAGAGAAGGCTGCCCCTAGGGCAGCGCCCCCGGCCTAGCGCCAGCCTCGTGCCCGSGCACAGGGCCCAAGAGGGGCAGCGCGTGCACCACGATCTGCCCAGAGCTGCAGACCCCATGGAGAACCTCCTGGGATGCTCCTGACCCACAGACCATTCCCAACCAGCACAACTCCGCACAGTTCAGCAGTTCACGTAGTGCCTTCTGACTGSCCCAGAGCAAGCTGTGCACAAAACAGGGCAGCAGCTGTTGCCAYATCCATGGGCATGCCCCACAGATGAGCAACGGTGCAACCAGCACGCTCTTATTTCTGAGGGAAAAGAGTTATTTCCAGTTTTCCTAGTTATCGGCTTAAGGTTCTCTTAAAAAATTTGTGGGATATAAGAACTCCCACGAACGTGAAGAGGACGGATGCGATTCCTGCGCTCACAAATGGCATGCAGATAGTGGGGCTGCCTGGAGCTAAATATASAAGAACCGAACTCTGGCTCTATCGCGGTGTCCGCCTCTGTCCTCACAGATTAGAGCACCGAGGCTGCCGCACTCGCTTTTGCTCTGCTCACCGAGGGCCCAMTTCTGCCACTCTGCCTCACGTTAAATAGCACCTCACTCAACAAACAGCCWCAGTGATTTAAAAGCTGTGGTTATGCTGAAAAACAAGAGAAGAAATACACGTTTTAGAAAAATTGCTTCATATAAAGACACGACTTTTGAAGGAATGTAAGAGTCTCAGGAGCTCTTGGATGGATCAGAATAATTGCTCATTCACTGAGGGAACTGGGATTTTTTCTTCTGGTCTGGTTCTTTATAACCAATATTCTCACTAAGTCCTGCCTTTCTGCAAAGCTCCCCCAAACCTCACTAAGGCAGAGCAACAACTCCTCTCGACCGTAATAGGTTCCGGCCCTATTCCCTGAGAATCCTACGTAACGCAGCCCAGGCCAACGGGCCTCAAAAGAAGGGAAGAGCGGCTCACACGCGGAAGAGCCGTCCTGCGTGGAGGCTGGGGCCTTGGCGGCCGCACCGCCACATTCCCTGCAGCCTGCGGGCAGCGGCGGGAGCCAGGGCCGCTGTCCCTTCCCTTCCAGCCCTCCCAGCCCATCCAGCCTCCTTGCGGCCCTTAGAGCTGTGCTGCAGAAGTAACAGCACTGAGATGGACTTTTTCCCTGCTCTTAAATATCCCTAAGGAACAGACAGCATTTTTCTAACTGAAAGAGGAAGATTTATTTGGGGAACGGAAAAGAAATCTGACTCTATCTTGTTTTCTTCTTCTTCTTCTTTTCTTTTTTTCCTGTGCCCTCTCTGAAGAACCGTGGCCTGAGGAATATCCTACTTTGCCTGATACTGTGCTGAGAATAGTCTAAGCAACCCCTTCCACTCAGTCCAGTTTTTCCACCAGAGCGACACATCCATTTTTCACAATGCTGAYGTGGTGCCTGTCAGTAAGTGTACTGAGAAACAAGGTAACATTTTCATAAGAAATTAAGGCCCTGATCTGCAAGAACATATAATACCTCATTCATATTTGATTTTAACAAGACTTAGAAAGTGAAAATAGAGTTAGACTCCTACATATGTTTCTGGTCCTAAGTGACTTCGGAGATACTCCCTGGGATAATGTAGCAGGAAAATCCAGCAAAGCCTTTATAAAAATTGCCAGCATTTAAAAGATGAAGGAGAAACACTCGTGGTGCCACAATCTATGTGGCTAAGCTAAAAATGAGTGGACTGTAATCTAAGAGAGTCTCAAGAAAACAGAAGGGTAGAAGCAAAAGGGCAAATGGACAGAGATAAGGGCTTATCTTCTCCCATCATCCAGCACATGGATGAGCTCCATCCAGCCCCTCAAAGAAAAGGAAAATAGACCTTGAAAGATTTATTCAAAACCAATTCGTCCTCCCTCAGAAATGGGATACTTTCCTCTGCAAGTACCTTATTTATGTAGGTTTAGAAATGAATGCAGATACAAATTTACAAAAGAGGACTAGGATCTGTCCCCTATATTGCATATTTACATGCTTGGAGACAAAAGAATTGCCATATTGATCCCACTCCCATTAAAGCCAGTAGGAGTTTTGCCATTGATTTCAGTGGGAGTAAGATCTTAAGAGTGTAGCAGGCTGTTCCTTGGAAGCAGAAATGAGAGGCCTGAGAGCCTTTTGAATGCCAAGGCCAAATATTAGTGCTAGAAGTCCTTTCTAGCCAAAGGCTCTGCAAGTTTTCATTTTATAAAACTTTTGAACTGTAGGCAGCAGTTCCAGTCAGCTGGGGCCCAGGTGCTCTCAGTCCTTGGGTTCATCCAGACTTAGCCCCAAGGCAGATCCTTCTTGCTCGAGACTCCTCATTTGCAGAAATTCACCCCAGAGGAGATCCACTGGAATGTGGCAGTGTCTGAGATCAGTACATGCCACAAGTCTCATTTATTTCAGTTGGCCTATTTTATCCCTTTCGTACTATTTGCTGCTAAATCTTCGGTCTGWTCCATTTTTTCTTATATCTTGGTGGTAATGCAGTCTTTGTAACAGCTTCTTTCTTTCCCCCCTCCCCTCTATTTTCACTGTAGTTTGTTTTTGATTTTTTTGAGGGGGGGGAGAAGGATTATTCTGTATTTTCTTCTGCTTCTGCTGAATACAGATACACTACAGTAAGCAACTTTAAGTGGATTCGATATACAAATACTCTTAACATATGTAGCAAGAATCAGCATAAGATGAATTAAGAACCGATGCAACCTTTAAATAAGTTTGGTATAAAGCTTTCAGGTTCAAAGGTTTTGTTCGCTACTCCCCATCTATTTCTGTGTCTCATATGGACTCCTACGTGTCAAGATGACAGAGAATGATCTCATAATTCTAATAAGATTGCCAAAAAAAAAAAAACCTATTCACATGACATATGACATTTTAACCATTTCTTTGGAAAACCAACTAAGATTTTCAATAACGCCACTAATTTTTTGGACTTAAATAGACCGAGTAGAGTTTACAGTCAAACATTTGTATGAACCTCACATGATGTTTCAGGGAACTGAAAGGCATCACATTTAAGCCAACAAAAATGCATGCACCTCAAACATCTATCATGCTGATAAATTAAGAAACGAGAGAAAAAGTTGCTGTGCGCTCCACTCACCGCGTTCGTACTTGAGAACGCGGTGCTGTATTTTTATTGATACCAGGGCCTCTCTGCTGGCACAAAACTGCAGCGATGCAAAGGCACAATGGGACTAGTTCAGCAACTCTGATACAGTTAAGCCTTGAATGTCACCATGCTTGCAAGAGTGTCTGTAGAAATCCCCACAAACTACATTTTTTAATGAATTGCACTGGTATAACATAATTTTGTGTAATCATTTGTTTTAAACAGAACTTAGAAACTAATTTCTTCTTTTAAGAAGGTACATTATGTATGGGTCAACAAAAAAGCTGCTGTCAAACTTTGTGAAAGCCTAATTCTTTGTCAGTCAGACTCCATTCATCCTAAGAATAGAACACTAATCGTTTCTGCCTGCAGAGACACTTGAGGATTTGGTTCTTAATGAAAACGAACCGAAAAAAAAAAACACAAAAAATCCGGCATTTTCTCCTACTGAGTTCAGTCAGGATTGGTTTTCTATGCTTGGTCTTGGCTTGGCTTTTAACAAAGCCAAACAACAAAAAGTTGCCTTTTGTGTTACAGTATGTTATGCTGAAAAAAAATGTAGATAAAAGAATTTACAAGTTGCTTAAAATATGAGTGAAACAATTCTGAAGAACTGTTGACAATCTTGACAATCACATCCTTGGTTGCTGTGAAGGAGAAGCCAATGCGCGATACCCAACAACTCTCTTGCCCAGGGTTAAGACAATAACAGCCCGTAACACGTGGCTTAACGTATCTTCAGCACATCATCCTACTGGAGAGAGGCTCCTTGCTATTGCCTTTCCTTTTCCTTTCACGCCCTGAGCTCATTTCCAGCAGCTAGTCAAGTCTGCATTTTAAGTGTCACCAATTTGAACTTAATTCTGGTAGAGAAGTTGGGCAAATGACTCCTTTGTGCCTCTGCCTTTATTTACTCACATTTTTTCCTCATATTTTCTGTCCTTGGGGAGTTGCAAGTAAACAGCATGAGCACCCTGCTTTGAGAAGGATTTCTTTCCCCTGCCTGACTAGTTGCGCCAAAAGGACACAGAAAATCAGGGATACAAAAGGTCATTCACACCATCTAACTTGTAGCTAGCAAATGCTTTAAGTTATGTGATATCAATGATCCCCCTCTGTTCCTACATGCTCTTTGTCCCTTTGTGGAAAAGCCCATGCCTGAGACAGAATAARGTTTCTCTCCTATTTTGAGTTCAGAGACTGTATTTGTCAGGACTCCCRATGTACCAAGCCAGGTGGAATTCTCCTTTCATCCTCCCCAGTACTCTCTGTCCCCTGCTGTAAAAGAGCATAAAATGAAACCCAAATTCATGACGTGGGGCTGTCCTGTTTTTAAGGGATCTGTTGTAAGACCTGTAATCAGTCCCTTACTCTGCTACCGTGACCTGAACCAAGCCATTTCATCCTGCCCTGGCTCATTTTCCCAGCTGAGAAACACAGATAATCAGCTGCTTTTTCTCCTCCCTGCCTCGCTCCTGGTTGTCTCTCCAAGCTACTAGAGGCCCTTTCTGGTAGAAGGGGTGYGTCTTCTGTTTGCCCACTTCACCAGGACCCAGTTTTCAAATCTTTCTCCCTATTATAGTACTATTSAGGGCATTCATTTCAGGGCAGATTTTATTTATTTATACATAATTATTCTATTTTTGCACAAATACTACTATTTATGCAAAATAATACTAAGAGTGACTCCTCAGGATCTAGTTCACTATTATTCTTCTGTTCTCCCAACCTAAACCTCAGGAAAAAAGRAGCACATAACACTGCTGTGCCTTCTGCTTGCAAATGAGCCAATCCCCCCTTCTGAAACAATAATAAGTATTGCTAATAAGCCTGAACATATAAAATGCTTCCCCATAGAGACACGGTGGGTTACTGTACAATAAAAACATTACATAAAACTAACAAAAATATTTTAATACAAACCACCCGTTTAAAACAAAAAGAGTAAAATCCATATGTCAGCCACATTTAAGTCCTAAACCCATCAAACAGATAAATGTACAGAAGCTGGCAGTTAAGGACTGAGCTTAACTCACATTGAAGTCACAGGGAATTTTTCCACTGAGCAAAACATCAGCTTGTTGACTGCAGGCAACACCGTCCCTACCGCATGAAGGTCCTATCAGAGGTACCAAGTGTAGCTATCAGAAGCTCTTGGGGCTAAGAGGATCACGCAGCACGTATGACATCTTGTAACAAGCAATGCAAAGTTGTGCGAGTCCCCTGCAGGCTGCAGAGATCTTTAGTGCTCCAGACTTCTGATGAGTGAGCAATCTTATCTAAAATATTAAAACGATACAGTAGAAAGGGATCACAGTAAGAGGGAACCTTACTAGAGATTAGAGTTGCAAAATACCTGTGCAGCCACGTAACATGATAAGGGAACTGCAGGATAACTCACTGAGTAGTGCTGGAAAAGCAAAACGGGGCTTGGATGCAATATGAAACAGAAGTGAAGTTTACATTCAGCTATAGACTGGGAGGGTAAAAGTTCATGAAAGATTTTAGCGCACTCAGTTTGAAAGGCTTGACACAATTACCGCATGGCACTCAAGCTGCAGCCAGCAACTACTATGTCCTTCACGTGGCAAGTTTCAGTACTGCTTTTTGCACCCAGAGCCATGAGCCAATACTGCTGAACCATGGCTYAGGTTGCACAGAAGAAAACTACCATCAGGAGAAGAGCTGCCAACCTTAGCACATGGATCCCCGAGCCGGGAGGTTATTGGGCACATAGATTTCAGTGACGGGGCCGGATGCGAGAAGGTGCCATTCTCAAAATCATACTCACAGCGAGGAGGTAGAGCTTGAAAGTGATTAGCTGCTGGAAGATTAATCACAACCATTAGAAAGGGGTTTAATAATTCATGCTGGAGCTTAAATGTAGTATTTGCACAAAGGAAGGCACTGAAGCTATGGCATGATTATGCTTCTTGATATGCTTCAAAAGCTTTCTGATGAGCAGAGTTGTTTATATTAGATCCATAACTGTTTGGAAAGCTCCCAGAAATGGGAATTTCTCCTACTTTGTACTTTACCTTCCCACTAACTGTCCTCCTCACAAGCACCACACATGCCAAAAAAAAAAAAGGAAAAAAAAAGAACAAAAAATAAGAATGACTTTTAGGATGTTTGGATGACTGGACAGGGGGTTTTTGTGGCCTGTTATGTAAGCAGAAAAATGTGATATTCAGGTGTTGATTTTCATATTTTCTTCCTCCTCTCTGCTCTCGCCCATTAAGCTCAGGTTTCCTAAGAGCCCCCAGAAATGGTAAGGAATGGCCTTGGGGCGGCTTCAAGCCGTGTTGGGCGCAGGCCGCGGGGCCCAGCCGTGCAGCCCGCGCCTGCTCCAGAGCACGGCTCCCGCTCCTGCTCCCGCTCCTTGGGCAGCCAGGCTCCGCCTTCCATCCAACAGCCCCGGCGCTACTGCCACGGGCATTCGGGGACATTTACACACTCTTACTTAACGGAGAGGAGCTCCAGTGGTAAGAGGCTTGGCTTTGGGGCATTTCTTACTCCGTTTTCCATAAGCCACGAGTTAATTCATAGTTGGTTCAACAACGTACACTTGGAACCATGAATAGATGGTTTCTAATGCTTGCATTACTAAACAGCAAGTTGTTGGAGGGACTGCTGTTTGGTACTGTAGTATTTTTTCTTCTGGGGTGAGCAACTACTGCTGGGCTTTCTGCAACTGATGTTGCGTGGTATATATAAATACATAAACCTATGTATCACTAAGATACGTTGGATTTGGAAAGAGCAAGGAGGAATCTTTCAACTCATCTAAAACAAGCTTCCAACTAAAACGTACCTCAGATAATCAGAGCAGAAGGTTTAGATGGTGTTATTTCCTAGTACTTTTTTGTGAAACCTGGATAAAAGCAAAGAGCATCTACTATGAATTAATTTAGGATCCTGATTAGCAGTTCTAAAAAATTTCTAACGGAAATAATATTAGTTCTGTTACGTGTTTGAAATATAAAACAAAAGGTGTCACTTAGAGCTGAGGTCCTACAATACGGCTGCAGATTTTTGGCCAAAGTTTCCACTGCTAGCTTTTAGTGTTAACGTGTCTCTACAACAGCTGTTCGTAGGGATACTTCATCAGTGTACATCATTCAGCCCAGCGTACAGTGTGTGAAGACTTGAGCCTTCACTCCTTTGATTGCCCCTAGACTTGCCCTGCGTTGAATCCCGTTATCATGACCCAAGCCAGCCTTATCCACACCGCAAAGCTTGCTGTTTTTGCCCGGGAAACGGAGCGGGTTGAAGGCAAAGCACAAGGTCACGCGTGGCAGCGGGATTGGGAGCTGGGAAGGGTGCCTGGCAGGACCTGCTGTGGGAAGAGCAGGAGGCGAGCGGCAGAGCGTGCCCGGGCTGCACCGTCCGTGAGCGGTGTGCGGGCCCAGCCCAGGCAGGGCACGGAGCCGCGGGGCACGGAGCTTCCCCCGGAAATCTGGCTCTTCTGCTCCACAGATGTGCCTGCCTTTGGACCCGCGACTGGCCTGTGGCTGTTCACTCTGCTTCCGACGCAGAGAACCTATATTCCTATGTTTAAGGCAAATTGTTTACTAAGAGAAAGAGGTCAAAGCTGTTGTTACAGTAAGGCCTCTCCCCTGGGAGGCAGCTGATCGAAAACAAGCGGCTGAGAACCACTGGGTTCATCGAGTTTCGAGTTTTGCTTTCTCAGCTCCTTCACTCCAACTACCCAGCCACCATCTTTTTTGCCCCCCTCTTTGTTTCTCTTTTAATTTCTGGCAAATTTAATCCCACAAATCAAGCTCAGTTTCCTCCAGCATTAAAGAAGGCAAAATAAAAAACGTTTCTTCAGACCGAGCAGGGCATGGAGTGCAGTGAGTTACAGGCTATGGCTCCGTCCTATTTTAAAAAGATGGGAAGAGGACTTKCAAAAAAGGAGTGTGGGGAAGCAAAGGCAGGGAGCTGGCGGAGGTCGGCCCGGCCGCAGCAGCAGCCGCCTCCTGCCTGCAGGCCGGGGAGCTGGCGAGGCCTCCAGCAGGAGCAGGGAGCGGAGCTGGTGCAGGCCRGGGAGCTGGCGAGGCCTCCAGCAGGAGCAGGGAGCGGAGCTGGTGCAGGCCGGGGAGCTGGCGAGGCCTCCAGCAGGAGCAGGGAGYGGAGCTGGTGCAGGCCGGGGAGCTGGCGAGGCCTCCAGCAGGAGCAGGGAGCGGAGCTGGTGCAGGCCGGGGAGCTGGCSAGGCCTCCAGCAGGAGCAGGGAGCGGAGCTGCGGGGAGACCACCGGAGCGGCTTCCCTTGCCCTGCCTCACGCCTGTCGCTCCCTGGTTGTCTTTGATTTGGATGGTTATTTTGCGTCTCCTTCGTGTTTTAGGGACCCTGCTCAGAGAAGGCCAGTGGTTCAAGGCAGGAGCAGTGAAAGAGCAGCAGCAGGAGCCCTGCTGCTAGGTTTGCTTTTTCTCRGGAAAGGTTGGGCTGCACGTGTGCAGCTTCTGTTTCAAACCTGACAGAAGGAAATCAAAAGATTTTTTTCAGCTTGCTAAAATGCAGCCAGCCAATGGTTCTCCTTTCCAAAATATTACTAGATATTATTAACGAATGTTCAGACTTTGCATTCCTGACAAACAGGAAATATATGCTGCACTAATAGGATGTCAATCAGAAAGATAACACCAATTTTGTGGTTTCTAAATCATCCCCACCACCTGCTGAGCCTTTGATCATCCCAAACAATTAATCTAAGAGATACATGATTAAGAAATAAATACTTCCCAGTGAACCTGTGAGCTACGGTACATATTAGCAAGCTCTGATCTTGCTTTCAATGATCACAAATCAATCACATACAAAGAGAAATACAAGAAGGCTACAAATAGAGGCTGCTGACCAACAGATTCATTTCAACAGCAGTGTATTAAAATATAGCACTATATATTAACTGATCTAACCAGACCCTATGTTTTAGGCATATACTTTTTTTTTTCAGAAACTGGTGGTAAAAAGCTATTTTGCATCTGTATTTCCTAAGGTGGCTTTCTGCTGCTGGGAACATTTTCAAATATTGACTTTGAAATTCTGAATTGTGAACAAAAATCTTAAGTTTGGCATTCCCATAGAAAAGGAAAACAGCACTGTTCGTTAGAAAGCCAAAAATGTCATTTCAGCACTGCCTGAGCTCCTCCAGGTTATCAGCTTCATGTTTCTGTTATGTTGCTGTAAGTGTTTATAAATCAATCATGCATGCTACGTCCTTTAAAACTGAGTTTTCCTTCTCACCATTCACCCTGCAGTCTCTCATACGTGGGTCTGCTGATGACCACCTCTCCGCACGCAGCGGGGCGGGAGCGGCGCGGCCTCACCCCAAACTCAGCCCTAAACACCAGGACCTGCGGGAAGGACCTAGCAGAGCCCGCGCTCGGGCCAGGCCCCCCCGCGCCCCCAGCTCCCCCGCGGGCTGCAGCACCCGGCGGCATCGCAGGGGCCTCTCGCAGACATTCTGCGTGCACGGGCTGCASAGACAGAGCTGCCTGCCCTGGAACAGATCCATTCAGCAGCGGCGAGAAGGCCTGACTGTCCCTTTAGGTAACCACTCAAAGTCTGGCTGCTTGCTGAAGCCCATCCAGACTGCTAACATGGAAGGGAATAGAAACTCTCAGTACTTTTGAAAGACTTCTCTTATTTTCTTATTTCATCTGATTTGGAAAAGCTGAGAACAAAGAATTTCCTAAGCTCTTCTGATTCCAGTGCCAGCCCAGACTACTAGGATATGCAGAAGAGATACATCCATATCTCAGAAAATAAGTAAGATCTGGACAGTTTTTATTTTATTAGACCTCACCTTCAAATACTAGTTTTCACAGTTYCCTACTATGTAACAGAGCTTAGGATAGCTATAAGCAATACGCTGAGGTCCAAATTCATTTAGGCTTTCCTATTAAAATCAATTAAATAGAAGCTATATATTTAAGTACAGTTGAGGATCTGAAACTTAATTGTACTTGAACAGTATTTTAGTAGGGAGCCTGCGTCACTGCTGAACTCTGTCCCAGACCCAGTGCTGGGGCTAATGGGGAGCTCTTCAGCTCTTACTGAACTGAAGGGGTACTCTGGGGCTCAGCAACTTGCAGAATTGGGCTCTGAAAAGGAAGGAACATAMAGCTTACCGGACGGCTGGCTGTTTCTGTAATCACAGGAAATATTTCATCTTTACAATTCATACTTAATCATAATAGCATCCTTTTTCCTGGAATTTATACTATGCTGGACCAGTCCGCTTGTTAAAGTATATGTAAAAATGTAAAATGATGTAAAAATGTAAAAATGATTTTAAAGAATCAGAAGTTGATGGTATGAGGCCATTTACAACATGTGCTAAAAAGCAGCACAGTGTGGCTATAAACACACCGTTTTTCATGTTGCTCCTTCAATACCTGCTCACAAATGAACCTGATCATGTCACTGGACTGATGGAAAAAGGAAGGCAAGAGAGTGTTTCAACCGCAAGCCCCAGGCAGAGTGACTTGAGCAAGTCACTGAAAACTACAGGCTTATTATGAGGCAATTCCCTATGAAATAACATGCTTGCCAGTTCTTTCCCAAGTGCTATGTGCTTGATCCTTCTTGGCCTTGCCAGCTACTAAAATTGCTTTAAACTCAGAGAAAAGTTAGTCTTTTCTCTCCCTTTCCTTTCCTTTCCTTTCCTTTCCTTTCCTTTCCT